>NC_134273.1:69550108-70150108 GCF_031893055.1 Leptodactylus fuscus | reverse complement strand
TCACTGTGGACAGACACTCTCAGCAGGGTATTGTAGGCTATGTATTTAATATAATTTATGTTTACTTTGTATTGCTCTATGAACCCATTACTTTTTTAAGGTGTGGGCTACGTTGGGGTGTGATTTATACTCAATTTGCAGCTTGAATGAAGGATGAGTTCCTGATCGAGTAAATTGACCCCTGTGAAGATCTTCTGCAGCAACAAAGGAAACTGAGTGTATAGCCAGGTATCACATGTATACTTTCTCCATCAGTGGAACACTCCAAGTGACCTGCAGAGGGTGGTATCTGGGCTAAGGCTCGTTCACACAGTTTTTTAGCAGACAATTTTGACGTGGAATCCGTCTCAAAATCCGCTGCCAAAAAGGGCTCCCTTTGACTTCAATGGGAGCCGCTCGCTACTTTTTTCCGCTAGCTGGTAGGATGTGATGCTTTGGCTGCAGCAAGAGAGCAGTGCTGGCCACATTTGAGCACTATATAGTCACCTTCCCACTGTGTTGATGATACCCCCTATGTTGCCTCCCTTGTACAACTTTTATTTATAGTCCCATTGGCAAAATAAGGGATAGTTAACCAGTCAGTGGCCCAGCAAAGACCCCCTCAGCCAATAACTGGCTGGTTGTTCAGAGACCAAAAAGTATAGAGCGATGGAGGATCCAGGCAACAAGGGATCAATGAGGCGAGCAGGACCTGCAATATTACTTTACTTTCTGAGCCTGTATTAATTATCAGGTCACGTGTAAGAAGTTTAAATTAGTTACACTGTTATTGTACTAATCACATGCATACATGGCATATTAGCTACAGAACTTCTGCACAAAACCCTACAACATATTACAATAGTAGTATATTATAGTACCATCTGTGGAAATTAAAAAAACAAAACAAACCTAAGTGTCATTTCAGATGACTTTTTAAGATAAGGCCTGGTTCACATCAGCGTACGGTATTCCGTTTAGGGACCCCCCACCCTCTGAAAGGACTACTGAACACATTGACAAGTGGTGAGCAATGAGGGCACATGGACCCATAGACTATAATGGGGTCCATGTGTTTTCTGCGTGGTGTCCGCACTGAACAGGCAGAGAGGAAAGTAGTTCATGAATTACATTTGTCTCCGCATTACTCGTGCGGACACCACACGGAAAACACACGGACCCCATTATAATCTATGGAGTCAGTGTGCTTTCATAAGCTCACTGCTTGTCGATGTGTTCAGTATACCATTCAGGGGGAGGGGGGAGGTCCTCAAGCAGACTCCCCAAAGGAATACCAAACACAGATGTGAGCCAGGCCTTAGCTGCTGTGTGTAATCTAAACACTTTATCTGGCCATTTTATTCTGCAATTTTTAGCAGTCTGATAAAGCAGAAAGTCATTTCTCACCTGCACCCGCTTCACGTTCCAGTTTTCTGATCCCTAATTTGCTTTAAAAACGTGGGGAGAAAAGTCCTGCCAGCACATATTTCGGGCGAAATTTCAACAGACCCCATTATAGTCTATGGGTTTCTGCAGGTAACTGCTTTTTAAGCCGATTGGGTTTCTGTTCTTTGGATCTGCTAGAACAAAAACCTAGGTGCTGGTGTGAACCTAGCATAATACTTATTACAAAGTTTCTTAGCGTTGCCTGTACTATTCATGTATGCAACGTTTGCTGAAGCGACAGTGTCTACTTAACAAATCCCTTCTATACAACATTTTCAGAGTGGAAAGTGACCTGTGTTTCTGAGTCTCTCATTTTTTTCAATATGAATTTTATACTTCTCACTGTTGAGTTGCAAAACATGGGATTTGAATGGGGGAAACCAAAAGAACAAAATGCACCTTGGGAACATACACCCTTTGGCAAGTTTATTTTATTTTTTATCTTTTTGTATTTTGCTATTCCATTCCGCATTATTAATATATTGTATCCATCGCAATGAACCGAGACCCAGACGGAAAGCACAGTATTACTGTATATTTTACATTGTGCTAGTTATTAAGGTGAGGTAAACATTTTATTGTTCACATCCTTAGAATCGACAACAAACAGCAGAAACACACACACAACCACCGGAACAGATTCCAATACAAAGAGTCACAGGATCAGGACGGGCTATTCTGTGTAGTGACAACATTTTAGTGATGTTACAAAATGTAGTAAAAAAATAAAAAGGAAAATTATATCCATATGACTGGCTGGCCATTGGCACCCCTGTATTGAAATTTTAAAAAGTTTTACAAGGCACCACACAACGATTTTAAATAATGCAATATATCCGAGACGTCCATGACTTTTGTTATTGTACTGTGTAAACTTAGAGATGTTAAGGCATGTATATGTGCAAAATATAACACTACAAATCAGACTGGCATAGACAATTGACACAGCGTACGGGACAATCCGCTCTGTTTATAATACACAGTGACGTTACAGTAGACACAGTACGGCGACCATGTTCACTGAGACAAGCTAAATATGGCCCTTTGTAAGAGAATTTATTTAATAAATAGAACGTCTTCCCGCTAGGCGATTTTCCCTTTTTTTTTCCTAGCAGTAAAGACTTTATAAGAGAAAGTAGACCTTTTTAGGAGTCTAAATCATAGTGCCAAAAATCAGTCTTTTAATCGAAATCTGTCTTCATGTAGAAAAGTCCATATCAAGGTGTTCACCAAATCTGCTTGATCTTGCTGAAGCCAATGGCTGCCTTGTGACAATACTGATAGCTGAAAGTAATTCTTCACATAGACCCTTGTTAGTTCAGCCATCTCGACTTCAACAAACGCATCATGTTCTCCCCATAGTAGAAGAGTTGGCATGGTCACCTGGTGATGTTTCAATGGTAGACAGCTGAAGAAATAGAAGAAGAGAAAATAAGTTATTTGGTAACCTTTACACCCTTCACTCTCTCACAGTAGATATGAACAGAACACAGGACTATATTGACTATAATGGGATCCATTGGGTGTCCATCAAAATTACTTTTGACAGATGAGAAAGTTGGGCTTGCGGAAATTTTGTTTAGTGATTTATGATAGATCTGTGCCAGATAGGAAGCTAGACTCAGACTACATTCACATCTCTGTTGGAGTCCGCTGCAAAATCCGCAGAGAGAGAAGTTCTGTACGGAGGACTTGTCTCCGCCAGTTTCAGTATAAAAACAGCAGAAACTCAATGGACCCCATTATAGTCTATGAGGTCTACAGGTGTCCGAAGGTAACCTCTGTTTTAGTGGACGGGCTCTCCGTCATTCTTGTCCCCTGGTGGATCCAAACGACAAAGAACCCAGCACAAGTATGAACCTAGCCTTACCTGTATACTGATCTCACTAGGAAAACAGTATAGCAGGAGGAAAATCAACTCATACTGGAAGACTCTTCTGCAAATGTTCTTAGAACAACAGTGCTTGTGGCGGTTTTGCATTTGCTAAACATGTTTAAAACCATAGTTAGGCCAGTTTCACACTGACTCACAAGTCATAGCCTTATAACAGGGTACTTACCTAAAAATATTCCGATAATGGTTTAGAGGACCAGAGAGGGCTCCTGGCTGTGAGAATACATAAAGGTACGCCTCCATGTCCTCCTTTGTGAACCGGGACTTGTGCCCTCTAATTCCAGTGGACTCACTAGTAAACAGATCTTTAAGGATCTACAAAAGAAGAAAAAAAAAGTACAAACACAATATCAAATCACAGGTGGAAACACAATACTAATATTATATATATATTCTATATGCATAGTTTAGCTAACTTTTTGAAGTGCATCTCACCTACATAGAGTGGAGGCAACCAATTTGCAGGCTCAATCAGTACTGATGAGAATGCAGCCTATCAAGTCACTAGGAACCAGTGACCTCATTGAGTAACCCCATCTACAAGAACAACAGCAGTTCATCATATTTAGGATCCATCGTTAGTCTAGGTAAGTGAAGCCAAAACAGCATCACATGTGTTGTTAATGAGGGCTTATATGATCAGAAATTATATTTTAATAGCTTTCTGTCCTCAAAACCCATAAGATTTACAATAGTGCCATGGAAATGTAGAGCCATCTTGATAGACCCTTTTGTGTTCCCAGATGTGGATTATATGTTTTGGTCTTACACTTTAGACCAAGGCCCCACGTTGCAGAAATGCAGATTTTTTTGTTGCAGATTTTGTTGTGGTTTTCTGAGCCAAAGCCAGGAATGGATTGAGCAGAAGGTAGAAATATAAGAACTTCTGATATATTTCCCATTCCATTTGCAGCCACGCTTGGCTTTGGCTCAAAAAACTGCAGCAAAATCTACAACATAAGAAGCTGCGATTCTGCAACATGGAATATGGGAAGCTCTGTGGAATATCAAGGAGATATAACTAGATAGGGGTTTTTTTGTTTGTTTTTTGCATTTTTTTTGTCAACTTGACAATTAATTGGATTTGTATTTTCTGGTAATTTATTTCCATTTTAGGGTAAATAAACTTTTATTAATGCCAAATAGCGGCCACCACTCTCTCTTCACTGCACTATGTACAAACGGTAAAGGAGGAAATATAGCAGATGGGGAAAAAAATAAATAATAGAAAAATATATATTCCAATAGTAGGTCAGTACAGATCACAAAAAAAAAAAAAAGAGCCATGCATTTTACATTTTCAACAAACATTTAACCATGAACAATAGAAGAAATACAATAGGTCTTTTATAATGGCCACGTCAAGCCCAAGGCACATTATGTACCAATTACACGAGTTGTAGAATGGATACAGAAAGGTAGACGAACACCTCTGCAAAATATTCTGATCAATGACATCTTCTATCGTGTCTACAAGGTCTTCTGTAATGTAAGAGTCTCGGTCAGCTCACCTTGTAATCATTTACAGTGTACATTAGTTCAGGAAACCAAGGCATTTGGAAAAAGAAGTAGTAACCGGATTTAAGCAATTGTGAAGGATGTTGAAGAATATATTCTGAAAATACAAATGCCCAAGAGTTATTTCTTTCAGCAAATGTGAGGAATCTTGTACATTAGATCAGGCATGTGAGAATAAAATATAGCAATAGAACAACAATGGTATAATATTTACCACCGAAAAAGTGAACTCTGTAATAGGCATCTTGGGGCTAGTTCAAAGATTTATTTTGCAGGCGCATTTTGACAGGGAATACACCTCAAAATCCACCTGCAAAACGGGCTCCCATTGACTTAAAGGGGCTCTTTCACTGGGAAAAGTCATTTTTATCTAAACACATGCTTGCATAGGCTTTAGAAAGGCTATTCCACACTTACCTTTAGTATGTAGATTGCCTCAGTGGTCTCTGAATAAGTCCGTTTTTTATTCATATGCTAATGAGCCTCCAGCCAGTACAGGAAGTTCCCAGCAGCCTCCTCTCTCCCATTATCTTCTATGTGTGTGAAGCAAACAGGAAGCGAGTCATCAGCAGCAGCAGGAGGAGCCGTCTCCCATAGAAGACAATAGGAGAGGTGTGCACCATCTATCGTGCACTAGTCTAATTAGCATATGAATATAAACGGACTTATTCAGAAACCAGTGAGGCAATCTACATACAAAAGGTAGGTGTGAAATAGACTTTCTAAGGGCTATGCAAAGGTGTGATTAGTTAAAAATGACTTTTCCTAGTGATAGAGCCCCTTTAAATGGGAGCCACTCGCCTCCCCCCCCCCCCCCCAAGGGAAACCCACAGACCCCATAGACTATAATGGGGTCCATATGGTTTCCGCATGAAACATGCAGAGAGAAAAGTGCTGCTTGCAGGACTTCTCTCTGAATGTTGTGTGTGGAAAATGAGCAGAAACCACATGGACCTCATAATAGTCTACGGGGTGCATGGGTTTCCCAGGTAACCGCTTATTAATGTTTATAGGTTTCCATTTGGGGGGGGGAGGGGGGGCCTGAATGTAGATGTGAACAGGGCCTAAGAAAGATATTCAGTGGCTGAAGCCTGATCCTAAACTAGCAATCTCAAAATCTTTACTTGCTGTTGGCCAAGACTAGTATATCTTATGCGAATCTAAGAAAGGAGAAATATTGTGTGAATTATGCCATAAAATGAATAAATATACCACAACTGAGTGCCTAAATGTAAAAAAAAAAAAAAAAAGCAAGCTGGCAGGACAAAGATTCTTACCAAACTTTGTTCTTTTTGCAAAATACTGTATATTTGGCCACCTACTCCTTACAAACCATGCTCATTTTCCTAGTCAATGGTGAAATAAGTTGCAATTTCTTGCACAAATTTCAAGATGCGCAACTGCACCAATGCAATAGACAAGCCCTCTAAATCCTCCATAGTCCTATATGTAGCATGTGTTACATTTCTTTAGACCTTGGCATTTTTAGTACATGTAGATATATAACAAACATTATTTTCCTGCCAGAGCTAGCCCGCACTACATGGTAGGAATATACCTTTACTCCTGCACAGTCTATTTTTTCTGTGACTGTCAGTCGATGTGAGCAGTAATCTTCTATCCTCTGTCGTCTTCACACAATCAATACTTATAAGATTATACCAGAAAAGCTAGAAAGCAGAAGCATTTCACCTCAGGGTCACTGCAATTTTACCAGCATGACTGGTAGATGGCAGACCCACAGAAACAGCGGTTGCTGAATTTAGATCAAAAATATTCAGGCTCGGAGATGAACAACAGGGCAACTAGAAACCAGCAGGGTATGTAATAGCACTCGTAGCATCTCATCAACATCGGCTCACTAGAAAGCCCCGTCCCAAAAAAAACAACAACTCAAAATGGCTTCATTTATTTAGTAAAATGTATTATTAACCATCCAGAAATCTAGAATCATCTTCTATAGAAATAATCCCAAAAAGAAATTACCTAAAGAGAACTGTGCATCAGAAGAGGAGATAAGGCAATATTTGAGGAACTGTACCTTATCTAAATTTGGAACCTTCTTTCCGACCCATTAGGCACATGATTATAAGTTTATCATCATTTTATGAGTATTCTCCATTCCTATTAGATTAGGTTTTGTTACATGGAACGCAGATAAAGCAACCCAACCAATAAATTCAGATCAAGTTACAGGAAAATCCCATATACAACATGGACCAGGAGTCGCTGTTTTGTGTTTCAGTGTATGCAAAAAGGACACTGTTGCGGCACAAGTTATTTTTTGGTTTTTAACTAGATATCATATATGTTGTGGATGACTTTGGACTTGCAGGTTTCCTGGAGAAACAGATTGAGATGAAGCATCGCCAGAGTCCATGTCATAGGCAATGCATCAAGTTCATGCACTGAAGATGGCAGCTGAAAATACAAGGTCAAAACTGAGAGCTAAACTGCAAACTTGATGTGCAGGCATGGTCATGGTTATAGATAGGTGTTGAAGGTCAAGAGACAAGGTGACAGGTACAAAGTACTATATTCCATAAAGGTAGCTCATGCAATTGATATGGAATCGATATCCAAACGTGCGGGTGAGGCTGAGGATATCATTTGATCATATCATAAGTCCTGAATCACAATGACTCCATCAGCAGGCCCAGTTATTGTTCTTGCATCCATATTTCTTTTGGTCTTTATTGGTGAACACTACAGCTGCTCTCGGTCCCTCCTTTTTATTGTACAGATGTAGATGTGGCCCCACAAGGCATTCATTGCAATGGGAGAGCTGGAGATATCTGCACTGCATTACTATTTCCAGCACTGCCATAGAACTGAATAGAGAAGGGGGAGCATCTGTGTCCACCATGGCTACATTCTCAATGGGGGTAAACATCCCCATTCTCAGGATTGGTAGGGGCCTCGGGAGTCTGACCCATTGATCAGCAATTTATCATCCATCCTATGGATAGAGAGCAAATTATTTTCATGGCATAACCCCTTTAAAATAAGTGATTACTTTAGTTATTGGTGCATGGTGATGAAGAGGGAATCAACTAATGGAAGAGGACATCATCAACATGGAAAGAAGCCTTAAAGGGGTTGCCTGCCCACAGGATAGGTCTTCAGTATGTGATCTCTGGGGGGTCAGACATCCAAGCCCTGCACATATCTGCAGTTCTGGCAGCCTCTGAGCAATGGAAACTACAGTAGCGTAACTAAGTCCTAATAAATCAAGTAAGAGGAACAGCTGCACACGCTCCACGTCCACCATGGAAACTTCCAGCGCCCAAAGGCTATTGGAGCAGCTGATCTGGGCAGGGTCACGGATTATATATTGATGTATACGTATGAAAAATCCTAGCATGGGGTACATCAATATATACACTAAGTCCCCTTGTTCTATTAGATCAAGCCTTCGTGCAAGTATAGATTTCCTTGACTGGGGAGTGGGACATCGGAAACTTGGGCACAACTCGAAGCTAAGGTGCACTTTGAGGATATGGTCCAATGTCTTACTAGCTGTAAGGGGAACTGTATGTCTTGTCGTCTATTGTATAACACAGGCAAGATGGAAAGCTGTGGCCTTTGTTACAGTCTGGCATGCGGAGACTCCAACATGTTGTGTGTATTTGTAATAATCTCACAGTGGTGCCCATTACATTACAAGTGATGCGGGCCATGCTGTGTTACTGACAGTCTGATAAATAATACATTGTAAGCCATGAAAGTCTCAGACAGTTAGCACTGCCTAAGGAAAATATAATTTATTCTCAGACATGTTCCAGGAGACTCCAAAGATGCATTTCTTATTTATCTGTTTATTTCCCCCAACACAAGAGCAGCAGCAGTTCCTGCACGGATTCACAAGAAGAAAAAGACTTCCTGAGATCACAACAATATGAGCTCTGATATCAAGGGGGAAGCTAGTCTATTGAAAACCCATCTACTGACATCCATTGTGTCCCTTTTACACTACATGCTTAAGAAAAATATTGCCAGACTATAAAATCCAAGTGCCTATTGCATCATGTTGATGGCAAGCAAAAGCAATAGAAAGTCTTGAGACCCTGCACGATGTGCAGCCAATTGTAATATAGGAGAAGTGCAAGTTTCTCTTGTAGATCTGGCAGCAAGCAAGCAAGTATATGCTTTGGCTTATATTAATGTTGCTGTATTAATCTGTTATGCTGCAGTACCAGTGTTGGTCTATAGATGGTGTAAACCACAGGGTAAACATAGACAGGGTAAATCACTGCTACATATAGTTCTAGCGCGAATAGTTTGTCAGAAGATGGGAAAGCCTTAGGTTAGGTGTTAAATAGAGGGTTTTGTTGGACTTAGGCTAGTTGCACATCTGTTTCTGTGGAGTCCAATCCGGGACCCCTGAACGGAAACCTATACTCAAAAAAAAAAAAAAAATAAAAAAAAAAAAAAAGAGAGTGGTTACCTTGGGTAACCCAAAGACCCCATAGACTAGCACTTCTCTCCGCATGTTTCATGCAGACACCGCACGGACCCAGTTATAGTCTATGGAGTCTGCTTGGGGACCCCCGAATGGAAAACTGAACCGGGCCCAAGTGTCACAACTGTACATAGGTACCTGTGTGCCAGGCACTTCCCAACTAAGAAATTAGGCCTCAAGTCTGAAGTGAGCCTACAAAGCCTGGGCCAAATTAAGACCATGGGCCTGTTGAACCTAGAAGCAGGAGCCAAACTAAAGTAGAGGCCAGCGAGAGATACGGTAGAGTCCGAGAGACTGATGCAGGCCCAAGATGTATTGTGTTGGTGCAGCTGCACAGTTTAGAGTAAACCGCATGTGAACAGTATGGCAGAGGTTTAAAGGAGGGGACAAGAACAAGTGCCAAAATTGAGGGGTTAGATGTCCAAAAGAGGGGCTGTGAACGGAGGTCACTAACTGCAAGGCAGAGATGAGCAGGAGGTGATGTGTATTATGTGTAGTGGAGGACGGAAATACTGGAGAGTATATGGCTAGTAGTCTGCGACTAGTAGTCACAGTCACCAAAGTGTAAATGGAGTCTACAATGACAAAGTGAGCTGTATATAAGGTTTTCTGCAACGTAAAGTGTAAAAAAAAAAAAAAAAAAATACGTTTAAAGTGGAGTCTGGTACTAGGTGTGCTGCCACCACATCAAGTACAGTCATCATGGTCTCCTCTTTACCTGGTCTAGCACCCTTATATCTTTAGGATATTTTTTCACATATCGGCTCAGCACTCATGGGTCAGTAGATATTCAATGTGGATTTATTTGACAAATAGGTAGCAATCCAAACATAACATGTAACGTTTTGTAACCTTGGACCTTCTTTAGACACGGGCTGCCAGAAGTATTGATGTAGTGAAGAATGATGAGGAAGGAAAGCCAGGAGAGCAGGCTATAGGTGACCCAGTAAAGGACTTGGCCACATATAGCGTAATCTCCTGATAGATGCAGGCCACACTCCTATATTCAGGGTTGGGTGTTAAGGAAACAGCCAATAAACCCCTTTAAATTTGGGTTCTTGGGTCAGGATATTAGACATACCCAGCCATTCATTCTACATTAAAGGGGTTATCTAGTTTTTAAAATTGATGGCCATCAATATCAGTTTACAGCCATCCAAAGTCCAGTTCCTTTGTGCATCACTGGTACCGAGTAGCAGCGCTCCTTACGCATTGTAATGGAGACTATAGGTAATGAAGCGCTGTCCTATAGAAGTCTATGGGGCACTGCTGCAGTACCTATACTCACCACTACCTGCCTCGGTACCTGTGATCTGCGGGAGTTCCATTACAGGTGTCAGACCACCCCCAAAAACCAATACCAATGGCTTATCCTGAGGATAGGCCATCAATCTTACACTAGGGTCACACCTGCTTTTAGGCTTCAGTTCTTCGGGTCTGCTTGGGGACCCAAAAAAAACAGAAAACCAATTTGCTTAAAAAGCAGTTACCCCCATAGACTATAATAGGGTCTTACAGGTTTCTGCCCAAAAAATATGGAGAGAAAACTCCTTTATGTAGGACTTTTCTCTTGGCATTTTTCAAGCAGATTCGGGGTTGGAAACTCTGACTAGAGACTGGGTGCTGGTGTGAACCTAGCCTTATATTGTATGGTTTCCTGCTAAAGGTTATCCGGTTCCTATTTGAAACAAATTGGTACATGTGAATTTTTTAATGACAAAGTTGGGTGATAACGCTGGGTTCACACCAGCGTCTGGACTCAGTTATCAGTTTTCCGTCTTCTGCATGCAGAAGACGGAAACCTGTTATGCCGAGTCCGGCCATGAGCGCCAGAGAGCGTTTTTTAGCTCTCCGCGGCAAAACCGTTTTTTTTAAACCGAACACAGAGTACTGCATGTCTGACTGTGTCCGGTTTAAAAAAAAAAACAAAAAAACGTTTCGCCGCGGAAAGCGTAAAACGCTCACTGGCGCTCATGGCCGGATACTTCTCAAACCCATTCAAATGAATGGGTTTGGAAAGAGTCCTGCAGATTTCCATCTCTTGCCCTGTTTTGTGCAGGAAACAGAAACCTGCAGAGCGGAGTCCCGGGCGCAGATGTGAACAAGCCCTGAATGTATAAAAACAAACAAACAGTCTTTAGTTATACAAAAAAGGCCCCTTCTGTTACAGAATAATGCAACACAGCTAATACAGTAAGAAATCACTGTTTTTGTTCAACTCACCTGTAAATACAGTTGGATGGGGAAAACTCAAAACTATAAGTTTGGTGACCATCTCAGGATAGCATATAGCCACTAACCAAGCAATCATCCCACCCCAGTCATGGCCAATAAGGACGCATTTGGTGTAACCTATAAAAGAACAGATAAAGAATTCAGTGACATTATTCAAACACTGTGCAAAAAAATAAATAGAAACACACACACACACACACACACACACACACACACACACACGTATATACATTATTTTCACAATTAAAGTATCCATATATTTTGGGACAATAAGAGCTCCTGTGGGATATCCATTTGTTGTTTGAGCAGGGAGCGGGGCCCCTGGGTTCAGAGCTTCAGGCGGGATTGGGGAGCAAGTACACAGTGTTTTGCTTTGGTATCTTATTTATATTAGCAATATTTGCATGCAACAAAAAAAAAATAAAAAAAAAAAATCCATTGTGCGTTCCACTTTTAGGAAGCAAATAACTTCTGTCCTCACAGTAAAGAAAGCAGCAGAACAGGATCAGAAGGACCATTTTCTCCTATCTGTGGAGGATATTGCCCTGTCTTCGACTTACAAACCTGAGCTACCTGCCCTGACACTGGCTTGGTTACTACCTTGTGTGTCTGCTGCCTGCCACTAACTGTCAGCCTATACTTCACTAATCTCTGCCTCAGCCTTCTAGTGCTTCTGTCCAGCCCCTTGGCAGCAGCCACCTATACCGGGACCACTCTAAAGTGGCACTGCTGCCCATGACACCCCTATGTAACCCGTAGAGATAACAGATGCAAGTGCAATTATCTGAACGGATTGTCTTGCTGGCACTAAGGGACGTCACTTGTCCTATCTCCCAGGTTGTGGTTATAGCAATGCAGTGTAAACAATGGGAGGAATAAGGTCACATAGCATGAAAACAAAGCAGATTTTCTAAAGCAATGTATTTAGAAAAAGGCTTCAATTTACATAAGCTACCAGTATAAATAGGATTCTTGAGAAGGGACAATCCCTTTAAGTAGCACATCAGGCACCAAAACCTCCTGCACTTGTTGCTCAGGAATGGTGAAGGCTAGAGAGAAAATGCTAACTGTACTCAGATATGAGAGAATAGCTATATTTAGGAGATATTCACATGAAGCAAATGTTTGTTGCAAACATTTGTTCTATTTGCCTGATTAGGATTGTCAGAAGTGCGATAGATCTGCCTCATGTGAATACTAGCTTAGATTGTTGATGCTCCTAATACTTCTCCAAATAAGTTTGCAGCAAAAAAAAACAAAAAAAAAAAACCCTGCTAATCACAATACATAAAATACTAACTCTAGACGGCACCTTTACTAATAAGGCGACATCTGGATACCTGGCACGTAATTCTGCTCAGATCATTGCGGCGCTCATAGAGAGGATAGGTCATTTATGCCATATACTTTCCTATTCCGCTACGAGTGCCATCTATTACAATATGTAACCTCCGAGAACAATCTCCAGGGAACGTTCCAGGTCAGTTATGATGTGAACATCAGCCATCATGACTTCTATTCACAGGATTATGGCCCTGGTGACTTCCACCGAGGATATTATAGGAAACAGAGTTTGCCAGCTGTTAAAATTCAGCTTATTGATGTATGCATGCGCCCAAGAAAGCCGTCCCTGTAAAATGTCACTGATTTTATTAAACTGAACTCATTTTCTGCATGCATGTCTAAGAATATATCTCATCTCTTTAGCATAAAGCGGTGGTAATGCGGTAATATTTAGGAGTGAATTCAATTTAAAGTGAAAGTCTGACTTTGGTGGCGGTTCAAAGGAATATACTGTAAAATAGTTGCAATGTAGCAGAGCTGGTTATTTATGTTCCTCTGCAGGACTTGTAGATTTTACATTGTGATGGCACTATGAGCCATACAGCTATGGTACAGTGTCAAACACAATACTGCTACACCTGTATACAAATTGTATACTATATACAGAAGACCCTCACTAGAGTCAACCTATATCCCCCCACTATAGCTCTTGTACTACACACACAAGGTCCAGGCACTATACGGCTTAAGGGAGTAAGCAAATCACTCCGGTCCAGTCACTGACAGTGAAACGTTACATATCCTTTTCCCATATCAGATTTTCTTACCTAAAGAATCCAATATTTCTTTCACATCCACAATTATATAGTCCAATTTGTAATTATCTTTATTGGAAGGTGCATCGGTTTCACCGTATCCTCGCATGTCAAGAGCCACCACCCGATATTCACGCTTGAATTCTCGTAACTGGTGACGCCAAGAATACCTACAGAGAGAAGAGAGGATAGAAGGAACCGTAAAGAGATGTAATGGAAATATTGTCAAGAACAGTATTGTGCGTCACATATAGGTATATGGAACCCAATGTAACCATTATATGGCAGTGTTAATGTTTTCCTGTTGCATTGTAAGGTCTCATCCAGATGGGCATATTGTATCCATGTTTATCAGTCCATATAAGAATCCCATCCACCCATTGCAGAAACATAAGTCATCACATGATGGAGCAATTTATCGGAGCTCAGACTGTATACCAGTATTGATGAAATCCTAAAAAGTGTGAGATTTGCTGCACAATAAAATACCCTAAATCAATAGGCTTGTCTGTGGAGGTGCCAGGTTCCAGACCTGAAGCAAAGTAATCTTCTGACCTAAAACTCAACTATAAATATTTTAAAAGAGAATCAAAGTCTATATATTGCCCTAATAATTCCAGAAACCTGAACACACCATGAATAATGTAAAGCATTGAACATATCTGAAAGGTAACCTGCAACGTGACTAGAACATCTATTGCTAAACCACTATTGCAGAGGAGACTGCACTGGCAGATACTTGTGTATTAGCAACTATTTCCTATCTTGGGACTGACAATAGAGTCAGAAATAGGATGCAGACTTCATCACCATGATACCGGTGCTTGGATCTTGGGATCAGAGGGGAATTTGGAGTCAAACCACTGAGGACACTCACTAACAAGCCTGCTGAGAAGACTTTATATTTGCCAGATTTTGGCTGTCAGGGCAGGGGTTTGACTGTCACTATGCATTTTCACTTGTGATTGACAGCTAATCCCCTGTGCTAACAGCCAGAATAACCGAATACATTGCTTTATCTATCTTGCTCCATTTGTCAGATACTGCTTAATAGGCTTCCTTTGTGTTTACAGCTCATGGTCTTGATTTCAGACCACCTCTGCTATCTAGCTGCAGTGGCCAGGCTGGTAAGGTCAACCCCTGTTCCCAGCAGTTTTGATTGCCTCTTTGATGCTGATGATAAGAGATAAGATAAGATAATCCTTTAATAGTCCTACAAATGCAGTCTATTAGCTCTGCAGGGTGCTCTGAGGTGTCTAGCCCTGGTAAGGGCCTTAAAAGGATTCTACCATTAAAACCTCTTTTTTTGTGGATAAGATGTCAGAATAGCCTTTAGAAAGGCTATTCATCTCTTACCTTTAGATTTGATCTCTGCTGCGCCGTTCCTTAGAAATACCGGTTTTTACCTGTATGCAAGTTAGTTCTCTCACAGCGATGGGGGCGGACCCCAGCACTGAAAATGCGATGGGGGCATCCCCACTACAGCTCAAAAACACGATTCTGCGACGCCTCTATCTTCGGCTGGATCCTCCCCTTCTTTGTAGTCTTCCTCCTGCGTCACCTCCGACGCCCGCGCAGTTTGCTCTGCTGGTGTCTCTTGCAGAGCCGAGTGCGAATGCCGGCTGGCAGCCATTTTTGGGAGGCCGCTCCTCCATTGAACTACAAGAGCAAGAGCGGCCTCACAAAAATGGCTGCCGGCCGGCATGCACAGTCAGCACTACTAGTGTCTCACTGGCAGAGGCAACTGCACAGGAGTCGGAGGTGACGCAGGAGGAAGACGACAGAGAAGGGGAGGATCCAGCCTAAGGCAGAGACATCACAGAATCGTGTTCTCGAGCAGCAGTGGGGACGCCCCATCGCTGCCAGAGAACTAATTTACATACCGGTAAAAAAAGATATTTCTAAGGATTGGCGCGGTGGAGATCACATCTAAAGGTAAGAGACGAATAGCCTTTCTAAAGGCTATGCCCACGTCTTATCAAAAAAAAAAAAAAAAGTTTTAATGGTAGAATCCCTTTAATCAGCACCGCTTATCTCTCTATGCAAATCCAGAGTTAATAGTATGCAGTTTAGAACAAGGCTTGGAGCATGCTGCTGGACTGGGCTGAACTGTACATCACACAAGCTAAGTCTGCCTACAAGCTTGTCACTGAAATCAGGAAGTGGAAGGGAGAGGAGACAGGAGAGCAAGTGAAACCCTGAGAAGGGAACACCCCTTTAAGCGATTTACTATTAAAGGTAACCATTTACTATGCTAGTTTTCGATCCACTGATAAATGATGTATAGTTACTGTAACATTTATTTTATGTAATGCTTATAGATGATTGAAATATCAAAAAGCCTATGTAAGTATACTAAACAAATAATACAACGTCT
Organism: Leptodactylus fuscus; assembly: GCF_031893055.1. Taxonomy (NCBI): domain Eukaryota; kingdom Metazoa; phylum Chordata; class Amphibia; order Anura; family Leptodactylidae; genus Leptodactylus; species Leptodactylus fuscus. Next base: position 70,134,098 of record NC_134273.1, on the reverse strand, counting down.
GTACCCAAGATATTGTCCGTGTGTGCAGAATGGAACATCGTATTAAGTCAGATCTCCAGAAAACTTTTCATAACTGGGACATCAATACAGAGTCAGTATGAAATTTGTGTTGAGCCCAGCAGGATTCACACTGCAGGCAATAAAATGCTTCTATGCTTTGTGATTATTAGCAGCAACCCAATATTCGGGAGAGGACTGAGCACAGGGAGAGGCATATAAACAAGCAGGATGACACAGAATTTGTACATGACCGCACTGATACAATCAAACACAGAGAATTTAAAATGCAGAAATTTTTTACATATTGGCAGGTTGGTTTTTACATCTATCAATGCATTTTTTTTTATTTTTATTTAAGTCTGGCTTCAGCAATTGAGGATGAAACACCGGCATAGCAGGGGCAGCATCGCTTACACAATGGTCCAGCAATTTTTATGATAAAGGTTATATAATTGTACATATAAATAAATCTATATGAGCCATCACCAGCCAATGTCCTTTCACGTTCAGATGGTGCCTGGACATACTAGGGTAGCGAGCATAGTTGCAGCATCGATAAGGAATAAGTGATCCCCGGAAGACCAAGTAAAGCAAGAAAGTCTTTCATGCCCTGTTGGAGAAGGGCAATGTGTAATCAGAACATCATTTTATGGGAAGGCTTCCGAGCTCTATGGAAGTGATGCATAGGCAGATTTACACTTAGATTTGCACTACAGAACTGTACTTTCCAAAACAAACATGCATTAGTTGACCCATGGGATGTTAATCTTTAAGCTCTGTGAAAAGGTGAAAGGCAGAGCGCTGGAGTCCCGCTACATCAGTCCCGGATTCCTGACTTGAGTGATCCAGGGCAGATCTGGAATAGGTTTTAGCCCCAGGTGTGGATCCTGGGCTCATTACTGGTCCATAAAAGGTTGCAGAGCCTGCACTTCAGGACAAATCCTGGGAGGAGGGGAGGTGGCTGGGTCTGTCCTGTAACCCTGAGTCTGGTGAGACCAATTTGTGCTTGTGTTTTTTGTGTGGCCCGTAGTAAGCCACATGTATAGTTAGGTTATTACTTCTGTTTAGTCACTTGGACGAGCAGGCATATGTTTTATTTTTGCCTGATGTTAAGGCTGTTTTCCCCCCCTAAGTAAACCTATTTTATTACAATATATATCATCTATGCAAACCTTTATCTTGAAGTTATTGGAAGTGCAATTCTTCTCCATAATAAAAGTTGCATTGTAGCCCAGGGTGACAGTGGCTTTCATATTTAACATTCATAAAAAATTAAAAAAAAAAAAAAAGTAATAAAAACAAGAAATAGAACATAGAAATGGTCACCTGTTGTAAATTAAATGCAGTACCTTCCAAAGTACAGTGCCCTAAGACAGCAACAGAGGGAAAGAGGGAAATCACTCTTTGTATTTTTATTGCTAGAACTTAAGACTGGCGTTTTATATGGCTGGTGTAAGATGCCCCTGAATTATTAAAGGGGTATTCCCACGTCACATACTGACCAGTCTTCACTCCTGTAAAATCTTCTTTCTTCCTGGTTTCTTGCATCATTTGGTGGGCGGGGTTTCACATGCAACCTACCGTTTAGCTCTGCCCTCAAATTCGCGTGTAGCTCTGCCCACCCATATTGGACTATGAAGTACAGGCAGCAGCAACTCCATTCTGTGTTACATACAGAGACTGCCTGTCTCTGCCAGAATGAACACAATTGAATTAGCTAGCCTGATAACTGGGAGAACAGAAGACGTTCAGAAATGCAAGCAGCTCCTCTCCTCTATCTGAGAGCAGGAAGCTAGGTCATGTGGTGTAGACACAGGAGTAGCTAGAAACACAGGCTCGCTCCCTGCACTTAGCCCCTCCTCCCTCCCCCCTGAGAGCAGCAGATACATCACTTGACTTTTGAGCAGATAAGTCAAGGGCTGTGTCAACAATGAATTGAATAAAGTAAGATAGTGGACAAACAAAGCAGTTTTGCTGAAGCAGTGTATTTAGGAAAAGTCTTAAATTCACATTAATAAGCAGTATAGATAGGATCCTTGTGATGGGACAACCCCTTTAAGAAGCTCTGACCCTTGATAATTAAGGCACACTCCCATGTACCATAATTAAAGTCTATGCAAGTCAGGAATTGGCGTAGATTTGAGGTATAACTTACACCAGGTTAATGAATTCCCTAATGTGTTAGATAATATGTTTTGTTAATTTCGCCTCCTATAATTTGCATATTTATTTTGACAACATATTCCATAGCATAGAAATATATTTATTTTTTTTTATACCATTCGCTGTTCCCAGGGAGAGGATACAAGCTGCACGCAGATGTAGTCTATGGCAGGTATTGAACCCAAGACTGCAGTGCTGTAAGGCTATAGTGCTAACCACTGTTACATACATCCAGATATCATCAGTCTGAGAACTTGAAAGGTTCTTCCAGCTAGTTCTGTAATGGATCTCCTCCCCACCCATAATGGCTACCAGTGGCATAACTAAAGTATTGTGGGCCCTGGTGCAATCTTTCGTCCGGGGCTCCCTACCTCATCCATGATTGAGGGAATATCGTCACTCCATAAGGAGAGGCCACCATATAGGTTCTTAGTGATGGTTACGGGTGCTAAGCAGTTTAATCCACCTTAGGCTCTGTTCCCACGGAGTAACGCACCGCACATTCAGACACGTATACAGAGTGTGAGCGCTCAAAACAGATCCCATTCACTTCAATGGGTGCCGGCTTATGGGCGCTACACATTGAAATCAATGGGAGGCTTTTTAACCCATTGATTTCAACGTGTAGCGCCCATAAGCCGGCACCCATTGAAGTGAATGGGATCTGTTTTGAGCGCTCACACTCTGTATACGTGTCTGAATGCGCGGTGCGTTACTCCGTGGGAACGGAGCCTTAGTGTGGTTAGGGGAATCTGTGGGTCTCCTTGGTTTATGGGCCAGATGGAAACTGCAATCTCAATACTGATGCCGGTGCTTATTGGCCCCCTAAGGCTCCTGGGCTCGCTTGTGACTGCACACTCTTCACCCCTTCAAGTTACACCCCTGATGGCTACACCATAGGTTCAGTACAAGATAAGTAACAAGTATAGCTGGTCATACACATTACATAGCTCTCCCGAATACCCCTAAACACTGCCACCCATATATGAAAGGGCCTTTCATGTTGCAATCCAACATGTCTACCTCTACTCTCCTAACATCTGAGGTCGTAGGAGAATTAGGACACCCATACAAATTAGCTGGTGAGCAGATCCTACCGAAATTGGCAGAGTCAGCTAATAAAAATGCATTTACATGTTTATGTATAGCAGAACGTAAAACATATGTATAAAGAAACACTAACACTGGGTCTTAGGGGCTGTACATGACAATAATTCTCACTATGCGAATCCCTGTATATTACGCCCCCTCAATCCCTGCACTAGACATAACCCAATTCTGCAGTTTTGCCTGGAGTGAAACATATGTAGAATACGTTATAGTAGATAAATAAATGTAACCTGAAGCTGTCTGACAATACTACATCTTAGGAAATATTAATCTTTTATCAAATGCAAAATTGTAAATTGCAGAAAACGTATCCGTTTTCATACTCGATGACCATTCTACTCGCCATTACCAGGACATAAATCCAGTGATGTGTAACAGAAAGAACTTGACTCCATCGCCCAGAATGTCACATCAATTAGAAGACAATTTTCTGCAATAAACTGCTGAATTATTGGTTTCTGTCTTCTGTAGTACAAGATTGATTCTTAACACATCATACATACATTAGAAACTCACACCTTGGATTTGCATGACGTGGATACAAAAGTCTACTACGGATTGGCACGATGTACATATAACGGCTTTACATATCCAATTTATAAATCATCCGTATAACTGGATATAAGAATTCACAACCCTGCATAGAACTTGTGCCAGAACACATAAAGAGCTCATACATAACTAAGCACCGGTCTTGCTACAAATTGTACAATGATATAAAGCCATTTATTATAGATTACACAGGAAATCCTAGTCAAGGCTGAGGCCACCTGGAACCAAAGCCAGGAGTGGATTTAGCAGAAGGGAGAAGTGTAAGAACTTACTTTATATTTCACCTTGGCTATAAAAAGTAGCAAAATTTGCAACAAAAATGCAGCTTTTCCGCAACTTGCGTCTTCAGCTTAAAGGGGTTTCACTGGATTACAATAGGACAACCACTTTGTAGGTCATCAATATCAGACTGCAAGGTTCTGACCTCAGCACCACCACAAAACAGCTGATTATCCACCTATACAGTTGAAATGGGGGGGGGAATATTGGTACATTCCCAAAACAAGTGTCTGGTTTCAATATACACAAAAAACCATTTACTTTGATTGATACAAGTGCCGGTTTCCCTTCTTTTTGAAGCCCTTTTAACAGGTTTTATCACTTGATGGCATACAGTTATTTTCGGAACTTTAAAAGCTCCTGCTCTCCAAAATTGATACTTTGTAAGATTCCTCTGCAAGTAATAAAGAAATTGGGGTGCAAGAAATTTGAAGAACCAACTAAGGACAAGACACCTAATGCCAGGGCCCCATGGGGGTCAGAAGCGCCACAGGAAAAATTGTGGCATTTTACAGTTATATGCAAAGTGGATGGGATTCTAGTGAATGCCATGCCCACTTTGTGGTAAAAACCGTGGTGCGGACACGCCACAAATTCGGTTTTGGAAATTGCAGCATGTCAATTATACCTACAGAAATGCCGTCGGCTTCCCCATAGGTATAATTGTAACAGAAAGTCCACCTAAGAAAACCCTGCAAACTTTCTGTCTAAGGGTTGGTTCACACTAGCATTTGTATTCTGTCCGGAAGGATCCGCATGGACAACCCCGAACGGAATACAATCGCAATTGTAAACTATGTGCTGGCAAAGCACATGGACCCCATAGAGCAGGGGGTAGGGAATGTACGGCTCTCCAGCTGTTGCAAAACTACAACTCCCAGCATGCATACTTGCTCTTCTGTTCTTGGAACTCCCATGGAAGTGAATGGAGCATGCTGGGAGTTGTAGTTTCACAGCAGCTGGCGAGCCAAAGGTTGCTGACCCCTTAGCTAGAGTACAATGGGCTCTGTGTACTTGCCGCGTACTACCCGCACGAATCATTTGTACGGGCAGTGCGCCGCAAGTACACGGAGCCCATTATACTCTATGGGGTCCGTATGTTTTGCCAGTACATCGTTTACAATTGCTAATGTATTCCGTCCAGGGGGTGTCCATGCTGACTCCTTCCGGACGGAATACAAATGCTAGTGTGAGCCAACCCTAAAGCAATGCAGGAAGAACCATGATGCGTTGCCGCCGCAATTTTTCCCGTAGCGCTTTTTTGCTGCGGAACGTCCTGTGGGGCCTTAGCCTAAAAATACAAAAATCGGCAAACTGAACAAATAATGTAACAAGTATTCTCTGTAATCCTCATAGCCAAAAATCTTTACTACACATTGTACATTACATGATAACATCAGTCATACAGGGCTCATCTGTCCAGCAAGTGTCATCGGCGGTGAAATTGCTGAAACAGCAGGGTTGTCAGGGCTGAAGCTCCTTGAGCAAAATTTAGTCCATATGGACAGTATTAAATAAGGTTTCAGGAGATTGATAGAGTCCGCTGAGGCATCATCCACTTGCGCTGAAGACTATATACACACACACACATCTGTGCTACCTGCAGCTAAATACTTAAAATATTCTGTATATTACAATGAAGACGTATTTACCAGAACTCTGGGAATCCGTGTAGAAGCAACATGAGGGGTTTTCCTCGTTCTCCTGCAGCCACATAGTGAAAGCGTAATCCGGAGTCCTGCAGATGTATTATACAGAGTTAGTGAGGAGGGAGATTTTATCTGGATTACTATTATATCCAGCATTATACATAAGAATAGATACAGCATTACAGCACCAGCTACCATATTTATAGTCATGCAATGAGGAGGAACTACGGTTTCGGTACAATAGTTCTAGGGGTTGGTGGCCATGACCTGCGAGTGCCTTCTGGAAAGGTTTAACATATGGTTAAGACAGGGGTATCCAAACTTTTGGGGGATGACCATTCGGCCTGACAGTCTATTAACCATTAAAGAGGACCTTTCATGTCCTCATAGATATGCGGTATTATATACTACTAGAAAGCTGACAGTGCGCTGAATTCAGTGAATTCCATATATCTATGAGGACGTGTAAAAGTAAATTAACTATTTTATGAAATTTGTTTTTTTTTGCAAATTGAATATTTTTGATTTCTTCACATTGAGTTCAAACTGCCCCCATACAATATAATAACCTCCATCAATGCCCCCTCACAATATAATGACCCCCTTCCATCACTGATCCCCATAGATACAGTATGAGGGACCAGTGAAGGGGACACTGTATTGGGGAGGGGGGGGGGGAATAATGAATGAGCCATACAATGGCCCTTTCACTGGTCTCCCCATAGCAGTATTAGGTCATTATTTACCTAGATGCTCAATGTGGCCTACAAGCTTAACCAGTAGCAATACTAGGGCAGCGCCACTTCTGCCTGGTTTTGTGATCCAGTTTTACTGTAACTTTGAGCTCTGACACTGGATTCCTCTGATTGGAGCTCTGAATCACACCCCCTTCCTGACCCCGCCCTTCTGACATTACAGAACTTAGCACATCAGGGACCAAAACTAACTGCACTTGTTGCTCAGAAATGGTGGGGGCTAGAGAAAGAAAAAAAATACCAAATATGCTGGAATCAGTGGAGCAGCAGCTATTAAATGATGCTAAGAAATTGAATTGGCGGTGAAAGGTCCTTTTTAAGGTGTTGTCCGGTTTAGAACCCATTTGCAAATGCGCTACAGAAATTTAGAGAATTCTCCTTGAACAAGGATTATACTAGAGCAGAGAGTGGTTACAAAAAGTGCATGTTGGTTTGGAGGACTAAGGCCTGGGTCACACGGGGTATTTTGAACTGGAATTTGAAGCGGAGGCCGCCTCAGATTCCGGTCCAAAAAATGGCTAGCAGTGCACAGGCATCCAGTCGCACACTCCACTCCGGATTAGGCCCAAATGAATGGGCCTAGTCGGGAGGAGGGAGTGTCTTTAGGCAAATGTCCGCGGCTGAACCGGTCACGGCATCCGCCTGAAGAATGAGCATGTCGCTTTTTCTGGGAGCTGGAACAAACCGCTCCCAGAAAAAAAGAACTAACCTGTTCCCTTTGATTTCAATGGGAGCTGTTATTTTGGTGAGGATTTTGAGGTGGTTTCCGCCTCAAAATCCTAACCAAAATACCTAGTGTGAACTCAGCCTAAAGATGGCCACACATTGCATAGAAAACACATTGATATCAATAAACACAGGGATTTCCAAGGTGGACAGTCTGCGCCACAAAACTCAGGGCAAGTCCTATTCCTGTCCAGTTCTGGCTAATCCCATCCACACATTACAGGAAAAAAAATTTAAACTCACCAACTATTATAATTAAAAGGAGTTTTCCAACCTATAAAAATTTGTTATAAATGGCTCAGAACAGTGTAACACAAGTAATAAATATCACTCCGCTTCCCTGCCAACCACTCACGGATTTAGTCTCTATTTCTCAGTCGCTGCACAAGATGGTCAACATTACAGTAAGTGATTGGCTGTCATCACATTCCCAGTGGGATAAGTCAATGTGACTCTTATTTTAATATTTTACACCATAGGACCCAATTTTTGAAAACTTAACATACGCTTTAATATAGCACCAACATATTCCAGAGTGATGTATGCAGAACGTATTCACTGACGTCAGTGTCTGTCCCTACTGGGACTCAATCTAGGATCCTGTCCTAGGCAGACACATCGATACATGGGAAAGCCAACGGTGTGTGCAAGGAAACCAAAATAGCTGTAGGCAACACATACAACGCTGCAGGGCAACAGTGCTAACCACTGAGCCACCCCAGTGCTCGGACTAATGAGCACAACCGTATCATATTTCTTAATATTTTAGCTCTTTCCCCAAAGAGTATTTACTTTATTAATGATCTGTATTTCTTATGTAACGGCCGCACGTTTTCCAGCAATAAGATACTAGTTGTCACTAATATAATCCTGCCCCATAACGGAACTGATTAATTTATCTCCCATCTTGGAAGTGATCCTATATAATTTATAGGAGGATGATAAATAGATTAATTCATTTTATCATATTAAAATGTAGGTCAGATCCCAATTGTGATTCTCTTAGAGTGGGAAGTGTTAGAAGGCTCCAGGCTAAAGTGCTGTACTTTGAAGTAGGAAGTACGTGAGGGAGAAGAACACATGTGACCTGCATACTAACCGCAGTCAGACGACATCCACCGGGGAAGCGCCTGCACTATTATTTTCCATACTACAAGACTTTAGGGCAGATACATGCCTGTTTTGGGGAACACTGTAGGATTTTTCGACCTTAACGTCAGATCCAATGCATGCCATAAGTAGTCAAAATGATGTAAAAATACCCAGAATTTGACTTACAACCCATAACTCTGACTTATTATTGTGTAGAATATATATATATATATGTATGTACCCCCATTCTCATCCATGTACAGGAACCATCCAAGGAACATCTAAAGTGGCACTGACAAATGCTTCTCCAGAGGGGTGGTCTTTTCAAAGAAGATGACCATTGTACATTGTATTTGATGGAACTTAAAAACATATGAACATAATCTGGTTTAGATAAAGGGCGGTCATCTCAAAGTCGTAAATCTAGTCTAGAAAGAGGAGTGGTCATCTCAAAGTCGTAAATCTAGTCTAGAAAGAGGAGTGGTCATCTCAAAGTCGTAAATCTAGTCTAGAAAGAGGAGTGGTCATCTCAAAGTCGTAAATCTAGTCTAGAAAGAGGAGTGGTCATCTCAAAGTCGTAAATCTAGTCTAGAAAGAGGAGTGGTCATCTCAAAGTCGTAAATCTAGTCTAGAAAGAGGAGTGGTCATCTCAAAGTCGTAAATCTAGTCTAGAAAGAGGAGTGGTCATCTCAAAGTCGTAAATCTAGTCTAGAAAGAGGAGTGGTCATCTCAAAGTCGTAAATCTAGTCTAGAAAGAGGAGTGGTCATCTCAAAGTAGTAAATCTAGTCTAGAAAGAGGAGTGATCATCTCAAAGTAGTAAATCTAGTCTAGAAAGAGGAGTGATCATCTCAAAGTAGTAAATCTAGTCTAGAAAGAGGAGTGATCATCTCAAAGTAGTAAATCTAGTCTAGAAAGAGGAGTGGTCATCTCAAAGTGGTAAATCTAGTCTAGACAAAGGAATGGTCTTCTCCAAGAATGAAGTCTTTTGCAGAACTTTTATGACACGTGAAAGAATCTAAGTTCTTGTTATAAGCAGCCCCTTTCAAACCCAAATACTTTACTAAAAAAATATTACATTACAGTAATCCCTTTTATCTAGAGGGGTCTCCATTTTGTTTTGAGGGACTGCAATACCCAGGCAATATGACCCACAAGGTTTTTAGTATATAATGTTTTTCCTCTGAGGGTTTTGGGAACAGTGTATGGTTGCCAGCATCAGTATCTCCCTCAGGTGATAAATCTGAAGGCTCGTGTAACGCATTTTGATGGCCACTAGGAATCACATAGCTCCTAAATGTAGGCCCTCACTGTTAGGCTCCATGCACATGAATAAACCCAAGACAGGTCCTATACCTTTATGTTTCGTGGCCTGCACTTACTGAAAGACGTGTATGGGTTTGTGGAGGCACAAGCAAAATTCTGACACAATCCATGTGCATTTAATAGCGGACAACCCCGACCCACCACATGTGCATGTTCTTATCTATAGAAGCATGTATGAAGACTTCAATTGTTTGTTGCTTGAGTATGTGTGACTTTACAGATATAATCTAATTCATCATAGGCCTTACTAAATTTAGGAAATAGTTAAAACTACTTGGAAAGTGATCCAACTATTTCCCCCCCCCCCCCCCCCCAACAACATAATTCTCTGGCATAACAAATAACTTGTCAGAATAATAAACTACATTTTTTTGGTTATTTTTCATCAAGTTCTCATACCATAACCACATTGAAACACTGTTCCCAGGTAAGGTGTGTTGTGAGAAGATGACAGGGAGAGTGCTGCAGTCCAGGTATATCAGCCCCAGGTTTCTGACATATGTGTGGTCCAGGGTGGATCTGGAGTAGGCCTCAGCCCAGGTGTAGATCCTAGGCTCATTACTGGGACAGAAAAGGAAGCAGAACCTGCACTGCACTACAGGTCCATGGGGTGAATGGAGGTGCATAGTTCTGTCCTGTAAGCCTGAGTACAGTGAGACAACACTGCTGTTTTGCTCGTGTGGCTTTGTGTTGCACGTATAGTTAGGTTATCTGTTCTGTTTAGTTAGTCGCTCAGATGAGCAGGTTTTTTTTTTTTTTTTTGGGGGGGGGGGGGGGGGTTTGCCTGAAGTTAAGGCTGGATTTTGTTTTGTTTATTTTGGGCCTGAAGTCAAGGTTTATTTATTTTCCCATTTTTTTTCTAAATAAATCAGTTTGCTGCATGTTTTGTGTCCCTGTCTTGACCGTTAGGGTCTGCACTTCTGCTTCTACTGAGCTAACTTCCCCAATGTTTTGTATAACATTAAAAAAAATAATAATTTAGGAACCCCCCATGGACCTCACATCCCAGTATTATACATTACTCTGCACTTCCCTGCAAAGTTTACAAAAATGGACTTGAGGTTCTTAGTATACATTTCGATACATTTGTATAATCCAAATGGCAACTTCATAGTGACCTCTGTATAAAGGATCCCTACACCAGTTTGCATGACAAATGCCAGCACAGGAAGAATAACCCAGCAGTCCAACAGCAGCCCTAATGCCATGGTAAGGCCCAGGTTCTGGGTTACTCCACCCACGGGCAGGGCGCCGCAGATCTCAAAATGTTCACCTTGGGCCTGGTTCAAATCTGCGTTGGTAATCCATTCGGGGGAGTCCGCATGGGGACTCCACGAATGGACCACTGAATGCATTGACAAGTGGTGTGCAGTGAAAGCACACGGATCCCATAGACTATAATGGGGTCCATGTGCTTTCCACACAGAACATGCAGACAGGAAAGTAGTTCAATCTAATTTAATGCCCACATGATTCGTGCGGAAAGCAGACAGACCCCATTACAGTCTATGGGGTCCGTGTGCTTTCACTGCACACTCTTGCCAATGTGTTCGGTAGTCCATTCGGGAAGGGGAACGGACTCCATGCAGACTCCCCTGAACGGATTACTGACGCAGATGTGAACGAGGCCTAACTATAAAAGTCTCAGTCAAAGGACTGAGAGCTAGTAGGTAAATCATTTATGCGGTTGGTGAAGAGATCACTGCTGAGCCCTGTGACTGGCACAAAGATAGAAGACTGTACATAGAAGAGCAAACCTGCCACTACTGGCAACGGAGGACCAGTAAGAGATTACTATTTCCCATTCCTTTTCAAGACAATCTTAATATGAGCTTGTAATGTGGGGCTTCAGCTTTAAGACGTGATCAAAGCAGGCTGGGGTAGGGGATGCCTAAGACTGACAGATTTACTATAACTCGTTCCAGAAAGCTGGCGTGAGTTATACCTGAATTCTGCGCCAACCGTTGGCTGGTATAGATTGCAATTCTGGCACGCGGGGCCATTCAGGTTGCGCCAAGGGCCAGGGCCTCAAAATAATTCAGGAGCATCCGCCGCCAGCACTCACAATAATAAGTCTGGTGCACTAAATAAATTTCTCCTATTGTGCATCAGTCATAAATAAACAATTGTACGGGGGAATAACTATTGGCCCAATAGCTTGTCTGCCAGGAACAGTGTTATGAGTAATAAATGGATGGTCCTGGTAGAGACCAAGCCTTTATTTGCATCAGGGTCCAGAAGCTTTAAGTCACACTTTTGGTCTAAAGTATCTTTAATAAAATAATCAATAAATAAAAATATTATATTGTGCATGGGGGGGAGGGGGGGGTCACTTAATAGAACCAAAGTGTATTAAAGTCGCATTGAAGTCTATAGGGGAATGCTGCAGTACCTAAGGCTGCTGCTACAGTTTGCAAGTGAGCATGTAAAATAACCTGGAGCCTCACTGTCCCAGAGCAGCTGATCTTCAGGGGTCTAAGTTTTGAACCCTTGAAGATCTAGTATTGATCAGCTGATCAGCAGGACCAAAACGCCCCAAAAGACTTCATCTGAATGGGCACAAGTTTGCTTGTGTGACTAGTACTCTATTTTCTTCTATGGGGCTGCAAGCACTGACAGATTACAGAGACCCCATAGCAAGGAATGGAGCATCACTCATGCAAGCGCACTGACACTCCATTCATAAGGAGGCTTTGGGTGGAATTCCAGTCCTGCATCCTCCTAAAGATTGGGGTACTCTACGGTTGGGCCCCCAGCGATTAAACACTTATTCCCTGTCCACAGGACAGGGGATAAGTGTCCATAACTGCACCATCCCTTTAAAGAGGATAGCTCATCAGTATTAGATTGGGGCAAAACTGTGCACCCTTGCCGATCAGATGTTTCAAAGGGCTGCAGCGCTCATATTTTGCAATTTCAATGGGTTTTACAGGCTAAATAATTGATGGCCTATCCTTGGCATAAGTCAACTCTTACAAATCGTCATAGGACAATACTTAGGCCCCCGGCCAATCAGATGTTTGAAGAGGCTGCAGGATTTGCGCAAGAGCTGCAGCCGCTCCAGTATTTACCATTTGTACAGCGGCTGTGACTGGTATCGCAGCTCCGCCCCATGACAATACATGGCGAAGTGGAAGCTTCATACAGCTGATCTGCCAGGGTCCTGGATGTCAGACCCACACAGATCTTCAATTGATCACCTATTCTAGGGATAGGTCATCAATTCTAAAGTCCCAGAAAATCCTTTTTAGTGTTTACACATGCAAAACACCAGCACAGCCCTTCACGGCCTGGTAGTGTAGTTTCACTATTCGCTTCAATGGCGATATCGTGCACAGCCACTACAGATTGTGATGGCATTCTGCAAGTGTGATCCCTGAAACAGCTGCAGAATTTGTTTCCTTGGAGTAATTTTTTTTTGTTTGTTTTAATTTAAACCTATTGCACAGTTGCTGCATTTATTTATCGTACAGTATAGTACATAGGCATTGTATTGCAGACTATGCAAGATATTGCCTATCCACAAGGATGGCGACTGGTGAGGATCTGCCAACTTGGACCCAAACTGTTGAAGAGAACGTGGTTCTGTGTGCTCTGTATAGATGAGATAACAGGCTGATCATGTGCGTTTTGACTCCATTCCATTGACTTGCTGGAGATAGCCGAGTGCTGTACTTGGCAGTCCCACAAACATGAATGGTGTGGTATGTATGACCCATTTTCATCATCAGTGGTAGTCCAAGCCTTCAGAGATCAGACAGGTATCCCCAGCCTTGTGTATAGGAAATAAACTTGTACTTACCAGAATACCCCTTTAAAGCCCAACACAACTGGTAATGAGGGTTTACTGCCCTCCTTATATTAGCATTCCCTAAGGGAGCCTTCACATGGAGTAAACGCGTGTATTTTTGCAAAATACACGTGTAAAAATAAGACTCCCATTGACTTCAATTATTTTTTTTACACGTGTAAAAATACGCCTGTAAAATGTCATTGAAGTCAATGGGAGTCTTATTTTTACAAGTGTATTTTGCAAAAAAATACACGCGCGTTTACTCCGTGTGAAGGCTCCCTAATAATGATGAGATAATAGATGCAACCACATGCACTAAACTACCTGCCACAATACTGATCAAAGGCCTAGAATACATCTTGCCATAGCGTGTATAAGGCTGAGGCCCCATGTTGCAGAAACGCATCTTTTTTTGTTGCGATTTTTTGAGCCAAAGCCAGGAGTGGATGAGCAGAAGTAGAAGAACTTCCTATATATTCCCCATTCTTTTGGCAGCCATTGTTGGCTTTGCCTCAAAAACCAGCTGAGTTTCCGCAACACGGGGCCTCAGCGTAACACTCCCACTCTATTACCTATGAAGGATCACACCATTTTTCTACAACAGCAAGAGCTAGGGCTAACACCCCTACACCCTTACTGACTTTGTAATAGGACCACTTGCACCTTCCAGTTTGGATTTGATAGATGTTCCCAATAGAAGTGTTTGCAAACCATTAACATTGTTGAAAAGGTTTTTTCACACCCCATTAATCCACATAACCTTCCCCCTATGATAATGCTACAAGACGCATCACCCCATTCTGTAATTGTGGGATCCCTTTTATACCGCACAACATTTATCATTGTATAAAGCAGAAGGAAACAAGTCACTGAGCTTTCCTAGAGAACACCACATGAAAGCGTACATTATGACTTCCAATAATTTGGTCTAATGCCCAACGTACGCTCGATACTTGGGGCTGAATGTGAATGCCAGCTGTGACTTTCTATCTGTGTTGGCAGGAGAACTACTATTGGACTCTATCTCCATCCTGATCTACTGAGGATGGAGATAACACACACACAGGCTTATTTAGCTGAATGGTGTCTACGTGAACAATAGGCTGTTTCGTAACTCATCAGTAACCTTGAAAAATGAGATAAATTTACAGAACGCCACTGTATAAAGCCATATCACCAGTGGCAATAATACCAGTCAAGTGCTTAATCATTGCACGGATGCTAGGTTCCACTTGTCATGCCAATTAAAGGGATAATTACTATTAAGGTGCCGTAATTGCCTCAATGAAAAGGCTAGCTGCATGTTTACACTCAACTTGGCAGCGGGAATTGTTATTCTACTAACGTGGCACCGAACACACACTGAAAGAAGGTGACCTGCAAAACGGCTACGTGCTCACAGGATAGAGGAAAATAGCACATCATACAAAAGGAGGAGATTGGGGAGACGGGGAAACACTGATAATGATAGTCTATGGCATGCAGCAGACTAAGGGGTTAATCCATCACTGTCTGCGGCTGCATCTAGTGTTGCTGTGGATTGTGTGAATTCTTAATGCAAATACAGAACATTCTATAGAGAACCAATCGCCATAGACAGTATGGAAATCTACACATGGTCTAGAGAAGCAAAATGCAGAGAATCCCTACAGGATGACTGAGGAGCCTTTGTTATAGACAGAACACAAAGTAACCCGTGTATACACATATATTAGTGACTTGTGAGACGCCAGCAGCAGCAGCCACTCTGACATAGTAAACTGCAAGCACTGAGGGAGTAAATGACAAATGTGTCACAGCGCTCAGAATTTATGAATGATTTATGGGTACGGTCATTATGGAAGCCAATGTTACTATTAATAATGGTGGCATCATGCTAATGCATCGCCTATCACAGACATCTTTGTACAAGCCTATAGAGAATACACACAGGTTACATTGTATACATATAGAGTCAATATTTATATTAGGTGGATGTGTTTGGAAACATTTATATAAATACAATGTGACTAGCAGAGGGGTGCAGAGCATGCAGGATCTGGGGCCAGGGGTTTCTAGGAACATTGTATCCAACATGACCACAGCAGAGAACATTATGGATGTGTCAATATCTTATTGATACATGTCAGGAGCTTTTATTGACAGCTCTGCAGAATAAGGCTCCATAATGACTTACACAGAGTGCTGCAGCAGTTGCAGGCTGGATTGGAGTCATGCTGTATACAAGTTTGAAGTTACTCCAGGGTTTTCCATGTGCAAGGTGTGGAATGAGTCAGGGGGTGCAGCATAATAATGGGGTGCAGAGATTACCTTGATCCGGACATAGCAATGGGTGCCCAGGAAGGGGTCATTGAGGCAGCTTGGGGTGACCTCCCTGGGGTTCTTCTGGAAGGTCCTCCTTGGCCTGACCAGGATGCTGCAGAAAAGTTTGAGGAGCGCAGTGCAGGCGCAGAGCAGGCAGTAAGAGTAGACAAGGGTCCAGAAGGCTGCAGCACGCAGGCAGCTTGGCAGGGCAAGCATGCTGTCCACCAAGAGCGCCATGCTGTGCCCAGGCATCCAGCTGGAGACACAGAGGACACCCTCAAGTGGCAAGGAGAGCTGTGCGAGAAGTCATGGAAACAAGGGGAAGAAAAAGCAAGAGGAGGAGGAGAGGGAGTGACTACAGCTCAGTGCACTGACACTGCTGATGCTGCCTCTTAAAGGGGAAGAGGAGAATGGGACAACCTTGACTGCATCTGAGGATTGCACTGCTTAAAGGAGCACCAAACCTGCAAAGGGTATAGGGCTGCCAATGAGATGGACAGATCTGTATCAATCATAGTGCAGACATCTCTCACCTGGGGAGAAGAGCATTATTCCTTTATACATGTGATTTAATAACTATCAGATGTTGCCTTCACAATATCCCTTCTATACCATGTATGTGCTGTTGTAGAGACTGTTAGGCTACATGTCACATGTATGTAACATGTCACATATTTTGCATAGTTCTACTTTTCCAGTATACTTGCTATATTGATTCCTTGTAGTTTTCTAGATCTCTGCTTGCTGTCATCCATTGTTTACATCAAATGGTTAAAAACCAGTCTCTGGTCATGTGATGGACACGCAGGTGCACGGCTCGTTACAGGACTGAGCTCTAATTAGGGCAGTGAGCCTGGGTCATACTAATTGCCCCTATAACAGTATACAGGTGGTGAAGAAGTATACAGGTGCTTTTGTTGGTGGTAGAGCCCCATTAAATCATACATAAAAATTATTTAAAAAAAAAAATCTTTAAGACATTCCTGGCTCTTAGGCTTGGTTCACATACGTGTTCGAGGAGTTCTCTTGGAAACCCCCCAAACGGAAACCTAGACACATTAAAAAGCAGTTAGATAAGAAGCTACATGGACCCCATAGACTGTAATGGGGTCCATATGTTTTCCGCACAAATCATACGCCACTTTTCTCTCTGCATGATTCGTGCGGACACCACGTGGAAAACATACAGACCCATTACAGTCTATGGGGTCCAGGTGGTTTCATAGCTATCCGCTTTTTAACGTGTTCGGTATTCCATTCGGAGGGTCCCCAAGCGAACGTCCCAAATGGAATACCAAATGCAGATGTGAACCAGGCCTAACCTGATCATTGCCAGAATGACCTTTTAGGGTAAGTTCACATGGGGAATTTTCGTCAGGCCGTATCCAACTCGAAATCCTGACCAAAAAAAGAAGCGACATGCTCATTCTTTCAGGCGGATTTGCCTTGTGACATCCGCCTAGAGACACTCCCTCCCGACTAGGCCCATTCATTTGGGCCTAATCCGGAGCCGAGTGCGCGACTGGATGCCCATGCACTGCACCAATATCCAGTCACAGCTACCCGTATTTTGGTCCGGAACCTGAGGCGGTTTCGGACCAAAAAACCCTGTGTGCACCTGGTCTAAGGCTAATCGCAGCGCTTCTTTCGGTTTCTTCTTGCGGTTCTTCACACAGTGCTTTGAAGAGAAAGTTCATGGAGTTTTCCTCTGCGGAATTTCTCTTAACATTATTTCTGTGGGAAAGCCGCTGGCATTTCCGTAGATATAATTGACATGCTACGATTTGCAAAGCCGCAACGGCTTTGCAAATTGCAGCGTTTCCACGCTGCGACTTCTTCCACAAAGTGGGGATGGGATTCGCATGAATCCCATCCCCTTCGCTTGCACTGTAAAATGCCGCGATTTTTCCTGCAGCGTCTCCCCTCTGGCCAAATCGCGGCGTTTATGTCCCGTTGCGCCCTGGACTTATGCTGTTTATTAACTACAGTTCAACTTGTGAACATCATTAGACATCTCCATCTGTGCAGGAATTCATCTCCTGCTAATGGAATGAATGGTTGCTGATGGAAATAATACTTATGGCATATCCAGTCTACATTGTCTTGCCCCTAATATCCCCCCATGCCCCATAGGCTAGGGGCACACAGGACGGGTCTTCTGTGAGATTTCCCATAACAGACATCCTGCAATAGACCCAGCCGCAACAAAACCAGCTGACATCAGCTTTCTTATGCCTCAGCCATTATTTCCAGGCATCTGGCTCAGCTTTCAGCCGTTGTGTTATATTTTTTGATAGAAGAGACTCGATTACAATTCAATATTGTCCATCTTGTGTTGGATCCAGTTCTCCATAATATTCCCTTATTTGCTACTATAATGGAGCAGAAAACTGGAAATGACAAGGCAGATGTGAACCTAGTCTAACTCTAGCGAACTATGAAATATGTCTAGAATATGCAATAACTCAGATTTGGACAGCAGAAAGCCTCTATGCCAGAAAATAAGCCTCTCGTTGGAACATCTTGTCTCCGGCACAGGAGCGGCTGCTCCACATGTTCTCTGTACAGCATCTGATCAGGAGTAATACAGCGCCGCTCCTTTGTTCTTAGGATCTGTGGGAATCCAAGCGGTCAGACCCTTCCTGATCATTAAATTATGCCAAATCCTAGCAGTATATAAACATATCAGTGTATACCTGGCCATGAGGCTTAGGACTAGCATACACCTCGGGAATGGCTAGATAAGTATTTGGAGATGGTTGAAGTAGGTTACAAATCGCACATGGGTTTACCCTAGCGTCTATCCCCTGACCTGTATACATTCAATAACCTAAATAATCTGATGAGGATAAGGGGGCGTTCACACTAGTGCCGCTGTCCGCCCTTTGTGTTTTTTGGAAGGACGCATAGTCCTGCATGCCTGATTTTGTGTCCAGTTTCACGGTGGAGAGACTGCAAACGGTCACCGGCGTGAAACCACCATTAACCACCATTTAGGCTAAGGCCCCACGGGATGATTCGCAGCTATAAAGCGCTGCAGGAAAAACCGTAGTGGGAACACATCGCGGTTCTTCCCACAGCGCTTTGAACTGAAACTTTGCAGAGTTTTCCACCGCAGACTTTCTGTTACCATTATATCTACGGAAAAGCCACCGGGGTTTCCGTAGATATAATTGACATGCTGCGATTTCCAAAACCGCAGCGGTTTTGGAAATCGCAGCGTGTCCACGCTCCGGATTTTACAGCAAAGTGGGCATGGGATTCGCATGAATCCCATCCACTTTGCAATTATTGTAAAACGTTGCAATTTGTTCCCGTGGCGTTTCCCGTGCAGGAAAAATGCAACGTTTCGAACTCGTGGGGCCCAGGCCTTAATCTATGGATTATCCAATGTTTTGAAGGAAACTTCTTCATATTGCATAGGAGAGCGCTTTATAGAATATCTGACCCTAGATGCATGATTGTATATGAATATTTGGAGGGACAGCATACACCTGATTCTAGATCACTGTACAAGGGAAGATAAAGCGGATCTTGGATATCTTGACCAGCAGACAGATGTCTGACTCTGAATAAGGCTACATTCATACATTCATACAAGTGAGGCTCAAAAGGGCCGTGAAATACATCAATTTTTCACAGCCGTCTTGCACCCATGGGGCACCTGATTTCACGGAACCCCTATAAGTGTATAGCGGGATCCATGAAAATGGATAAGAATAGAGCATGAACTATATTTTGCCGGTCATTTACAATAGCCCCCACTCAGACACACTATATATACTGCTGCCCGGTGATGTCCGTTAAAGAAATGCACATCACACGGTCATTATTCACCGTCACTTGATGCAGCTGTAGAGGTGACACACTTGGACCAGGTTGTACATCAGCAAGCGCACACTTGACTCTAGATAACTGGGGTTCATTGACACTATTACAAATACAATTTACAGCATTAGGTTGAGGTCACATAGGGCGGACACATTGAATTGCAGCCATGGATATTCAGCAGCGGGTTTTCCCTGAATGCTGCCTGGGGTAACAGGGTGGTTTTTGAGTCAGGATACCTGCAGGATTTACAGGGAATCTCCTGATTATTTTAACCCACAGAACAGGTCACTTTGTGCTAATCTTTTTTCCATAGTAAAATCTCATCCACTATGCTACTGCTGTATGTTGCAGCGGGTTAGTTACTGGCTAATGGCTAACTCATTGCAAGTACACCCTGAGACCCCAGCCTAATTTACATGCTATTTAGCATATTTGGGGACCTGTACAGATTGCTTTGAAAGGATTTCCCCCACAAAAACATGGATGGATCTTAAAGACCTTTCACATCCTCTAACATTGGGCGTCAATGCGATCAGTTTTGCTGGTTTGTGCCCTGATGCCAGAGATATTGGTGTGGTTAGTTTTGGTACAGATACCCCTGCATCATCAAAGGGACCAGGCTCACTGCAGTGATATCAGTACCAATCTCTCTTGCACTGGGGCACATACCTACAAAACGGACCATGTGCTGAATTCATCACACAGCTAAGGCCCCACGTTGCGGAAACGTAGCTTTTTTTTGTTGCAGATTTTGTAGCCTTTTTTGAGCCAAAGCCAAGAATGGCTATAAGAGGAATGGGAAATATATAAGAAGTTCTTACACTTCTACCTTCTGCTCAATCCACTCCTGGCTTTGGCTCAAAAAACCGCCACAAAAAAAGGCTGCATTTCCGCAACGTGGGGCCTTAGTCTTACAGCGGTATGTTACATGGCACATATTAAAGTACATGAAGGGACCTCTTTAAGGCCAAAGACCCATGTAGAAAGTCACAGCCAAAAAAAACACTGCTGAAAAGACAGCAGCCAATACACCGGTGTTTTTTTCTGAAATATTTTTCACAGAAAGTCCACAGACTTCTCCTCTGCAGACTTTCTACTCCTATTTTACCTACACGGAAAACACCAGCCATATTGACATATTGCAATTTGCAAAAATACAGCACCTAAGACTGCAGATATTTTTCTGCAACATGTGCACGGTATTAAACAGAATCCCATCCACTTTGCAGGTAATGTAAAATTGAGCGTTTTTGTAGTGTGGGACCCCGGCCTATAATGTGCATTTGTTTGTAGGTTCAACTGCTGGGACTGACGGCCTTCACCAGAACAGAGGGTCCAGAATCAGCTTCATGAATGAAGTAGTAGTGAGAATGTGGTGCCATTGCTGCATTTACTTCTACAGGACGGACAGGGAGAGAGCCGAGTGCTATGTCAGTCCCTCCCATCAAAGTGCATGAAATCATTCATTGTCCCTGCACAGCTGCACTCCAGGCCTGACTGTGCAGGGAAATGCAGCCAGCTACATATACCTGAATAGAGCGGTGCTGCAGATGCCATGTACAGTAACCAGGGAGCTGCAGTGCAGGGAAATCCTGTACAGGAGCCACAGTAGTACATTAGCGTTTTCCCATGTCATTCTCATCACTTTAGAAGATGGTAACCCCTTTAACATCTTAGCTCTTGTAGATTTGGGCCTATTACTAGTTCCTACATCAGTCTGGTATTAAGGCTACACAGCGTATAAATCACCAAATTAAATATCTGGTGCAGGCGGAGGCCACATGGTATACTGCAGGAGGTTAGGCTGGTATGTAAGGTGGTGAAGGTTAAACTTACCTTTACCTTAGCTGTATGATTGTTGATGGCCATACACAGTGTCCCTCCACCATAGCACCCCCTGAGATACAGTGTTCATTCGAGTCCGGGTATGCTGTGTGACCATTGGTAGTGCAAAGTATGTAATTCAGGGTTTTCTTTGCAGATGCAATTCATAGAGGTGAAAGGTTGTTCTACCACAAGGGGAGTTCGGTACTTTCTGAGGTATGCCCCTCCCTACCTGTGCTTAGTTTACATTGGAGCAAATGGGCTCTGTATAAGGACTATCTTCACAGCACCTTGGGGCAGTCAGTATGGCGAGTTGACCCTTGTCACCCTGGAAGACAGTTACTGTGTCAGGAGAGACTGGAAGTCTGGTCTGTGAGTGGGGCAGAGACCGTCATTCATAGATACAGAGGTGATCAGGGGACGATTAAGGGTACCATGGACCCCAGGCTGTTCTGAAAGTGCCCCCCTTTAGTCATACCAAAGATCCCCACAACAAAATAATGTCCCCAAGTTTCCTCACCACACAGTATAATGCGCAACATTTTCCCCTCCACACAATATAAAGTACCATAATGACACACACATAGGGTTGACTGAATGGGGTCTCCTTATCAAGAATTTTCATTACTTATTGACTTGTGATCCATGCAATTTATCATCACTCCCTCTGTATCCTATGCAGATTTGTGATGGGTGGTATGGAGGACTGGGTCTTCCAGGTTGAGGATATTTTGGGCGGTAGTGTACATTGCATTGGTCTGCTACAGTATATTCCCCTGATAATGTAGTATACATAAATCACATAAGACGATGCATTAGGGACAGGCAGCGAACAACTGCTTTTGTGAGGGCGCACCAATTTTAATAGCTCAGTCAGGGTTGCAGGAATATATAAGTGTTTAATAGGTGAGATCACAGGGCTATCACACCTGACGTTCACCATATACTGGGGCTTATATGGAGGACTTTTTCCTCTGCTGGTTTCAGTTTTAGGCTGGGTTCACACAGGATTTTTTGGACTGGATTTTGAGACTGAGGCAGCCTCAGAATCCGGTCCAAAAAACAGGTAGCCGCGACTGGATGCTGGTGCAGTGCAATGGCATCCAGTCATGGCATTCCGCTCCGGATTAGGCCCAAATGAATGGGCCTAGTCGGGAGGGAGGTGTCGTGCCACGGACATTGCAGTGGATTCCGCGGCAAGAAAGTGAACGGCTCCAACTGAAGTCAATGGGAGATGGTTTTTTGGACCGGATTGAGGCGGATTCCCCGTCAAAATCCGGTCCAAAAATCACTGTGTGAACCCAGCCTTGTAACAACATACTCTCGGCAGACCCCAGTATAGTCAATGAGGTCCATCGAACTCTGTTTTAGCGGTCCGCCTCTCAGGAGACCTGAACAATGTAGAGGTGAACCCAGTATAAGTTGATAGGATTTATGTCTCTTGGTCAGGCACTACTATACTTTCCCATGTGACGCATATCGATGGTTATTTATGTGTTTACTTTTCCCCTTTTTGTGAAATTATATATGTTTTTTGCAATCTGAGCAACAGTAGACGAATTGCATCAATGTAATATTTTCCTACCTTGTTTTTTAATGAAATTGAGAAGTTGTCAGGATATAGATATATATATATATATATATATATATATATACATACACACACACACATACAGTATATACTGTATATAACTGTACTGAGACATAGATGTTATTTGGTACTTTAAATACCGTAAATAGTACCCAGACATAAACCTGTCACTTTAATACACAAGGCCTTGTAAATCAGCGGAGTGGCAATGCTGTCGTCCATGGCCATAGGCTGTATTCTGTATCGACATCACCCTTAAGGATATAACCGCTTTTATTAAACAGCTATACAAAGGCAACAAAAGTCATGAGAAGTTGGTATAACAAAATAAAAATAATTGACTTTGCAGAACACACAACATATACAGCCTATTCAATGCTGGAACAAAATAAATAGAAAGTGAAATAATATGTGATCTATAATCTATAGCTTTCGTACTCTCTAAAGGGCAATTTCCCTTTGAAAGCTTTGGTCTGGCAATTCTTCAACAAGCGAGAAAATGTATAATCCGCCTTTAGATGAGCTGCCGGAATATTACTGCAATAGCCATTGTCTGATTCAAGAAAGCTCGGACGGGGACTTCATGTTAGACTGAATGGGCTCGAAATTTTTTTATTAGATTACATTAAGCGCCTTAAAAATGTAAAAGCGCTCTTACAAAAGTTACCAAAAATATAAATACATTTACAGTACAAGGCGACGAGGCCGGGGTTCAGCATAGATTTTCTTCAAAATCCGCCATAATATCACTCTGCAGATACATGTCAATAGTTCTGGTCATCTGGAAAGGAGAAGAAGACACAGTATGAATGCATTCACACTTTTCGATGTGATGTGGAGAGTCATCGTCACATTTTGCTGTAGAGGTTATCGTAGAGGACGTCTAGAGGCTTCTGGAGAGCGAAGCGATCAAAAGAAACATCAAATAACCTCCGTTGCTTATCAAGTTCACATCCTTAAAGGAAATGCTTGTTTTATGGAACATCTAGTGAGATGGCTAGAGGCAAAGCTCTCCGCAGTACAAAGAAGTATTTCATGTGTCTATCCCACACACACAACCCTCAGCTGTGTCCATACTACATATACAATATATACACCATATACACTTACAGTCTCCCTGCGGCGTCTCTCTTGCTCCTTCTTCCTCGCCAGGTTACGTTCTTCCTCAGTTTGGCCCTCTAGGGAGATCACCTCAGGGGTATGGACATCTTTAGACGGCTCTTGCGTTTTTGGAGGCTGCACTTGTGGGCTCTTTGTTTCAAAGGATGTAAAGTTACTTGTATCCATTGCCTTTGGTTCTCTGTAAGACATTATAGGTGTCACAATGCAAATATGAAGGCTGCATCTATGGCAACAAATCCTATTCCTGCTGTCATACTGCGATAAAAGGTATAATATAAGCAACTCACTGCGCACAGCCGCTGTGTCTTCTCTGTGGATAAAGAAGCATTGCCAAACACATACTGCCATCCTTCCATAAGGCTTTAGAAGTGGTAGATCCTCTAAATCAGGGGTAGGGAACCTTTGGCTCTCCAGCTGCTGTGAAACTACAACTCCCAACATGCTCCATTCACTTCCATGGAAGTTCCAAGAACAGCTGAGAAATATGCTTGCTGGGAGTAGTTTTGCAACAGCTGGAGAGCCGTACGTTCCCTACCCCTGCTCTAAATCATGGGTATACGACCCGAGGTCTACACCAGTACCTACAAACAAATGCCGGTCTCTGGGTGGCTGCTCATATGCGGTTTCCATAACAATGATGTGACATGCGAGAAATATTTATGGTGTAATCTGCAGAAATGGGGTCGTCTGACTTATTTTGGAGTCTACAAAGGAGAATATGTGGAAAAGGGGTAGTCGTCTATGCATATGGCTCTAGAAAAGTCACCTAGAAGGATTTGGATGTGCTCCAGATCATAGACTAAACAACAGGTAAAAGTCAGCGGCTATACAGAAGGATCACTAAGGCTATGGCCCCACATTTCAGAAACGCCGTGTTTTTGACTGCTGCAGAAACAGCCTATTATGTGCAGTATGGATTTGGACATTGATTCATCAGGTTGCCATGATGGTAACATGTACTGTCCCTTACCTTTCATACTCTTTATGTGCTATGTAACTGTGGTTTTGTAGGAAGCAGGAGGAACATATCTGGAGGTGGTCAGTATTAGTGTAATGTCCCGGTGCTGCTCGTCCAATTCCCTTTAATAGTCCTTGCAGACCGAGATGGTATGGACATTTGCATATAAGGTAGAGATTTTACTCCCCCTTCATTCCTGCATTTCTATTTTTCCAGAGCCAGCACACAGGGGGTCTATTAATGCGCCATCTTGTGGACGTTTTTGTGAACTACACCTACCTATACTTTGCCATTGTAATTTGAGTTGTCAGTGTGAAGGTGTGTCCATTATAATCAGGTGACCTGCAGGATCAATCAAGCTCCCTTGATTTGGTCTGGAGGAGGGGTCGAGTTACAACCCCCTCTAGGGGGGTTGAGAGCTTTGCTTTTGGTCCTTTGTGTAGACACAGCTAGCAGACTGAGCACATGGAGAGCTGAAAAATGGCAGCCAGCTCTCACAGCCCTGCAAGCAGAGATGTCTCTTCCTCTGTACTCAAGATCTTTCTCAGAGAGTGTTTTCCTCTGAAGCTCCAATCTTACAAGCACTAAAGTTGACGGACCTGCATACATCTATCCATACATCTGGGACGTGTACACGTATCTCTCTATCCAAGTAAGTCTTTGGGACAAATCTATATTTAAGAAGCCCATAGCTAGTCTGGCACAAACAGAGGATCGCTCGCTGCTGGCACTTCTAGTCGCTCCCCTACATACGTGTACCCAGTTGTTGAGAACTAACCCCCTGGATACAGGCCGTCTTTACAAGTATATACAAGTTAACTACCCAAGCAACTACTATCCAAAGCATTCTGCCCCATCCTCTGCTAATTGGACACTACCTACAAAGATCGCTGTATTGTATGTGAAGAATTCCTCCATATGTACATTCGTATTACTTTGTCCTGCTAGTAAAAGAGCAACGATTACCCCCGAAGCCTGGTTGTCTGTTGTCATTGTCAGATATCAGAGTGGGGGCGGGTAGTCAGGGACATCAAAAAGGAAATTTTGTGCACTTTCGGGACCCAGGGACCCCCTGAAAGCCGGCCACATCTGATATATTACCCATGATACCAGCCCTGCCCCTCCTGAGTGTTGCATTAGGTCTTACAGACAACCAACACTGTTCACATCACGTGCGGTTTAGTCTTGGTGCAGGACAGAACTGGGGCTCAGGCTTTAAATCTAATTGGAACAACATGTGTATGGACTTTGTATGTTTTCACTGAGGTGGGGCTAGTGTCAAAGGACTTAGTATTTGTGTTAAGCTCCTACTATAGAAGCTCTATCCTTGTTCAAGAGGTAATTCAAGAAACCAAAGTAAAGGCTCCGACCTTATCCAGTCTCCTCTGTCTTCCTGCTGTCTCTTTACTTCTTGAGCTTTCAGTGCTCTCTCCCGTTCTTCTTTGGCTAATGCAGCTTTTCTGAATTGCTGGAAGCAGTCGATCGATGACTTTATGGGCACTGGAGTGGGATTGAGAGTTTTGGAGAACATGGCCCAGCTGGATTGTTGGACTTTCTATAGGAAGGAAGGGGAAAAATCTAAAGAACTGGTAAGAAACTGGCGAGAGGCAGAATGCAGAATTGTAACCTGACTTTTCTTTCAGAACTTGTTGATACCCACTGTGCATCTTGTAATTGAGGCATATGCTTCACCAGCCCATAACTTAGCTATTCCCCTGATCAAGCAAGATCGGTGACATCAGTATAATAGCATATTTTGAGGATGGCAGGGGTAGACTTAAGAGTGTCATAAGCATGCCAAATCATCTGGAATATATCATGACTGTCTAGCAGGAATCTAGAAGTGGGTGCCAATGAACCTTAATATGGCTTTGCAGGCACCCATATAATGGCTGGGAATGTGGGGCATAACAAGGCAGTTGTAGTCACATGTTCGGTTGGAAAAAAAATAAAATGGTTGATGGGTACTGTGCCCATTATATTTGCTGAAAGCTCTTATTCCATAGCTGGCTGAATATACGATGACATAAGAACTTGCAAGCGGCATCATTTATCATGCGCACTAATCCCATACCTCCTCACTCATCATCCTGACTAGTCAGCTATGATTTATCATACACTGCTTATTGCTACTAAAACTCACAAAATTACAGATAAGGAAATGTGCTCCATCCTTCATCAGTCACCAGCGTCCTCCATGTAAATATTAAGTCATCTAATGTCCTAGGAGACCTGTGCACTGGGCTCCAGGTCTCACTATTAGGATTGCACCATGTTTGCTCCTACTGATAATAGGACACAGATTAGTGTATAATACCTTTATGGGTGGGGTCTTCGCAATATCATCACCTTGCTTAGAGCCAGCACTATTTTCTGTAGGACTTTTCTCCATGGCCCTTTTACAGAACTCATTTGATACAGGGCCTAAATATAAAATAAAATTAGATTTGCATGCAAAAAATTATTGTATTTTTTTTTGAGTCAGCCTCCATTCTACAATGAAGATTAATTTTATATATCTGTGTAAGCTATTGGCCATGTAACCAAATCTTAATACAATACTGTGGTATCCAACTTGTGGCTCTCTGGCTGTAGAGCTACAACTCCCAACATGCCCTGAAAGATGTAGGCTGTGAGAACAGGCTGGGAGCCATAGGTTGGAGACCACTGATTTACAATGGCATCTAGGAATGGAGTCGCTGGGTTATCAAAAATGTTAGTTTATTGCAATTTTACATTAAAATGTGTTCCCAAATTTGTGCACACATGGCTACATTTTATGCCGCACCCCTTTCTTACTAAACTATGTCCTCTAGTGTGCAAAAAAGTAAAATGCAGCATGAGGCTCATGAACCCTGGGGTATCAGACTACAGGGGCCTTAGTGGTTTAGACATAGTACATGCCCACTACAGGGCCTTTCAGTGGGCCAATACACATAATACTCCTGGATAAGTCACGTCAGTGGCTCACGGTGCTCAACTAGCTCCATTGTCTATAATGGGATTGAATGGGTTTCTATCGTGATGTCATTTTACTAGACATAACTGCAGAGTGCGCTGAAACTTGTGTGTCCTCCATTACTGATGGAACTTACCATTGTGATCCAGAGACCTCTACTTACATGTGGTTGTGACAACAAATACATGACGCTTACTTACCTTCAAGTTTTGGAGGAATATCTCCAGGCTCATTTTTACATTCAGGGTTAACAGCCGGGTCATTATTCTCAAGAAATTCTTCTCTCTCTGAAATTAATGAAGCCTGGTAAAAAGGAAAAACAGACTTCAGTTCATTCCATGGCGAGTATAATAATCGCTGCTTAAAAATTCACTTTCTAGTCACGGTAATGTTTTTCCATGAATAGTTAAAATCTATGTTCACCACAACCCTCTTCCAGGACCGGGGAAGTGGAAATCGCTGATTCTTTCTGTAATTGAAGAACTAAGTGGAGATTTTTTTTTTACAATGACATTTATATGTCTCACCAGCTTTAGCTTATTTGACTTTCTATTAGACATGAATGCTAGCTCACAACCCTATACTGTAAGGCCGCACAGTGGCTGCGGAGTTAGCGGTGTTACCTTGCAGGGCCAAGGTTTCTCCAGTTTCCTTCCACACTCCAAGGATATGATGTCTGGAGATTCAGATTGTGATCCCTAATGGGGACAGTGGGTGATGACAATATGAAGGAGCTGCAGAATATGCTGGCGCTATATAAGCAAGATAGAACATAAAGCAGCCCTCACGGTTCTGCTGATTTCTTACACAGTGAGCTTTGTAAGCAGCCATTTTCTTGTGGCCATGGGCATGCACAGTTGGCTCTGCCTGAGGTCCGACTGTGCACGCCTAGAAGATGGAAACCCAGGACGGAAGAAGACACAGGGAGAGGCCGTTCCAGAAGAAGATGGAGTCATCACTGTAGAGTTCTCTCCCAGCATTGGGGACGCCCCTAGTGCTGTTTGAATGCTGAGGACTGCCCCCAGTGCTGCGAGATAACTCATTTACATACCGAAGAAAACCCAGATTTCTACTGATCGGCAGCGCAGAGAAGACATCTAAAGGTAGGAGAAGAATAGCCTACGTGTTAGAAAAAAAAATGGTATCCAATGATAGGATCCCTTTAAAGGGGTTCTTCCATCTCAGTCTTTCAGCCAGGCTACCTGCAATGTCTGCTTCTCACTTCCTGTATTTTTCTCTCTCCTCCTCCTGCTGAACAGGATACACAATCCTTTTGTAGATCAGATAATATGCAGAGTCTTGTACAGAACGGACTCGGTGTTATCTATGTGTTTACATAGAGAGATAACAGACTCGGATTTATCAACAGCCTGCAATTATCTGAATGGATTGTCCTGCCGGCACTGAGTAAGTGATGTCACTTGTCCTATCTCCCACGTCCGTGGTTATAGCAACACAGTGTAAACAATGTTAGGAATATATTCACATAGCAGGCAAACAAAGCAGAATTTCTAAAGCTATATATTTACGAAAAGGCTTCAATTTAAATGAGCTAACAGTATAGATAGGATCCTTGAGATGGGACAACCCCTTTAATAGTCAGCGACAAGGAATATTGGATGATGGATGCCCGTGGCAACTAAAGAAACTGAGGCCATGTATAAATAAAACTTTAGTATATAAGAACATTAGCAATAGTGGTAGATATATCCGATGGAGAGAGGCAGGACATTCTAGATATACACATTCAAATCACTGAATGGTTGCTTTTGTGCACTGCAGATTGAATGTAACAAGGCCCAATAGTAAGCCATTTGTAATGAGTTGTGCCAAGAGACATCTATAACATCACTATTAGGACAACCCCTGCCCATATGTTATATTAGGGCATATAGACGTCATAGAGGGAACGCCACAACTTGGGGCTATCCTTTATGAGTGAGTGAACAGTTGCTGCGTATCTGGTGGACCCAGTCAGGTTCATCTGAATGGCCACCATGTAATACAGTATGCAGGGGAATTGTATGGATGGCCATAAGTGCCCAGGCAATAATAGCTGATCATTGGGATGTTGTTATTTCACTCCTAAGGTTACCCAGTAGGTGTACTAAGAAGTTATTACCTCCAAGTCAGTGGTCTTTGCTTTTATTACACAGGACTGTAGTGATTCTTCCTCACTAAGAGAACTGGTATGGAACGCAGGAGACAGGATTGGGGTCAAAAAGTTATCTATATCTGTAAAGAAAAGAAATATACACTCACATATCCAAAAAACACAAAAACATCTACCGTACTTTAGGCCCGGTTCACATCTGTGTTCGGGTTTCCGTTCGGGGAGTCTGCTTGGGGAAGCAGACTCCTATATGCATTAAAAAGCAGTTACCTAAGGGAACATTTGAATATCATAGACTATAATGGGGTCTGTGTGGATTCCGCATGAAACATTTGGAGAGAAAATTGTTGCTTGCAGATGCACCTGTGTGTCCATCACATGACCATGGACGGTACATCACATGACCATGGACTGTATATCACATGACCATGGATGGTACATCACATGACCATGGACTGTATATCACATGAGCATGGACTGTATATCACATGAGCATGGACTGTATATCACATGACCATGGACGGTACATCACATGACCATGGACTGTATATCACATGACCATGGACGGTACATCACATGACCATGGACTGATTCTTATCCACTGGAAGTAATCAGAATGAATGACAGCAAGCAGAGATCTAGAAACCATGAGGAATTGATACAGAAAGTATATTGGAAAATTGTACAACTTTTCATTATACAAACAATAACATGTGCCTGAAACTGGACAACCCCTTTAAATGTAATTCTATATTTGTAGATTAGGAGAATGTATATACATGAAAGCTCTTATCAGAATTACTTATACCACAAGCAGGTGTGGGTGCAATAATAATACAGGGCAGAATGCCCAGCAATGAACTGTGACTCCAAGGTCAAAATAGTAATAAATTCCTTTGCAGATACATAGAAGTCCAATATTTCCGTTTTGACTACCCTGACTAGTTCCATCTCAGGTATAAATGACAATACTAACCAATATAAATGTACTGACCATCTCACCATAACAACAAGTAATCCAGTCTTATATAAATAATGCTTAATTTGGGGGTATCTTTAGGTAACGTTTTGGACAATCTATTTAGAACAGATCATTGTAAGAAAGGGTTAATAACAGAAGCAATTGTAAAATGTAAAACACAACCATCACTTTTGCAAATCTAAGGGCTGGTTCACATCAGTGTTTGGGGAGTTCGCTTTGGGACCCCCTTGAATGGAAACCTATACGCATTAAAAAGCAGTTACCTAAGAAACCACACAGACCCCATAGACTATAATGGGGTCCGTGTGGTCTCTGAGAAAGAGAGAGGTGCTGCTTGCAAGAAAAAAAATATATCTTTTTTTTTTAATTTTTGCAGTAATTTAAATCAGATTTATATTTTGTATTTTTTAGTAAAGTTTGTGGACTGTATTGATTCTGGGGCCAAGTTATCTTATAACCTGCGTTACATGGAATATTTCAGGATGTGATCGGACATGCAGTGTTCACATCTGTCATGGCAGGAATGCATTTACTGCCAAGTGGGATCCGCTCTTGCTGACATCTGCATAACCAAGCCCTTACCTAGTGGTGATAAGCAGACACTGTCTTCGTATTCATCTGTAATCTTCAATATGGATTTGCATGGATGGCTGACTGAGGGGGCTTCTGTAGACTGTGGACAGGAAGACTGGGAAATGGCCAAATCTCTGAAGGCAGTGGCAGTGATCTGCAAAGACAGGAAAGTACATTATGATGTGCTGTCTATAATCCCAGACTCCCCAGCCTCGATTTACAATAGTGCACTTGACAGATTGCAGGATAATCAGAATCACTATTAGGGATGAATTGTCCAATTGGGGAAACATTTGGAAGAGCTTTTATTTTTTCAACTATAGTAAAGTATACCACCAGAAGACATTCACTAGAAAAGGGTTTTCCAACCCCACATGGATTCCCATATTTATCATCTATCCATAAGATAGATTATCATCAGTAACTGAACTGTGGGGGTCTGACACCTAGACCCCAAACAGATCAGCTGTTCCAGCAACAGGGAACAAGTGCAGCACATAGTAGGAACAGAGGGAGACATTAAACTTTGAGTGCACCAGAAGAGGTTGTTTATACTACAAGGGCAAGAGGACTTTATACTGTGGAGAGAGCTGGATGGGAACATTATAATGTGGGGTCATACCATGTCCGTGTGACTGTAGAGGCATTATACTGTGTGGGGCCACAAAGACAAATGGGTAGGAACGTGCAGAGGCAATTTGGAAGTGTACAGTATAGCACAGCACATTCTCTTTCAGGGCTTTGAAAGTTGGGTAGTATGCGACTTCTTAATTCCACCACAAATTATGTAATGTCCCCAGGTGACCACACAGTAAAATCACGAAAGGCCAACACACAGTATAATGCTCCCTCAATAGCCCATAACATAATATATTGTTACCAAAAAACCAAGGGGAACTCAAAAAAGCTATATATTGGGTGGAAACAGTGAAAATCTTTTGGAACTTTTTATATAAACTTCACTCCCAGTGTTTACATTATTGCATCACAGCTAATATGGATAAAACCCAATAATTTAGAAAAAAATGGTGACTTTCCCATCCTATTCTGGACAGTTAGTAGTCGTGTTACTGTATTTACCTGGTCTCGAATTACCGGGGAAAAATTCTTATTTTTATACGGAGATTCTATAAAACAAAAATAAAAGAGTAAAAAACTGATGTGTCCATACTAATCATCAATTATACAATTACAATAGAAAGACATTGTATACAGTATATGTACGTGGTTCAACACTGTCCATACAATATCACGTGAAAAGTAGTAAAATAACACTGCAACACTTGGAGTAGATCTCTATAGATTGACCATTTCTTGTAAAGACATCACAAGATGGACATTTTTTTTTTTTTTTATGTGATGTGTACCTAAATTTTTGCATGACTTTTCAGTATAAGCTTCAGTATGTGTGTATGAGGGATAACAGAAATTTTGGGCATTATATGGCTTGTCTATATAATATAATTCCCCCCCTCTGTAGTAGGTTGATTCTAGCTGCAGTGAGGTCTCCCATATAAAAAGTGTATGGAGAAAAATGGAGACTCTGCTTCATAATATACTTCATTAACACACTGTCTCCTTTGTGTGAAATCCTGCATCTCTTTATTCTTCCCATTCCTTCTGTTCCTGCCTCTCACTGAATGTTACTGTGTATGGAGTACGGGGTTGTGTAATATGTAGAGAGAATGTTTCTGCTTCTCTCACTCCGCTATTCCTCTTCCTCTCCCCTTATAGACTTCTACAGGGACATGTAATTTGATGTTTCAGTGAGCTGACAGTCTCTACCTTGGGAGACCAAGACAGATTCAAAGTGAGTGAAGACTTTCGGTGAGCAATGGAGAATATATGCAGATATACTAGCAACAAGTAAAAGGGATTTTAAGGACGACAAAACTACCGTATTTGAATAGAAAATACATAATAGAAATCATTTTCCAACGTGATAGAAATTCAATCACATATAATATCAATTAGATGTCATGAAATTGTGATTCCACTGAAAGCAGAAGAGATGAAATGTATTTCTGTCACATAAGAAAAAGATCAATCAATACAGACATTTCAACGACAAAAAGGCATAATCTGCTGCCTGCAACAAGAACATTCATGTTTGTCACATGATATGTTGGATGGAAGGTCCACCAGGCATCAGAGGCAAATGCCATGTCGGGACTGTTAGACATTTTTCGGGGCCAAAGAGCATTAAAGGGATCTCCGTCTCCAGGATCATATTTAACTTGCACCAAACTGCTTTACCTTACACATTACATTATCTATCTTGCTCCATTTGCAAGGTTTCATAGCCCTTCTGCTATATACAGTCCTATGAAAAAGTTTGGGCACCCCTATTAATCTTAATCATTTTTAGTTCTAAATATTTTGGTGTTTGCAACAGCCATTTCAGTTTGATATATCTAATAACTGATGGACACAGTAATATTTCAGGATTGAAATGAGGTTTATTGTATTAACAGAAAATGCGCAATATGCATTAAACCAAAATTTGACCGGTTCAAAAATATGGGCACCTCAACAGAAAAGTGACATTAATATTTAGTACATCCTCCTTTTGCAAAGATAACAGCCTCTAGTCGCTTCCTGTAGCTTTTAATCAGTTCCTGGATCCTGGATGAAGGTATTTTGGACCATTTCTTTCTACAAAACAATTCAAGTTCAGTTAAGTTTGATGGTCGCCGAACATGGACAGCCCGCTCTCAAATGATCTGAAAACAAAGATTGTTCAACATAGTTGTTCAGGGGAAGGATACAAAACGTTGTCTCAGAGATTTAACCTGTCAGTTTCCACTGTGAGGAACATAGTAAGGAAATGGAAGACCACAGGGACAGTTCTTGTTAAGCCCAGAAGTGGCAGGCCAAGAAAAATATCAGAAAGGCAGAGAAGAAGAATGGTGAGAACAGTCAAGGACAATCCACAGACCACCTCCAAAGAGCTGCAGCATCATCTTGCTGCAGATGGTGTCACTGTGCATCGGTCAAATATACAGCGCACTTTGCACAAATAGAAGCTGTATGGGAGAGTGATGAGAAAGAAGCCGTTTCTGCACGTACGCCACAAATAGAGTTGCCTGAGGTATGAAAAAGCACATTTGGACAAGGCAGCTTCATTTTGGAAACAAAAATTGAGTTGTTTGGTTATAAAAAAAAGGTGTTATGCATGGCGTCCAAAAAGAAACAGCATTCCAAGAAAAACACATGCTACCCACTGTAAAATTTGGTGGAGGTTCCATCATGCTTTGGGGCTGTGTGGCCAATGCCGGCATCGGGAATCTTGTTAAAGTTGAGAGTCGCATGGATTCCACTCAGTATCAGCAGATTCTTGAGAATAATGTTCAAGAATCAGTGACGAAGTTGAAGTTACGCCGGGGATGGATATTTCAGCAAGACAATGATCCAAAACACCGCTCCAAATCCTCAGGCATTCATGCAGAGGAACAATTACAATGTTCTGGAATGGCCATCCCAGTCCCCAGACCTGAATATCATTGAACATCTGTGGGATGATTTGAAGCGGGCTGTCCATGCTCGGCGACCATCTAACTTAACTGAACTTGAATTGTTTGTCCAAAATACCTTCATCCAGGATCCAGGAACTGATTAAAAGCTACAGGAAGCGACTAGAGGCTGTTATCTTTGCAAAAGGAGGATGTACTAAATATTAATGTCACTTTTCTGTTGAGGTGCCCATACTTTTGCACCGATCAAATTTTGGTTTAATGCATATTGCACATTTTCTGTTAGTACAATAAACCTCATTTCAATCCTGAAATATTACTGTGTCCATCAGTTATTAGATATATCAAACTGAAATGGCTGCTGCAAACACCAAAATATTTAGAACTAAAAATGATTAAGATTAATAGGGGTGCCCAAACTTTTTCATAGGACTGTATTAGCAGTACATGGGCTAGTTACCCCTATTTACTTAGTTTTTACTTGCACAGCACCAAAATATTCTGTTGTGTCAATAAGTCTTTGAGTGTAGGAGAAAACCATAGTACTTGGAGAAAACTCAAAGAATTCTCATGCAGATGACATCAGATTCAAACCCAGGACTCCATCGCTACAAGTTAACAGTGCTAACCCCTGAGCCACCCTGCTGACTGTGTCTTCTCGTCACTGACTAATGGTTAATGGAACCTTCTATTAGCTCTGAACAGTGGCTCAGTGGTTAGCACTGCAGCCTTGCAGCAATGGAATCCTGGGTACGAATCCTGCCAAGCAAAATATCTGCAAGGAGTTTGTATGTTCTCCCCATGTTTGCACGGATTTCCTCCGGGTACTCCGGTTTCCTCCCACATTCCAAAGACATACTGATAGGGAATGTAGATTGTGAGCCCTGTATGGGACAGTGACCGACAATGTCTGTAAAGCGCTGCGGAATATGATGGTGCTATACAAGTAAGCATAAAAAATAAATAAAATGAACCCTTAGAAGGGCAAGAATAGTGGGCTTAACTGTGTATTTGTTCCATCTAGATGTACATCCAGAGATAATTTTGCTACCAAACTTTGCTTGTACACACACTGCTGGCTATGTTTTTCACAGCTAGAACATTGACCCATTATTTTCCTTGAGCCTGGCACATATCTCAGGACAAGGCAAAACTCTAGATAGGAATAGGACCTGTCCTTTTTGTGGCCCAGGCACACTGGGTCTGTGGAGAGCACGGATCGCACATGTAGATCATC
Organism: Leptodactylus fuscus; assembly: GCF_031893055.1. NCBI lineage: Eukaryota > Metazoa > Chordata > Amphibia > Anura > Leptodactylidae > Leptodactylus > Leptodactylus fuscus. Next base: position 70,097,688 of record NC_134273.1, on the reverse strand, counting down.
CCTGTGACGTCCATGCTGTTTTCAAACAGACCCTACAAAGCACATAGACCCCTCTCTTCCCCTTGGGTCTGCCTTCAGTGTATCCCTATTAGGCTGTGCCAAAAAATTTGTTAAAATAAAAAATAAATTAGTAAATCCTAACACATTGAGTATTGCCATGTCTGCAGTAATTTGTGCAAAACAACTGTAATGTTAATTTTACCTAAACAGTGAACAAAACCGTATAAAAAAATTCTAATAATATCAGAATTGTCATTGTCTATCTGCCACTGCAAAAAAAAGGTCTAAAAAGCATCCAAAACGATATGTTCCCCAAAATGGCATCAGTAATAACATTCCTCTAGAGAAAAAGGTTTCCACTAGAGATGAGAGAGTAGTATTCGATCGAATACCTCGCCGCCATAGGAATGCGTGTAAGCGGCCGAACAGTGTTCGGCCGCTTACACGCATTCCTATGACGTCGAGGTATTCGATCGAATACTACTCGTTCATCTCTAATTTCCACTGTTGATAATCCAGTAAACTGAAGACTTGTCAAGCAGGTCAGATACATCACCACAGGGGGGGCAGGGGGAAGGGTCATCTACTAACACCCCGTAATTATTACCGGGACCGATCATTGCAAAATAAAATAAAATAAAAAGTAAATGTACCCCGATTTTTTTTTTTTGTTTGCTTGGTTATAAATCCTTGCACACATCTCCGGCTTATAAATGGCCTTAGATCTGTGTCTACAGTCTCGCAGGCAGGCGGTGGCATAAAAACGCAAATGTTACATTTTACATGAACAAATAAAGCGAACATTTGCTATTTATTAAGCAAAAATATTCTGGCGTCTCCCGTAATGACTGCGCCATACATCAGTGTATTCACAATGAATTGCCTTCCGGGATAGACATTTGCACAGCAGAAAACAAATAAATTATTCAATTTTATCCAAAACAGTTATAGAGTTTTGTGACATTTTAAATAAGACGGCGATGCATTTTCCTCCAGCAAACGGAGGTGGTGACAGCCGTGGTGATAAAGGAGGGAAAACTAAAGCAGACGCGGCACAAATTAATAGGGTCGGCCTGGAAATAAATTAAGATGGGGAAAATGGGAAAATGAATCAGCAATCATTTATTATTATCTGTTTGCGCATGGAGTTTGGAGAAGACACAATGGCTGGTTAATAAATGACAGAGTAAAAGTGATAATACGGTCGTATAGACCAAGAGAACGCTTACTACATTTATTTTTTTTGTACAAGTCAAAGTTAGAATTTTGCTAGAATATCAAAAACGATATAGAGGTGTAACAATGTTTAACAATTAAAGGGATTCTCCAGATTCAGAAAAGAAAAGTTGTACAATTTTCCAATATACTTTCTGTATCAATTCATCTTGGTTTTCTAGATGAATTGCTGTTATTCTGTCCAACTGATAAAGATTAGTCCATGGTCATGTGATATACAGTGCACGGTCATGTGATCTACAGTCCATGATCATGTGATATACAGTCTATGGTCATGTGCGGTCATGGAACATGTGCAGAGAAGAGTACTTCATGATCTACTTTCCTCTCCGCACGGAAAACACACGGACCTCATAATAGTCTATGGGGTGCGTGTGCTTTCATGAGCTCACCGCTTGTCAATGCATTTGGTGTTTTCCTTAGGGGATCCCAATGCGGACTCCCCAAACGGAATACCGAACGCAGATGTGAACCAGGCCTAAAGGCAGAAACGTGTTCACACTTGTATGGGTCGCAATGTTAGGAACCTCTGCATCGTCTGCTTAAAATCATGGAAGACAGACATGCAAAACGACAGAGAACATAGTAGATACATGGCAGACCCGTTACAGTCAATGCCATCCGTTTACAGTTTAACATAAATGACCTGTACACAGGGTGATGTGCTGCAAACTGTATGGGGAGAAAAGACCTAAATGCAGCCAATGAGGGCAATAATAGGAACAATCACTCCCGGGATCGACTATTCCCGATCACTGCCAGGCAAACTGCTGTAAAAGGGTCTGTAGTCAGTTCTTGTATTGTTGCAGCTCAGACTATTTTTGCTGCTGTGACTCACAAAGGAGGAGGACTATTAATGAACTCCATGACAAAGTGATATTGTGTAGTAAGTACTGCAATATAGCACTATTCAGATAGAACAGTACACATGAAAGGTGCAAAGTGCAGGAGGAGCTGAGCAGTTCTCTATAGCTTTGTAGGGAAAGATTCAGTTAATTGTCACACTTAGGGAGCATTCACACGGTCTTACGTGCCGCGAGATTTGGCACGTAGACGCCGCGTGACCCTTTGCGTGCCGTACACGCTCCCATTCATTTCAATGGGAGCGGGCAGCGTATGCGCCGCGCTAGTTTGCGGCCGTGCATTTATTTACGGCCGCAAACTAGCGCGGCGCATACACTCCCCGCTCCCATTGAAATGAATGGGAGCGTGTACGGCACGCAAAGGGTCACGCGGCGTCTACGTGCCAAATCTCGCGGCACGTAACACCGTGTGAATGCTCCCTTACTCTGGGTTCACACTAGCGCCCGGTCTCAGTTATCAGGTTATCTGCATGCAGAAGATGGAAACCAGTCATGCAGAGTCCAGCCGTGAAAAGTGTCCGGCTGTGAGCGCCGATGAGCGTTTTATGCAGTTTTTTTTTTTTTAAAACCGGACACAGAGTACTGCATTTCCAACTCTGTGTCCGGTTTAAAAAAAAAAAACGGTTTCGCCACGAAGAGCATAAAACGCTCACGGCCGGACACTTTTCAAACCCATTTAAATTAATGGGTTTGAAAGAGTTCTGCAGGTTTCCGTCTCTTGCCCTGTTTTGTGCAGGAAACTAAAACCTGCAGAGCGGAGACCAGGCGCAGATGTGAATGAGATTCTATCATTGGTGTCAGTGGTTTTGAGATAAAGACATTCCTGGATAGCCTAACGGCTATTCTCCCCACCGTTCTGTTGTAATCCTGGTTAATTACTATATGTAAATGAGCCCACTGAGCACCCTGGGTATTCCCCAGGGCATGCAAGCGTCCCCCCACGTCATTCCTTTATTCACGCCCCTCCATTGCTTGTGCCCTGTCTTCCCTCCTCCTCCGTGGATGTTCTTCCAGCCAGATTGCGCTGCTGCATTTGAACTCTCGGGCATGTGCAGTTCCACTCTGTTCAGCGCAGTACTTACGCATGCCTGATCACCATTTTGGTGTAGCTCGTTATAGAACGGCATACTGAGCAGTATGCCGAGTTCTATAAGTAGCCACAACAAAATGGCACTCGGGCATGTTCAGCGCAGTACTGAACAGAGTGGAACTGCACATGCCCGAAAGATCAAATGCAGCAGCGCAATCTGGCTGGAAGAACATCCACGGAGGAGGAGGGAAAACAGGGCACAAGCAATGGAGGGGCGTGAATAAAGGAATGACGTGGGGGGACGCTTGCATGCCCTGGGGAATACCCAGGGTGCTCAGTGGGCTCATTTACATAAAGTAATTAGCCAGGATTACAACGGAACGGCGGGGAGAATTGAGAAAAAGGTAGTAGTAAAATAGCCTTTTTAAAGGCTATCCAGGAATGTTCACAGAGGGGGATATATTCCCATTAGGAACTGGAGATAAATATAAAACTTCACTTTTATTTGTAGGATTAATAATGCTGTTTGCAACTCACAACATAAACGAATTGTCAATTTATAAAAACAACATCAAGTGAGAGTGGGGTTGATAGGGAGAAAAGTGGAACACAGATCTGTCCCTACGCTTAAAGAGGACCTTTCATGGTTTGGGGCACAGGCAGTTCTATATACTGCTGGAAAGCCAACAGTGCGCTGAATTCAGAGCACTGTCGGCTTTTCCGATCTGTGCCCCGGGTAAAGCGCTATCGGTCCCGGTACTGTAGCGCTTTACAGTCAGAAGGGCGTTTCTGACAGTCAGGAACATCCTTCTCCACAGCAGCTCCTATCGTGCTGTACTTTGTGAGTGGGGAGGAACGCCCCCTCCTCTCCTGATAATACTCGTCTATGGACGAGCACTGTGAGCAGAGGGAGGGGGCGTTCCTCCCCACTCACACTGTACAGTGCGATAGGCGCCGCGAGGCAGAAGGACGTACATGACTGACTGTCAGGAACGCCCTTCTGACTGTAAAGTGCTACGGTACCGGGACCGATAGCGCTTTACCCGGGGCACAGATCGGGAAAGCCGACAGTGCTCTGAATTCAGCGCACTGTCGGCTTTCCAGCAGTATATAGAACTGCCTGTGTCCCGGACCATGGAAGGTCCTCTTCAAGCGTAGGGACAGATCTGTGTTCCACTTTTCTCCCCATCAACCCCACTCTCACTTGATGTTGTTTTTATACATTGACAATTCGTTTATGTTGTGAGTTGCAAACAGCATTATTAATCCTACAAATAAAAGTGAAGTTTTATATTTATCTCCAGTTCCTAATGGGAATATATCCCCCTCTGTGACTCTTGCTAATATTAGGGGCTGCCTATCATAGATTTCTGTGAGTTCTTCTATCCAGGAATGTCTATCTCAAAACCACCAATGATAGACTCCCTTTAAAGGGGTTCTCCAGGGACTGTTTAAAAAATTCCTTTGTGGTTCTAATTTGGTTTAACCTTGAATTTTGATCCAATGTCATGTGATTGTAACCACCAATCAGTACCCAGTCTCCTCCAACCACTCTTATACTACACGGGGCTGGCTGACTAGATCATTGAAATAGTAAAGCCAGTCCTCTTGGTACAACTAGTATTAGTGACCACGAGAGAGGAGGATGAACAACTTGGGTGCCAGGTACTTGTCACAATCATATGTCCTGCTGTCAGAAACAGCCCGGAAACCAGTCCCAAATAGAACCACAACATGTTTAAACACTCCCTGGAGAACCCCTGTAAGATAGACCGCGCATATTTCTGGGCGTAAATCACGTCACTGATATTAGATCTATGGAGTTCTGACTCCTAGCACCCCCACCGATCAGCAGGTCGCAGGAGCTGATATACAGAGAATGGAGCAGGAAGCAGATAGCTATAAGAGGTATAGTAGTAACAGTGCTACCAGTCACTGGATCCTTAGGGCTCCCTTAAAGGTCCCCCTGCTACATAAAATATACCATTGTTCTAACTGTCACTAGGTAGGTAGGGGCCCTGTTGCATTGGGACCTTAAAATTCAAGTTACGCCTCAGGACAGTGCTGTTCTCTGTGCAGTGGCAGGAATGTGTCACTGCAATTTAGGTGCCCTTGAAATGAATAGGCACCAATCCGCAGTAACAGATCTGGTGACTACACAGAGAACACAGCTGTCCGCTTCCTGCTCCATTCTTTGTATATCAGTTTCCAAGAACTGATGATCGGTGGAGGTGTCGGGGGACAGACACCCACCTATCTGGTATTGAGGACCTATTCTTCAGCCATGAAAATCCCTTTAAGAGGAAAGGCTGGACAGGAAACAACATGCACCACATGATCCAAACTTCAAAAGCTGCAAAACCTTGAAGCAATGGCTACAGGTCCAGGCTCCCTGCTTTTATACTATTACACTGTAAATGTCAGCGCACAGACTTTTCTGTATCTATATAGTGAAACATTTTAAGCTCCACTATTTGAATCACATGGTAATGCAAGGTAAACACATTGTGCAACTAGTCTGGAGGCCAAAAATACACTTTTTTTGATAGTTGTATAACCAATCCATGAAGGTTGAGGCGACACTATCCCAATGTGTCCAGGAGGAAATAAAGTTAGTGAATAGCACCATCTAGTGGCTCCAGATGTGTACTTCACTTACCACAAATAATTCTGCTGTACAAGGCTTTTTCTGTTCTTATATAAGGATTCTGTCATAAGGGGCCCATTGACCTTGTTGGGACAGGAACACACAGGAGAGAGGATAAGGGTCACATCACTGGGGGTCCAACTGCTCTGCCCCTTCAGTGATCAGGAGAATGGGGAACTGAACGTCCCCCGCCCCCCTCCTGGTGTACACGTGTAACCACTGCTCCATTCACCGCTATGGGGCTGCAAAATTCAGGTAGACTAGAGAGCTGGTCATGGCAGTCACTGGCACTTCATTCAGAAAGAGGGTGCAAGTGGGACTTTAGCCCCCATTTTCCTGATCGGGTCGGCACTCCTATTCACTTCATTGGGAGTGTCAGAGATAGCGGAGTGCTGTACTTCTGAAAGCATGACCAGAAAAATACAAAAGACCAAGAAACCAAATATGTAAAGGGGGGGGGGGGGAGTAAGGTTATTGTCCAGCACCGCATCAATGCTGAAAAACATCCCTGGTTATTTAGATCCAACAACATAATAAAGTGCACATGTCCAAGGATGACGTCTCATCTCCGAGGGCCATAGGTAGCAGGGAGGGGCCTAGACCAGAAACACCTCATCTATTACTCAGGTGGGGTAAGGTTAGTTCATTACACTTTACTCTAATGATGGTAATTCATTCAGACATTAAAGTAAGGTTCATTAGAATAGCTACACAGTCCGCCCTAACAGATTCCTATAAGTACAAAGGGATTCACCTACCAATTAGCATCTGAATGTATGCTGCCAACAATAGCTTCTAGTATACCTTGTCAATGGCTTCTAAAACATACTATAGCAGAACTTCCGGTGTACACTACCTTGCCATCCAGTCACTGTGGAATTGGAAGCAGAATTGGGGACAGTGTCTTGCAGTGAACTTCATGAGAAAAGAGTCAGATCTCATTTTCATGAACCCCTAATCAATGGTTAGGAGACAGTGGCCAGCACTGCTTACTGCATAAGGGTTGGGGGATCAGGGGGGATATAGACACCCCACACAGGAGACCTCTACTATTTGTGGTGCTGTCAGAAAAGTAGAGGCCAAACAAACAAACACTCTATTCAAACCCAATTTTCAAACGTAGAATTTAAGAAAAAACAAAGTATGAGTAAATTTAAAGCCTGACCGCTTTCAGATAATATTTCATGTTCTGGCAGCATCTGTGTCATTAATAAATTTTGTAATAGACTTTATTCACAAATTTTGGCCCTTTTCTGTGAAGTCCTGCAATTTTTTTTGGTTTCTGTATTGAAAGCATTTCCAGTCTGTCACTGAATCTTACGGTGTATGGAGTACGGTTATATCTCAGGCATTATAAAACATACAACTTTGCTTTCAGTGTCACATGAATGAGAAGATTCTCTTTTTCCATATGGCACAGGTTGTGCTATCTAAATTGTTTCCAGAGCTATCATTGGTGGCACCCCAGCAAAGAAAAGGGGTCATGGCTCTTGTATAAGCCCTGTGGCCCCTTTAAACAACTGCTCAGAAGGTTGTACTGTTTGATGGCCCCCTCCCCACACCTTTTATTAGTGACCTATCCAGAGTTGGACATCCCCTTTAACTAGGTGGCATTAGTAATAAGCAGGCAAACAGTTGGCAGTATTAATTGAGGGGTTTAAAGGGGCTCTTAAAATTTCAGGGGACACACAGGTATGTTACTCATTTGAGGTTGCATGCAGGGAGGTTATTCATTTGCAGGAGATTTTTAGGTTACATATTTGGGGGTAGCAGCAGGATGAGGACTATGAATGCGAGGGAAATAGGAGTCAGGTGTCTAAAAATTTGCAACACGGACATTTTTGGCTCTTTTTTCCCAGAGACAAGTCAAAGCTGGAAAAAGTGGTCATGGTGGTCTGGATGAAAAGGTCACTGTATAGCGATAATATGGGCACATCTGTATTGGAAGCCACTTGGTTGAGGTTTATTTTTTTTTTTGTTTTCAAGTCACCTGCCATGAGGAAATTTTCATCAGACTCATGGGGTTAATTCCCCTTCCTGTGTATAAACACTATAGTGTTATAGGTTGGACTCTGATGGACCTGCATCCTCTTCCAATCTTATCTACTATGTTTATGAGGTTCTGCAGCAGTTTGCCTCATAGTATCATATTGAGATTTATATGTTTTTGTAGATATAGGTTGATGGACTTGCTCACTCACCAGCATTATTCTAGCACTCTAATGTATTTTCATCAGTTGGATTCACACGTTGAACCCTTTCATTATGGGCACAGCAGGGCCACGTGAGCCCTAGTTTGACCCTCAGCCAGCCCAGAACTTACTACTTAGAGCAAGTCAGAATTCACAGGGAGGTCCCATGGCATCAATGTATATCAAGTACCTTCCGGCTGACACCTACGCTTGCCACCAACCTCCACTCCTTATTCCTCTATAGCAGGGGTAGGGAACCTTCGGCTCTCCAGCTGCTGTGAAACTACAACTCCCAACATGCTCCATTCACTTCCATAGGAGTTCCAAGAACAGCAGAGCAACAGTATGCATGCTGGGAGTTGTAGTTTTGCAACAGCTGGAGAGCCATATGTTCCCTACCCCTGCTCTATAGGCACCCCCATAGATAAAATTACCATTAGATACAATTTCTGTCTCATCTACGTAGTGATGTAGTAGGAGAGTCCTGACAAGAATACTATGGGCTTTTCACCGATGTGTGTTGCAAAAAGCTTGTCTGCAAGTGCCCTGAGTGCAGTGTGCAGAATCTCCAGTGTATTTCCCTTCTGCTTGTTAATGATGAAGAAGAGAAAGGCCGAGTTAAAAAATCACATACAGCAGGAATACACAGACTCTACAATGTGATATACTGAATCATCACTGATCTGTAGTACTGCCTCTAGATAGGACTATACCAGAGGCATAATGGGAAATGTATAGATCAGTGAGGGAGAATGAACCAAGATGGCAGACAACCTATAACAAACTAAAAACAGACCTCTACAATACTCAATACCAGTTGCCTATGCTGAACATAAAAGAGCACTATCCGCTCCCTAAAACCCATAACCAAATAATCTGCACCTCCGGGACTTAGAGTTTACCTAGGATAGGAACATTGGGGAAGATTTATTAAGCTAATGGGTAAGATTTCTGGATTAGTTTGTACAAAAACAAAACTGGCCTACATATTTTTCACGACCAAGTATTTAGAATGACAGCTTAGTAGGGAAGGGGGTGCCCCAAAAGGTGACAATGTGTACTAAAATTTGATTGCATCTTACGCTAGGTTCACACCTGCGTTCAGCTGTCCGTTCTGTGGTTTCCGTCTTCTGCATGCCAGAAGACGGAAACCACAGACCGGGTCTGGCCGTGAGCGGCGGTGAGCGTTTTATGCTCTCCACCGCGAAGCTGTTTTTTAAAATCCGGACACAGAGTACTGCATGTCCGACTGTGTCCGGATTATAAAACCCGGTTTCGCGGCGGAGAGCATAAAACGCTCACCGCCGCTCACGGCCAGACAGCTTTCTCACCCATTCAAATGAATGGGTGAGAAAGACTCCTGCAGGTTTCCGTCTCCTGCTCCGTTTTATGCAGGAAACGGAAACCTGAAGTACGGAGACCGGGCGCAGATTTGAACGAGCCCTTAGAGAGGACTAGTCCACCTCATTGTGTTTTCTCCAAGATAGATAACGTCCTTGCACTTAATTCCTATACAACTTAATGCTAATAAATATATGACCTAGTGTAAACTAACAGCTAATAGTAAGGTAATAATGAAAATAAGGACACCGATATGCTGATCATTTTTATTAATTGAAAAGTAGTCACACAGGAAGGAATCCAACAACTTGTGGTCAAGGACATGTACATTCCCTTTCCAGATCAACTTCAATTACAAAATGATACAAGTAAACTAAAACTAAACTAAAAGAGAAAACAGTACATTAGAAAGAATGGATGGACATTTGGAAAATGCAACTGAAAATACTTTATAATCTTGTGGTTCCCATGTGATCCATGGAAGAAATCCAATTCCAGTCCTAGACTGGCTATTAGATGTGTATTGGCCAATCTCACCATTTTGGTAGGATTGGCTGACCTAATGTGTATGGGGCCGTGAGCAGTGTAGTATGTACTACTTGGCTGAGCACAGTATATAGTATGTATGTATGTATGTATGTACGGAGAATAAGCCATTAGCCATACGTTATCCGCTAACTAAAGTGTTGGCCAGCTTTAGGCAAAACTCCCCTGACAGGTCTAATGCTACACTAGGGACACATACAATATGACACCCACTATAACTGGATGTGACCAATAAGCAGTACAGCACTCCTTTGTGTATCTGTCTACAACCCACATTCACACAACAGATTTAAGAAGTCAGGTTGATGATACGCAAGGGATAGTTTCCAAATACAAGTCCTTGATTCATTTTCTATCTAGTAGTTTATAAAAAAAAAAAAATCTAACAATTTCTATGTTAGATCTGTTTCTGGTAAAGTAGAATGACTGAATGATGACCACTACTGATCACGCAGCAGCTAATAACTCAAAGTCTACCGCGTGATAAAGCTGCAGGAAACATGACATTAAATATGCCATTTTTTTATGTTTTTGGTTTTTTTTGAGCCAAAGCCAGAAGTGGATGCAACAGGAAGGGGATGTATTGGTCCTTCTTTTAGATTTCCCATTACCTTTACATCCACTTCTGGCTCAAAAAATTGCATCAAAAACTCCCAATCTAGTACAGTTCAGGGATACATGTCCCACCTCTCCTTATCTAGTCAGGCTTGGTTCAAGTCTGCATTCGGTATTCTGTTCGGGGAGTCTGCTTGGGAATCCTCAAACAGAATACCGAACACATTGACAAGCAGTGAGCTTATGAAAGCACACGGACCCCATAGACTATAATGGGGTCTGTGTGTTTTCCGTGCAGTGTACGCACGAGTCATGCGGAGAGGAAAGTACTTCATGGATTACTGTTCTGTCTGCATGTTCTGTGCGAACACCGCGCAGAAAACACACGGATCCCTTTATAGTCTATGGGGTCCGTGTGCTTTCATAAGCTCACCGCTTGTCAATGTGTTCAGTATTCCATTCAAGGTGGAAGTCTCTGAACAGAATACTGAACGCAGATGTGATCCAGGCCTCAGATTTGTCTTCCAGGAAAGCTGAGTAATCATCCTCCATTCCCAGAACAGATGTACTTAAAAAGCTGATGGAAGAGATTATCTGAACTATAGTAACTGGTGACTTCGTTACTTCAAGGTTAATACAATTGTAACACAGAGGAGATGAGGATGAGAACCAGAAACCTCTGTATCTTATGGGTATATATTTTCTGTGCTTCTGTTGAGTCTTTATGTTTCTGGTTTCTGTATTTCACCTGCAGAGATAGTGGTAAGAACCTTAAAATGATGCCAAAATCTAATGTTCTCTGGCATGGGGTGCTTTACATTATGTTTGCTAGAGATATTCCCATAAGTTCCCAAAAGTTTTTTCAGCCTTTGTCAGGTTGGATACCAGTTTCTTGCTGAATGGATATCAGAACCTTCCATATAGAGGCAGCCGGTAAAAAACAAGGAGACAGATGCCATGGTATAACTACACAGTAGCAACTTTCAATGGTATACTGTAAGTCAGGAAACCCTCCTGACATACCAATGGAGCATACCAATTTCTAGCATGTATGGTTATGAAAAAGCATAAAGTGTGGAGAAGATTTTGTTCAATTTTCATATAGAAACTCTGAACCCTCTAAATGGAATTCAGAATGCAGAAATCTGATAACACATTGAGTTTTAGGTTAATAAAGTAAGTACAAATACAAGGTTGTAACTCCAATGTTTAGCTAAATTCAGCATAACCCCCCCCCCCAAAAAAAACAAACAAACAACAGGACTTAACCCCCAGTAAGCATCAGAGGAGAGAACTGCCAAGAAATAATGCCAGGTCACCTAACCTGAGTCCGAGTCACTGCTGTCAGAAGAGCTGGAGTCACTGCTGCTGTCCGAGGAGGAGGAAGAACTGCTGCTGCTGCTTTCACTGAGACGTCGCGGACCACCAAGCTGCTGGTGAGCTGATGCCGCTTCTTCTGCGGGAAATGCCACAAATTTATGATTAATATTATAAATGGACACAAACAGCTAAGCAAGGTCTTATGGATAGATTAGGCAAAAGTATAGACAATAAGGCAGATTTATGAAGATTGTTATTAATGCCAGTCTTTGTAGTTCCATTGCTGGAGTTGGGTGTGCTTCATATATTTCTTAAAAAATAACTTTTATTGTAGCATTCCAATAAAAAGTGTTACAAAGTAACATCCAGTGGACGGTCAGAGATATCACATGAAAAAAGGCTACGCTTTTCCGGACATGACGTGTCCCTTCTTCCTGGCCAGGAAGAAGGGACACGTCATGTCCGGAAACGCGTAGCCTTTTTTCATGTGATATCTCTGACCGTCCACTGGATGTTACTTTGTAACACTTTTTATTGGAATGCTACAATAAAAGTTATTTTTTAAGAAATTTTCATCGTGTCGCCTGGTGGAGCTGGATTTTTACACTATTGGATTCTACTTTATCACTGGTTAAAGTCCTGCCAGTTTCCGAGTCTCCCAGGAGCACATCATCTTTAAAATTTGTTTCACATCTTATGGGTGAGCTGAATCTTTTACGAGTTTTGTGTGCTTCATATATGACAAGGCACACCCTCTGCCGGGCGACTGGAAAGAAATGGTAAATTATTCCCCCCCCCCCCTCCTCCTTTACAACCTCACCACGCTCCCTTTCTGGGACCCACTGAGAATTTTGTCAAGGTCTAAGCAAATGCTCTCATTTTTGTAAAATCTCGATTGTGTATCAATTATTGCGGTTTCCCATAAAGCGGAACCAACCTGTTAGTTTAGGTTTCTTAGCAGAATTCAGTTGCCCGCTGACATCTTGAAGTCTTTTCTCCAGTTGAAGCTTCTTCTCCTTGTTTAGCTGATCTTTTGATTTTGAGGGTTTCTCAGCTAAAAATAAGAGTATAGGTTATTGTAAGGGTTCCTAAGCTCCTGAGTCACAGCGAGGCCACCCACTAAATGCACTTACCATTTGTTTTTTTGGGTTTCTTTCGCAGGCTTATTGAGACATATCGTTCTAAGTGCCTCAAGGTTGACGGCTTCAAGGTCTCAAAATCTATTTCCATTTCCTGAGGATTAGAGTCTTTCAGTGATGGCTCTCTGGACTGAATGATATGGACAATGCGACTAAGCCTGTCGCCTGGCAGCTTGTTGATGTCCAAACTCAACTGTCTCTTTTCGTCATAAGTCATAGGCTTGGCCTGCTCGTCATCATCAGACAATGGCGGCTTCTTTTGCTTTTTCTTGGAGTCACTGAAAAAAATATTAGAAATTCAATGGTTGAAAAAAACCACAATTTATACTGAGACAACACTTTAAGGGTATGTTCACACAAACCCCCCAAAACACTATCCTTTACGTATGATGGCAATACTTCTTTCCATAAATATAGTTGATCAAAGATGGTGTCTTACTTGACTGAAGATTTTTTCTTCAGCCCTTTCTGCTTCATTTTCTTCTTCTTCTTCAGATTTAGGCTGGCTTTCTTTTTCAGCTTCTTCTTCTTCTCCTTTAATTTCTTCTTTTTCTTTTCCTTCTTGGATTTTTTCTTCTTAGATTTAGGAGTTGGGCCTCCTTCTGTTAAGGCTTTAAGTTGCTCATGTACAACTCTCAGCTTTAAAAATCAGGAAGGAAATAGTTTAGGAACTTCTCTAGATAAAAAATGTTTACAAGTGTTACAATCAATGCATTGAACAAATACAGCTTTTGGACAGAAACAATGTACATGACAAGTCTTCAGTTTCTCTCGTTGCAATTTGTTTTAAGATGAGTATTTGTACTTGTGAAAATCACAGATAAATACCATAAATGTAAAGGACAAGCCATAAAAGTCCAATGAGCGGTCTTCTTAAGAGAGTGACAATACTTATCCCAAACATTGGGAGTCCATGGTCTCTGGTATAGAGGGGACCAATCTTACATCGTTACCCTCTAATATTGTGATTGAGAGATGTGGCAAGAGAGACACAAGCTAGCTAGTCTCTGACTTGTGCAACCACCGTCTAAGGGTAAGTTCACACAAAGTTTTTTGGTCAGGGTTTTGAGGCCGTATCCGCTCAGGTCTTTTTTCTGGGAGCCGTTTCTTCTGGCTCCCGGAATAAAGAAGCAGCATGCTCATTCTTCAGGCCGAGTCGCCTCACGATTCGGCCTGGAGACACTCCCTCCTCCCGACTAGGCCCATTCATTGGGCTTAATCCGGAGCAGAGTGTGCGGCTGGATGCCGCTTCAGTGCACCGGCTTTCAGTCACAGATATCCGGTTTTTGGATCGGAACCTAAGGCTGCCTCCGCCTCAGGTTCCGATCCAAAAAAACCCGTGTGAACTTACCCTTACTGGGCTGGGGAGTCGGTAGGCCAAACCACAGATTCCAACTACTCCTTTTTTCACAGACCGACTCCGACTACTTCAAAGGCACAGATTCCTTCACAAAGGGCTGACACCCAGTTAGACAGTAGCAGGAAACATTCTCATATTTATCAGTAAGCTAGTAATTGAATTACAATGTAATTAAATATGCAACAAACTTTGTATCTAATTAATTATACAATATTAATATGAATTGTCTAATTTAATTAAAAAATATTTTTTTAAGCCAGAGCCAAAATTGGTCCCAACTCCATCTCCACAACCCTGGTTCTCAGATCTAAGAGTCTCAGAGAATGGATACCCACTGAAGTCTATGGGATGCGCCATATTCTAGTATCCGCATTGGAAATGTATTATTGCAGCATACTGCCTACGTTAGAACTGGTGTCCCATTGACTGCAGCAACATAGTATTGAATGCGACACCATTTATGCCAGCGCGCTGGTGCTCTATCCACAAGGAGGCTAAAAGGGGACTTTTGGCCCCATGTTCTCCTGATAGGTGGTTGGACCCCCCCAGTGACCTGACTATTATTCCCCTGTTATCCCCAACCCCTTTAACTTGAAATAATCCTCTTCCCATGAAAGATTTCCTTGCTCATTATTGCCCATGTAATGACAAATCTGGGGGCTCCAAAGTGAGCACTGTTGAATATGACATTTTATTTTCTAGAGCACAGACTCACCTGTTCTTGTAACAAGGCTAGCTGTTTAGCTCGGTCATCCTCTGAATCAGAAGAGCTGTCCGAGGCGCTGGTACTGCTGCTGTCGCTGGACGTTGACTTGTATCTGTTTCCACCATTAGGTGCATATGTAGCAGCAGCAGCAAGAGGATCATCTGGGATTTTAGCGAACAGGATCTCAAAGACATCCTGAAATGTGAAAGAAGTAAAATGAAGCACCAAAAGCACATTTCATCAGCAGACTGCAAAATATTGGTCTACAGGTTATATGCAAGAATAATTTATATTGTAATAGAAAATAAAACATTCATCTGGGTAGAGTAGACTAGTTTTTGTGGTTGCAAAGGTTGTAAGAAGGGTGGGCATATACAAGAACATATTTTTCTAATCATCTAATAGGGAGCACAGCAATATTGTGTATTACGTTATTTTATCTAAGCCTAAACTGGGAAAGGAAGCAGCTACTAGTTAGCAGATCATCAGCCATTTAGACTGATGTGCTCAAGCTGAACCGTTAGGGTATGTTCACATGGAGAAAAAGGTGGTAGAAACCTTTTCCGCCTTGTGAACTTTCTGTGTGGCTAGCCGTGACGGGATGCCGATACAGCATCAGCATTCCACTCCTGTTTAGGCCAGAATGAATGGGCCTAAACAGGAGCGTCTCGAGCCATGGCTGACTTGGCCGCAGAATCCGCAGCAAGATAGGTCATGTCGCTACTTCTTTCCACTACGAGCTAGCGGAGAGAAAAAAAAAAAAAAAAAGAGCAGGCTCCCGTTGCCTTCAATGGGAGCCATTTTTTGCAGGCGGATTTTGAGGCCGATTCCGCGTCAAAATCCACCTGTAAAAAGCTTTGTGTGAACATACCCTTAGAGGGTTAAATCAATTAGAATATGTAACTTACGGCTCGTTCACATCAGCGTTGTGAACTCCGTACTTCAGGTTTCCGTTTCCTGCCTAAAACAGAGGCAGGAGACGGAAACCTGCAGGAGTCTCTCTCACCCATTCATTTGAATGGGTGAGAGAGATGTCCGGCCGTGAGCGGCGGTGAGCGTTTTAGGCTCTCCGCCGCGAAACCGGGTTTTATAATCCGGACACAGAGTCGGACATGCAGTACTCTGTGTCCGGATAAAAAAAACCGGTTTTGCGGCGGAGAGCCTAAAACGCTCACCACCGCTCACGGCCGGACCTGGTCTGTGGTTTCCGTCTTCTGGCATGCAGAAGACGGAAACCACAGAACGGACAGGAGAACGCTAGTGTGAACCTAGCATTAGGCTATGTTCACACTTCTTCTGTTAATATCCGTTGCTGTCATCCATAGGTAGACCGTAATGGACATTAACTGCAGACAGAGCTCCCCCTCCCTCTGTATCATATCCCAGTGACCCTAATGTAAATAACATGACGGCACTTTCATCTGGTCAGGTTTGATTATTTGTAATAGAGGAGTCCTATGGACAGAGATTTCCAGATCTCATTGTATGCACACTGATACAAGGAAGGCTGCCATAACTAAGACCGCCCATTTGACTCTTGAGCCAAGAATGAGCAGAGGTTTAAATGAATAAAGGGTCCTACTCTCACGGTGTATGGCCAGCTACATCAATTCTTTTCAATTGTGGACTGTGTTTGCCAATGACAACATTTGTTAGAACAAGAACCGCCTACCTGCAACTTCCGTGCCATGTTCACGACTTCACTGTCCGGAGAATTGTGTTGATAACAATTCATGAACATTAATCGGACATCAGAGGCAAATTCACGAGTGTCTTTGTACTGTCCATTCTCCATTTTATCCTACATTCAGAAATAGAACACACTTAGCAAAAGTGACAGCAAGTAGATTTACTATATATAAACCCTTCCAATAAGCAAATTCTCTGTACTCAGCCAGCCAAATTATTAGGCCTTGGGCCAGGTTCTCACACTTTGCAATTTTGGTGCATTTATGTTTTTTTTAAAGCGTTTGTCCCTCAATGGTCAAGTGTCATTCACTTGTGAACATGACCTCATTTCTGGTGCAGATTAAAACACTTCAATCAAGTCATTTTTATTTCCTCCGTTTTATAGTACTTACCCTGATGGTTCCCAGGTCCATGGGACAGTTTATAATGTCACTAAAACCAGGCAAATTGAGGCATGCCGAGTCAACGGGCTTGTAGAAAGGCCAGGCGTAGGCAGCGTGTTTTTTAGACATCATCTCAGTAAGGATATTATGGCAGTGTTTCAGCTGTTCCGATAGCTGTGTACTAGGAGTATCTGGTTGAAGTGGATGCTGAGAGTCAGGAAACTCTCCGACTGAGGTATCGGCTTGTGGTTTTTCCAAACTTGACAGCGTCTGGGTTTCTCTTGGTCCAGATACAGAAGGAGAGGATTCATAGGACGTTGAAATGAGGGACACAGCAGGGGTTGTAGTATCCGCCTTTCGCTTTATACCCTTCCTGACCTAATAAAATACAATTTCATTAAAGGGATTTTCCAATTTTTTTTCCAAAAATATGAGTCACATAACAGGATGCATCAATACAAAACACTTCCTAATATATATCCTATATACATTTTAGCACAGTTTATCATTTATTTTCAGGCGATTTAATCACAGCTCTGACGTTTTGTTTGCAAGATGACTACCCCTCCCTGTGAGCAGTTCAAGCAGCAAACTCAACATCACAGCAGCATGTGACGTTGGATGTGGGAGTGATTTATTACCTGTGATTTCATTGCAAGGGAGAGTATAGAAGGGAGGGGTACACAGAGAGCGTGAGCAGACAGTTCTCATAGGATATATAGTTTGTCCACAGAGTCACTGCATTTAAATAACAGTGATACAAAGAGCAGCAGCAAGTGAAAAAGCCAACCGTAGGATACAGAAGGGCAAATATATGGAAGCTAGATAACCTATATATATATATATATATATATATATATATATATATATATATATATATATATATATATATATATATATTGGAAACTACAGCTTACCTTTGACACAGGGCTGCTGGTCTCAGCCTGGGGAGTCCGAATGATGGATAAAGGAACCAGGGTCGCCCTCTGTGGCATCATTGCGATAACTGGCCGTGGAAATGGAGTTCTGTGCATTTTTTGAGAAGGCATTTTTTTCTTGGGAGTAGAAGTACTCTCTGTATCGTCTTTAGATTCTGAAATAAAGTAAAGACTTAATATGTTTTTTGAGCATATTATGAGCCATACATGTACAGTCCATAATACAGCTGTAAATCCAGTCCGCACTTTGGGTCAAATCACTAATTGGTAGCATCCTAGACATCTTTGTCAGACTCATGAATGGGACAGGATTAGTGGCCATAATATGTATATGGATGTATAAAATATGGCTGTCTGAATTTGCCCAGAATCATAACACTGAGGGACAAATATTTTGTATTGACGTCATTTAATGTTCCTTATAATGAATTCATACACAGTAAAAACCATGACATGGCACCGTTTAGTCCTTCTTCCCGTTGACCTAAATCCACCCAGCTAATCAATAAAGACTCCAGACAAGCGGATGGATTAAATTGACCACAGCAGCCATCTTTATTAACAAAGAACCCATGAAAGGGTCAGTTCACACTGAGTTTTTTGGCAGCGGATTTTAAAGTGGAATCCGCCTCAAAATCTGCTGCCAAAACTGGTTCCCATTGGTTCTTCAATGGGAGCTGCTTGCTTCTTTTTAGCTAGTAGCTACCGGCCCCTTCTTATTTGTGAGATTAAAAGACGAAAAACACAATTCTGTTTTTTTGGGTTTTGCTTTACAGACTTCATAAAAAATAAGTGGCAAGTTATCTTTATACATTTTATATCTAAGAGCATTGTCCTTCTAAAGAAAACAAGATTCTAGCTGTTACAGAAAATAAGAAGTTCTCTACCCCTGACTGATACACCACTTCAGATGATTTTACCTCCTTCAGACGACGTGCGCAACTTGTTCTTAACACTTCGGTTACCAACCACAGACAATTCAATTTCTTCGTGGGGCATTTCAGCAATTTTCTGCATAAACACTTTTTCCAGTTCTTGAGCCATCAAGACAATATCATCTCCAGGCTGCAATACGTAATATAATACATAATGTAAAAAAATAGAAATAAAGCCGACATGTCGCTCTGGTTGTCACATTCTGCCACTGTAAGGACAAGCTCTAACAAGGCTCCATATGTCTGCATCGTGTGCACAAGGACTTAGGTGCGGAGACTTTACCTTATTATACACATAGCAGTTTGTAAACATGGTATTGAAATCCTGCATGCAGTCCAGGGCCTTTGGGTAATAGTTATATTCCAGTCTCTTCCGTATTGTACTCAGGTCCATTGGATTCTTTATAATCTGATAATAATCCTGAAAATAAAGTCAGAAAACACATTTATAATTCTATAATGGACTCAAAAGCAGGCGTTTTTCTAGGTATGTGAGGTAAGGTGCACAAGGCAAGCATGATCAGAAGATTGCTAGCCAAAAACCTAAAAATAGGTTAGTGTTTGCTCATCTCTATACATATGTCGCAATGAACCTTAAGGTTCATTGCGACATATGTATACGTTTCATGTTTTCATGGACGTATGGTTTTATATACCACTAGAAAGCCAACTGTGCACTGAATTCAGTGCACTTCTTTCTTGGTATGTGCCCTGGTGGTGGAGAGATCAGTGCCATTAGTTTCGGCACCAATATCTCCCCACTGTCAGAAGGGTGTTCCTCATAGTTCAGCGTCATTGCTCCGGGTGGTAAGGAACGCCCTCTCTGACAGTACAAGACTATGTTAGGGTACTCCACACGTTCAGAAGTAAAATTCCAGCAAAGACTAAGTACATGCAATCGATGACAGCTTCTGTTCCATCGATTGCATGTACTTAGTGTGTCTTATCACACAAATGAATATGGTTTTATGAATTTCGTCTACAATCAATAAACGCTAAGTTTTAACCAAGGTGCTATGTCTTTGCTGGAATTTTACTTCTGAACGTGTGGATTGCAATCACCCTAGCCGAAAGGGAATCTTCCGGGCAAACTCAACCTCCTCCAGAACTTACGTGAGTGCGATATTTCAATTGCTGCAGACATATATTTTCTTGCACGTAGAGCTGTGTTTTTTCCTCATACCTTTCCCTGCATCAAGTCATATGTTAGGGTACTGTTGGAGGTAGGGGGGTGCGTTCCTCACAGCCCAGAGATGACACTGTGCTATGAGGAACACCCTTCTGACAGTGGGGAGATATTGGTGCCAAAACTAAGGCACCGATATCCCTAACATAGTCTTATACTGTCAGAGTGAGCGTTCCTTACCACCCAGTGGTAAATTTTCAATGAAGAGTAAGAAGCCAGCATCTCTCCGAGGTCACAATAAAAAACAACTTTTAATCCATTTTGTTAACGTGACACATCTACATCTTCTCCTTATATACCCTGGATTTACTTAACCGCACATGCTAGAAAACTTGTTAACCCTTAGCTGTTTGGAATTCACAAAGTCCGATAAAAATACAAATGTGTGTCTTAGTACAATATACAAAAATGTCTCTTAATATGAGTCTCAATACATTGAACAGTAAACTGTAAATACATAGTTACATGATCTCACCAACAAACGACACACTTAAATATACTCCTATGCTGGTGTTTAGTAGTAATTTAAACTTATGAATGCAAACATGTGACCAAGGATTTGAGATCACCTGATGAATCACATGATACACATTCAAACTTTTATGAATGAAGCCACGTGACTGAAGATAGTATAGTCATGTGAGTGAACCATCACAGCTATTGTGTATTAGGTGATCATAGTAATTCAAACTCTTATGAATGAAACCACGATGACCAAGTCAGATGACCAGACCTCCCAAGGAGAAATTCTTTTTGACTACAAAGTGCACACCAGACTTAAAGAGGACCTTTCACCACTCGGGGCACATGCAGTGTAATACACTACTAGAAAACCAACTGAATTCAGAGCACTATTGGCTGTCCTGTTCTGTGCCCCCGGTGAAGAGCTATCAGTGCCAAAACCGTAGCTCTTCACTGTCAGAAGGGCGTTTCTGACAGTGAATCAGGAACGTCCTTCCTCACAGTAGTGTCTATTGCTCTGTACTTTGAGAGGGATCGTTCCTTACCACCCAGCAATGACGCTGAGTGGTGAGGAATGCCCCTTAGTACTCGTCTATGGGCAAGTACTATCAGGAGGGGAGGGGGAGTTCCTCACCGCTCTCACAGTACAATGCTATAAACACTGCTGTGAGGAAGGGTCTTTACAGAAACCGCTATTTCCCCTACTCCACAACACACCTTGTGCTTTGAGTACCACCATCGTCATTTTCTCCAAATCTACAAAAGCGACATAAATAAACAAAAAGTATCAATGTAATGCTGTGGTGACAGTTTTTTTTGGAGGGGGGGGGGGGGTTGGCAGAGTAAATACTGCCAAATTCTAATGCCATCCCCTGCACCTGGGTTTTAGAATGCTGGGTTGGAGCAAAATACAGTAGATTGAGTCTACTCTGCAGAGTTCCAGTCTGTCTTCTCCACATAACCTTTATTCTCCCTCTACCTACTCTCACTTTTTTCTCTCTCTTCTTTACCTGACCAGAACCCCCCCCCCCCCCCCCCCACGACTGAACCTATACTGACCCAGTCTTGTGTCTGACCACATACCTGTTAACCTTGACCCAAGTCAGATTTCCACAGTGAATTTACTCTACCTGTCTGATAGTTTGTCACCTCCTGTCTTGGCAGCATGTGTTGCCATCTTCAGTCCCTGTATACAGCAGCCATTACTTACAGAGACTACGTCAGGAATAGCAACTTAGGGAATTGCCCCATGATGTGGTAATTTTTGCAAAGTGCACATAACATTTGTAAGAACTGGTTGGCTTCTAAACTTGACAAACTTCTAAAAACTGCATGATGCTATTCTACTTTCTACAGAATTTACAAAAATAAAAAAATAAAGTTTACAGAAATAGCCACCTGAAACACGCCAGGTCATGTATATTTATACTTGGCGAGCACTGCTCAGTTGGTTTGGAACTTCAAAGCACATAAACATGCCTTTCTGACACTCATATTTTCCAGGAACAAGGCAAAAATGTTGTGGTAAATACAAGAGAATTTGGATTTTGCATCCAAAACTAGTCTATAGGCACATCCATGTGCAATCCAAGTGCAGACATTCTCCAAACTGGGGCGAGTGTAAGGGTAGAGACAATTCTAATTTCTCACAGCACAAATTCACTGCATATAACATGCCAACAAAACTTCAACTCACATCACAACCAGTGATTGCTCACAAAGACATATATAGGATATGCATCTTGTGGCGGAGTATCACAAAATCCTAAAAAAAAATAAAAATAAAAAAAATATAATATAAATAAATATATATATATAAATTATATAATAATAAACAATCTCTCAAAGCTGGCCATACGGCACTACACATCTAGAGGAACAGTAAAGGAAGGACGCCTGAGTTTCGACAGTGTATACTTCAGATCTATACTTCTATGGCGTGGAAGGTGCAGATTTTTAATACAAGAAGTGGGGAGGTTGCTATGTACGAGGATGGTCTGAACCTGTTCATACCTACATGGTAAAAAAAAAAAAAAAAAAAAAAAAAAAGTTACAGTATTTACTTGTACGAAGGGCCTGATTTAGTCTGTCACGCAAAAACATATGAAAAACAGATGTGAACGAGGCTTACAAGCTCTTCAATGAAAGCCAGTAAAGTATATTACATTATTCAACTTTATGCCATCAGGTAGCAATAAAACACACCATTATTGAAAGAGTCTGAATATAGCCTTATAAGTCGGGATTGGAAAAATAAAGGTTGTAATGGAAATGTGGCCTCTGCTGGGTAAAAAGACATTGACGAAGGCCCAGCCATATAGGCCCATCCAGTGGAGTTTTCCTCAAGATAGTAAAGGGGGGGGGGGTTGATTCTATGGACCTGGCCAATGTTTTTTGCTCCGATCTATGTTTGGTTTGATATATAGATTGAGTGGTTGTCAACGGCCATGAGAAGAATAAAGGTTACATTTTACATCAATCGGGCGCTGGATTTTTCTACGTTTTTCAACGGCCATGAGAAGTCTTATAAAAAAATTTACCACCTTGCTTTAAATGTTTGGAGGCAGCAGAACTTTATGTTTGTCTTTGTCTCTAGTTTCAATTGTGAGTCTTAAAAATCTTGTTACTTCTTAATAAATTGGATTAGTGAGGAAATCCACCTAAAGTCATCTCCATGCACGGCCTTTTCTTAAAGATGGATGGAATGTACAAGACGTCTTTGTCAAAAAGACAAGTAAAGGAATGATACATTTATTGGAAATCTAGAAACATTGTATTTGCAATCTAGGAAAATATTTGCAGGCTTTTTAAACACAGAGACCTCTTCGTCAGGCGAGTAGACATAAGAAACTCATTCTTCTGTAAACTTGCCAATGAAAGCTCCTCTGTTCTCCGAAAGCTTGAAAATATCATTTGTATAGCTTGTAGATAAGATGATCGCTCATAGGATATTTGCATTTTTTTTTTTTTTTTTTTTTTTTTTTTTTAAACAAGAAGTATTTTACAGAATACTATAATCCATTACATATTTACAACACATCAGTTGAGGGTGTGTGAGATTTGAGGAGGTGCTAGAACCGAGAACGCCATGTTGTACGGTTCCAGAGAATAATAGAGACTGGACGCTACAGAGTGTCAGAGTCCATTACTTGGTCCTGGGGATTGACGATGATTGAGTTAGGGATTCCAGCAAGGTCATGATCTTACGACTAGAGCAGCGTATACCCCCCCTGGTCACTCCACCCCTTGATCTCACAGTTAAAGGGGTTGTCCAGGAGATTTTTTTTTTTTTTTTTTTTTTTTATTTATTTGGCAGGGGGGAGAAAAAAACTAAAAGAACAAAGCAAAAACAGACCAAACATCAAACCCTCACCTGTCCCTGGTGCCTCCCAGTGTGGTTTGGTCCTGCTCCAATGTTTTCCCTGCCGCACTACCTGTGACGTCCCTGGGTCTCTTTCCATAGGCCATCACAGCTAGCAAGGACCTCAACTGCAAGAAACCATTGGAGCAGCAGGACCGGACCGCGCTGCAAGGCACTGGAGTATGCAGGGACAGGTGAGTAAAGGTTGTTTGGGTTTTTTTTTTTTAATTAAAAAACAAACAAAAAACACTGGGGTTGACATTAGTATAGTCTGCCAGCCCCAGTAACACATGTGGGTCTGCTGATACCGATTGCTCAGAAATGGTGTGTGTGGTGGTGGGGGCTAGAGAAAATATTGCAACAGCACCAGAATCAGTGGAGATCTATTGTCTGTTAAAAAATGCAAAAAGATGGAAATGGTGAAGGTGATGAAAGGTCTTCCTTAAGGGTGGTCCAGGAAATGAAAATTTTCATTACAATGCTGAAAATAGCAATGTGAAAAATAAAACAAGTCACTCTCACATCACTGAATACCCTTCTGCTCTCGTTCTGACTACCTGGGTGTCTACGGACAGGAAATACAAGGTAAACCCCTGTTGTAGCCAATGACATACTTTATGTTGAAATTTGCTTTTGCTACTACTGCTTTTACATACTACCTGATATAAGCACCTACTGTCAGTGACTCCATAAACTTCTCTGTCTATTAAGATGGAGCTTGGTCCACACTCCGCTCCATTATCCTCAGCTATAAGAATTGTACATGGCGTGTAGTACATGTGCCATGAGCAAGAACCATTGTTACGGTTCAAAATGCGTGGACAGCCTTTGTTAAAAGTTTTATGCTAATAAAAAATAATTGATAGCGTATCATTAACCACTTCAGGACAGACTATTTTCCCTGGTCGTCATGCGGACACGTTTTCGGGTTTTTTTAATACATGTGGCTAACACTTTTTCCCGTTGGGTTATACAAATAATTTTTGCGTATTTTTTCAGGGCTTTATTTTTATTGTGTGTATTGTATTGTTGTGTCTATTTTTCCATACATAGGCATGTTACAAAATTTTATATATATATACCAGCTCCCATTGACTTGAATGGGTGCCGACAAACGCGCGTATCACTTTGAAAGCAATAGGAAAAAAAGCCTCCCATTGCTTTCAATGGGGAGTGCTCGTATGCCGGCACCCATTCAAGTCAATGGGAGCTGGTTTTTAAGTGCTCATTCTGAACGAGTTTTGCATTCAGAATGAGCGGAGCGTATACTCCGTGTGAAGGCTCCCTTACAGCTGCACGATTTCTTTTTTTTTTTTAATGTAGATTGTGAGCCCATATAGGTAGAAAGAGAGGAAATCCATGCAAACACAGGGAGAACATACAAATTCCTTGCAGATGTTGTTCCTGGCAGGATTCGAACCCAGGACTCCAGCACTGCAAGGCTGCAGTGCTAACCACTGAGCCACAGTGTTGCCCCTGCTGCACGATTTCTGCACCCATGTCGTTTTAGGGTTAAAGGGGCTATCTTGATGGCCTGTCCTTCAGATAGGCCATCAATATTAACTCTGCGGTGGTCCAAAACCAAGGATCCCCACACCATGGTATCGAGACAGAGGCAAACTTTTGTAGGAGTGCTGCTTTAAGAATTGGTATAAAAAAAATAATAAAATAGATGGCTCACTAAGCAGCAATTATTAATATGAATTTTAATGCTCAGACTTGGTAGCGCATGATGAAATATTTCAGCTGCTGAAGGACTGATACGGTGACCTTTCTATCTTTACCCCTTGTGTCAATTATTCCTCACATGCGAGAAAAACAGACTAATTGGGGCAAGTTGTCAAAAACCAGACAATTAATGTGCCTTGCAAAATCTTTATAGACAAGTTATAATTCTAATAAGACGCTGAAATGACAAATCTGGTATGCCCACGAGATTTAGTTTTTGGGCTAATTACTGGGCTTTTAGACCTTTCACACATATATGCCCCATAGGAAAAAAAATACTGAATTTTCTGGAATATGACTGGTAGGTCTAATTGCTAGGTTGCACATAAAGCTTAAGAACGTGACCTGTATTAAGCAATCATAACCATAAAATGGGATTAAAAGTTGAATTTGGGGTCACCTGTCTATACTGTAAAAGCTGAATATAACTGGAGTAGAAATGAAGTGTATAAGCCGCTATTGTCTGGATACCGATTTTACCACCAACTCCTCACTTACATAGTGTCAGAAACATTTGTCTGGAAGAATAGATCAAAAACTGAGGTCCATACGCCTAAATATGATTGCCTAGATACTTTAAGAAGTAAAAATCTGCAAATCTGTACATACTCGAGTATAAGCACAGTTTTTGTGCTGAAAAAGCCCCCCTGATTATGTACATGGGAATACCCCTTTAAAGAGGACCTTTCACCACTTTTGGGCACAGGCAGTGTTATATACTGCTGGAAAGCTGACAGTGCGCTGAATTCAGCGCACTGTCGGCTTTCCCGATCTGTGCCCGCTGTAAAGAGCTTACGGTGCCGCTACCGTAGTGCTCTATGGTCAGAAGGGCGTTTCTGACAATTAGCCAGAGACGTCCTTCTGCCTCGCGGCGCCTATCGCGCTGTGCTGTGGAGCGGGGAGGAACTCCCCCCCCCCCCCGCTCCTGATAATACTCGTCTATGGACGAGCTGTGTGAGCAGAGGGAGGGGGCGTTCCTCCCGGCTCCACAGCACAGCGTGATTGGCGCCACGAGGCAGAAGGACGTCTCTGGCTAATGGTCAGAAATGCCCTTCTGACCATAGAGCACTACGGTACCGGGACCTTAAGCTCTTTACACCGGGCACAGATCGGGAAAGCCGACAATGCGCTGAATTCAGCGCACTGTCAGCTTTCCAGCAGTATATAACACTGCTTGTGCCCAAAAGTGGTGAAAGGTCCTCTTTAAGTGTAGAAAGAACAAAGACAAATGAAATACATCGTTATATCACATTGTTCCTACAAATCTATATATCAAACTGCTCATCTCCTCTGCGGCCTGCAGATTTACCACTTTTTCATGGTTTAAACATTACTAAGAATAAGGGCATTTCCAAGGACAGGTTCATTTACATTTTAGCGCCCTTGTGTAGAATTGCACACACTAAATTACACCTCCTTGCCAAGAAATGTGCTACTTGTCCTCTCACTTCTTTGAGCCCTCTTGAGTCAATAGTGGCCACTTAACCTCACACACAGTGATAAGTGCTAGGAATTACAGGTTTGCAGCCTTACAGGAAGGTTCAGCTTTGCAGCATCTACAGGCAGTTGGAACGGCCAGGAAAAGTTGTGTTTCCATAACGCCTTGAACACCACCTTCTCCAGGTACTGAAGCTGGTTGGTGAGACGCCCGGTTTTCTTGCGATTAATGTATTCTGGTGGAGGCGGATTCACAATAGGTAAGTGCAGTTGTCTGCTTGACATGGTGTATCAATCCGGATTGCTTCTTCGATATATATCCTTAAAAGAAAGAGACATCAAGTGTTAATGGAAATATAGGGCGCATTATGGTTCTGCAAGATCAAGTAGAAGTGTCTGGTATAAATGTACCGCATTTACAATCTAATGGGTCTTCCTTAAAGCTCTATGTAGTGAGCTGCAGCAAAAAAAAGACCACAGCAGTATTTCTTGTGATTCCCATGCCCACTTTGCAGTAAAAACCGCAGCGCAGACACGCTGCGATTTCCAAAACCGGCGCAGTTTTGGAAATTGCAGCATGTCAATTATACAGCAGACACCAGCGGCTTCCCCATAGATATAATTGTAACAAAGTCCGCAGAGGAAAACTGTCTAAAGCACTGTGGGAAGAACTTCGATGCGTTCCTGCTACGGTTTTCCTGCAGCGCTTTAGAGCTACAGATTGTCCCGTGGGAGGGGGCCACACGGTGGCTCAGTGGTTAGCACTGCAGCCTTGCAGCGCTGGAGTCCTGGTGTTCAAATCCCGCCAAGGGCAAAAAAAAAAAAAAAAAAAAACATCTGCAAGGAGTTTGTATGTTCTCCCCGTGTTTGCATGGATTTTCATCCCATATTCCAAAAAAGACATACTGATAGGGAAAAATGTACATTGTGAGCTCAATGTGGGGCTCACAATCTACATAAAAAAAAAAAAAAAAAAGATTGTCCCGTGGGGCCTTAGCTTAAGGTGGACATACACCTTAGCTGTCAGTCGAGCAAGTATTTGGCTGAAGTTATTTCTTACAACTTCCGCATATACATGCACACTCGGCTTGGTCAAGTATGCACATGTTCTCAGTGAGGAAGTAACTTGTCTCCCAGAATAGGGTAAGCTATTCTGCACTGCAAATTTTGAAAACTTTGGTCTCTGGCTGTGTGTGTGCATCTATCCATCATTTCAGACAAATATACAGCGGTTTCTGTGTGGCCCATAAACTATGCATGCAGTGACAGGGTGTATGTATAATTTATGCCCATAATATCCCTTTATAGATGACCTTTTGCCATCCCCACATCTGTAAATAGGTGACGCTGCACAGATTCCAGTACAGTTGTAATTTTTTCTCTAGCCCCTCCCTGTTCCTGAGAAGTCAATGCTGTTATTTTTTAGCTTGCGTACTGTCAGGTAGGCGGTGTCAGGCAGGAGCAGGAAAGGTGTGTGATTCTGAGCTCCAGAGTCAGCCATTGTCAGAGCTCAGACTCACAGCCCTTGCCTGCTCCTGCCTGAGGCCAGGTTCACACAGGGTTTTTTGGGCCAGATTTTGATGCAGAATCCGCGTCAGAATCTGGCTCAAAAAGCCACCTCCCATTGAAATTGAGCTGTTCATTTCTTTTTTCCGCGAGCGGTTTGTTCCCGCTCATGAAAAAAAAAAAAAAAAAAAAAAGTGATGTCCTTTTTTCAGGCGGATTCCACGGATTCGCCTCAAAATCCGCCTCCATACAATGTTGGTCTATGGAGACCACTAGCGGTCTTTTTCTTCAGGCGGATTCTGCAGCTCGCTGAGCTGCGGCTTCCACCTGGCGGCAGCAAACTCCAGAGTCGGCCCATTCATTTGAGCTGACTCGAGGGGGAAGCCGCGTCCGCGTAGTCGTGGCAGGCTGGTTTTGACCAGAGAGTGACGCGGCTCCCCGCGTCACTCTCTGTGCCAAAATCCGCCCCCGTGTGAATAAGCCCTTAGGAAGCGTTTTTTCCAGGACCAAAATAAGCGTGTGAACTAGCCCGAGTCACAGTGGCTGATGTTGTATGATAAATGTATCGCCTCTTTAGAGCCCTTGCACACAACCAGTCCCATCTGTGCAAAAACGGTCCACGTATGGGCTGTAGTATCTGGACTGATAACCTCATGTCAGTCCATTACTGTAACAATCAGGTCAGTCGGGAGTTCATTGCATCATAACCGACTGCCATGCAGTGACCTCTATGCACATGGTCAGGTTCAGTCCGGATAGTACGGCCTACACATATGGAAAGGACTCATATGCAAGAGCCTTTAGACTGTCTAGTTGAAGTTGTTACTATCTTTGAGTTGGCTCACTGAGCCAGAATTTTGGCATATCTTGGTGCATTTAAGCCACGCTCACATCTAGCGATTATCTTAAAATAAATTTTAGCTCAGACTGGTCAGATTTAGGCCACAATAGAGAGCCTGTGCGAGTCCACATATCGTCATACAATAAAAAAAACTAAAAAGCTAATAAACAAAGTTACAGAATAGACAGGATCTAAGGCCGGGTTCACATCTGCGTTCAGTATTCCGTTCGAGTGACCCCTGAATGGAATATCGATCGCATTAAAAAGCGGTGAGCAATAAAAGCAACTTTGCTGGTAAAAACCTGTGGCCATTACCCATCACTTTACAAGCCAACGCCACCATATTTGGATAAGTTTTTTAGCCACCGGAACATGCATCCCACCATATAAACACCAAAAAACCCGGGAGGATTTTATCCACTGCAGTCTGAGGCCAAATAACTCTCAATACCATGTTACACTGTGCCATAGCTGTCTATGAAGATTATTAAAAAAAATATTAAAATAAAACAACATATTATTAGGAAATGCATAAAACAATATCCATCTGTAACCCTGTCAGTCATATAAACTCCTGGCATAAGTTCACCCTATAGAAATGTTATCATATACAAGTCTAATACCCACGTACACAACTGAAAGCTGCATGTATGGGTTAGTGAAATGCACGGAGGACACAGGGATACAAGCGCTGTATACGCATCATGGCGGTGTGCACGAGGACCACGTTTCACAGAAGAAACTCATGTGCCCTTTGTGGAAATCCAAATGCAATGCAATCCAAATGCAATGGAAATTTTCTGCAAAATCCTTTGTGCATATCAATTCAATTTCTTTCACAGCATACGGATCAGATTTGGTAAAATCTCTTCCACTTTGCTGCTATTGGAGTAGCCACGTGTGGCCATACATAGACTTCTATGGTGATCTACGTGTGGTGCATCTATATAGCCACTTACCCTAAGGCAGCGCTTATATGGCAATATTGTACAGCGGTATTTGTAATTCAGAAACAGGAGTGGGGAAAAATAAATAAGTAAATAAATAAAATGCTATATGAGAACACCATGTGAATGCAGCCTTATAACTGCCTGCAGCCAGCCCTTTTCTGCAAGTCCCAGCTTAATTGTGCTAACCTGATGCAATTGGCCAGGTGATCCCTACACCCACCTGGGCTAGCAGAACAGCAAAATGGCCAGGCTGAATCTTGTGTCGTAGGATCAGCCCAGCAACAGGAAATTATACCTCAGTGTTACTTATAATGCTATGTGTACAGTCAATAGATGTGGGTATAACACTATATATACACTGAATTATTAATATCTAAATATATATATATAATCATTTATAGGTGTATATATTACCTATAAGGTATATTTAGCCACGGAGTGAGAGAGAGAGTTGTGAACGATCATTCAAAGGTGTATATACTACCTACACTATATATAATATACACTATGTGATCAAAAGTATCCAGACACCCCCCAAAACATAAGTTTTTCATGTTAGGTGCATTGTGCAGCCACCTACTGCCAGGTACTCCATATCAGCGACCTCAGTAGACATTAGACATCGTGAGAGAGAAGAATGGGGCGCTCCGCGGAACTCACAGACTTTGAACATCACACAGGTCAATGCCAAACGATGCTTCGCTTGGTGTAAGGAGCGTAAACATTGGACGATTGAACAGTGGAAAAACATTGTGTGGAGTGACGAATCACGGTACACAATGTGGCGATCCAATGGCAGGGTGTGGGTATGGCGAATGCCCGGTGAACGTCATCTGCCAGCATGTGTAGTGCTAACAGTAAAATTCGGAGGCGGTGGTGTTATGGTGTTTTTCATGGAGGGGGCTTGAACCCCTTGTTGTTTTGCGTGGCACTATCACAGCACAGGCCTACATTGATGTTTTAAACACCTTCTTTCTTCCCACTGTTGCAGAGCAATTCGGGGATGGCGATTGCATCTTACAACACGATGGAGCACCTGTTCATACTGCACAGCGTGTGGCGGAGTGGTTACACCACAATAACATCTCTGTAATGGACTGGCCTGCACACAGTACTGACTTGAATCCTATACAACACCTTTGGGATGTTTTGGAACGCCGACTTCATGCCAGGCCTCACCGACCTACATCGATACCTCTCCTCAGTGCAGCACTCCGGGAAGAATGGGCCGCCATTCCCCAAGAAACCTTCCAGCACCTGATTGAACGTCTGCCTGCGAGAGTGGAAGCTGTCATCAAGGCTAAGGGTGGGCCAACACCATATTGTATCCAGCATTACCGATGGAGGGCGCCACCAACTTGTAAGTCATTTTCAGCCAGGTGTCCGCATACTTTTGATCACATAGTATATATATATATATATATATATATATATATATATATATATATATGTAGTGCATTTATAGATACACATATGGATGACTGTATATATAGATGTGTATAATAAATAAATGACTGGCATAGTATTAGATATGAGGACAACCTCTTATTACTTGGTATTACATATGAGTTTAGCTGCTTATTTTGGGGTCACATAGTATTGTACCTATGAGGGGGCAGCCACTTATTACACAGGGGCACTGTCACATAGTATTACACCTATGAGGGCAGCCGGTTATTACATGGTATTTAATAAGGCTGCCCCCCTCATTGAGGCAATACTATGTGACAGTGACCCATGTAATACGTGGCTGCCCTCATATGTAACACCATGTAATAAGGGCCTGCCTTCATAGGTATAATACTAAGAGACCCCATGTAATAAACAGCTGCCCCCCTCATAATAAGTGGCTGCCCTCATATGTAACACCATGTAATAAGCGGCTGTCCTTATATGTAAACTATTACATATGAGTACAGCCGCTTATTACATGGTGTTACATATTATGAGGGGGGCAGCTGCTTATTACATGGGGTCTCTTAGTATTATACCTATGAAGGCAGCCATTTATTACATGGTGTTACATATGAAGGCAGCCATTTATTACATGGTGTTACATATGAAGGCAGCCATTTATTACATGGTGTTACATATGAGGGCAGCCATTTATTACATGGGGTCCCATGGCATTCTACCTATGCGGGGAGCAGCCGCTTATAACATGGTATTATGCCTATGAGGGGGCAGCCGCTTATCCCATAGTATTACACCTATGAGGGGGCAGCCGCTTATCACACGGTCTCTCCGGCGCCGCCGCTCACAGACTTCCTCCCTTCACTTTACCTGTCGCTCACAGTTGGGCGGTGCCGGGCGCTCGGTGCACGCTGCGCATCCATGGTGAGGACACGCCCACTTCGTACAGCGCTGCCTCACAGCGCAAGTATCCTAATCCTCCACAATTACCTCAGAAACTGCTGAGGGCGACCCCGATGACGTCATCGTTCATGTGGAAAGACTGATGAGGTGACATTTTGGCCAGTGATGGCTCCACAGCTATGGGCACGGGATTGTATTTATAACAGCACCAAGCATTGTATGCAGTGAGAGGAGACTTAGTGATAAACTTACCATAAGATCCCCTCTGCCCCGTCACCATAACTGACCCTCCCCATGTAAATAGACCCTCATGTTTTATCCAATATAATATGTTACAGTGACATCAGCGGTATCATGTACTACAGTCACATGACCTGGCCGCGCCATAGTCCACTGTGGTGTAATAATATTATATTCCTGGTCACGTGATCTCAGGACATTACACTTGATGGCATTGACATGGTCACATCCAATAAACTGCTTCCAATGGATGTGTGGGTGTGGATGTGTAGGAAAACCTCATTATTATAAATCGCATGTGATAAGTGGCGGACCCATTGCAAATTTTGCATTTGGCCTTAGAAGCTTCAGGTTACGCCTCTGGGTGGCCCATAAGGTGTCTTCGTAGTATCAGGAGCCCTGCCTAGTACATTCTAGTTGGACCCAGGAGCCCTGAGCAATAGTTCAACTCGCACAGAATGGGGGCTCAGGACCCTCATTATACTGTTTTTTTGGAGCTCCCAGTGGTAAGACCCTCAGTCATCACAATTCGTTCCTGTGAATAGGTGATAAATGTTTTGTGCATTGCTTGTTTCCTTCTCCTTTCATTCATGCATATAGCTCTTGTGGTTTCGACTGACCCAACCACAGGCGATGACCCTGGGCCCATGACGTGACAGAGGAGTTCCAGATATCGCCAGGAGAGTGTAAGACGCTGCTAGGAGGCCCAAAAGGAGTAAGAGGTAAATATGAATGTTTTTTTTAATTTTTTTTCACCTCTCCTGGGGTTCCATCTATTATACTCTGGGTCCCGAAACAAATCTCCATTTATTTGGTTTTGTAAAAAAAAAAAACATTTGGCATATTCGGGTTGAATCTGGTTTGTTACTCGCCCATCTCTACTTATAACCAATAAAGGACTAGATCCTAGAACTGATATCTAGTTTATTTTGGTTTTCTTTCAAGGGTGTTCTGGGACGTTAAAATTGATGACCTATCCTTACGATATATTATCAGCTGAAGATCTGTGGGGGCCTGACACCTGAGACCCCTTAAAAGAGCTGTTTGAAGTGACAGTGGTGCCACCGGAAATCCGCTACCAGTTCACAGCCCATGTGATGTCATGTTTATTAGTCACATGACCTGATTGCAGTTTAGCCCTGCAATCATGAGCTGCAATACTAGACACAGCCGCTGCACATATGCACAGTTCTGTGCTTGGTAACTACCAAAGAAACTGCAGCACTCACACATGTTCAACTGATCTGCCAGGTCCCGGTTGTTGGACCCCTGCTGATCTTTAGGATAGGTTTTCAATTAATAAATCCCGGTAAAACCCATTTAAGGCCATATAGTGGCTGTGCATTTTCTGTGCAGAATCTGCAAAATAAAAAAATGCAACAAAGTTTTCCTTTGTGAATAAAGTGGTAAGTTGCTGCTCCATTCATTCTCTATGGGTCTGCCATATGTTGCCTAGTATAAAACTTTACTATCTCTGGTACTTCCATATAGAATTAATGAAGAGACAGCACACATGCTTTCCAGAAACGTAACGTTACTACTACTCCCCACCCTCATCCACTCTATTATACTTACCTCTCTTCCTTCCAGGCTTCCTTCTGCGGAACAGCTCCTCCTTGTTTTCTGACTGGCGGTGCGTGCAATAGTCCCAGCGCTTCTCTGTGCTCTGCAGCCGACAATCCACCTCTACTGTGCAGCTCCCACGTCTGCGCAGTAGAGGTGGATCGTTGGCTACAGAGCAGCACTGGGACTATTGCGTGCGCTGGCAGAATCAGAAAAGAGGGAGGAGCTGTCCCGCCGGAGGAACACTGGAAGGAAGACATATAAGTATGATGGGTTCGGGGGTGGGCTGAGTTAGTTGGGAATGGCTAGTAGTGAGCACGATAGCTAGAGAGACGGGGAGGGGGTGTGAGAGGGAGGGGGAGGGAGTTAGTGTGAGTTAACCTACAAGTACCATGATGCATTAGCTAAGATAGCAGGAAGCTACACCAAGTAAACAAATGCAGAAGATGCCAGGAGCTCCCAGAGACACCCAGATATCACTCCAAACACTGCTAAAGGTATTTGGTTCGACTTATTAACTCATTAATAGCACTAACAGAGCCTTTTTTTGCATGTAAAACCCCTTTAAGCCGAGTTCAGATGTAGCAGAGACTTTCTGCCATGTGTATTATTCTATAAAGCTATTCAGTACTAGAATCCGCACGAAAATCTGCACCATTATACAATATGAACATGTCCTTCCATGAGTTCCATATGCTGAAAGGGTTGAGAACCAGTGTTATATAACTATATTTTAGGTCGGTTTATGACATGTACGGTATGTTTTGATCCAGATTAAGTGGCGCAGGATTTCCTTGAGTCTTGCAGATATACTGTATATGTTGATTTAGTCTCCTTTATTTTACAGCTCTGTTATTGAATTTGCAGACACCTTTGCAGCTGGAAAACGGGAAGAATTTGATGTCATCTGCAGACCTGGAGTGAAAGTTCTCAAGGTCCTGGTCACGTGCCAGTATGTGCTTAGAATAAGTGATACCTGGAACATGAATTAAAACCTATTCATTAACCTGCGTGTAAAAATAATAATTTATCTCGTTGCTATTGCTCAGAATGTGAAACTTAGCAGTGCAGGGTCTTATCTGTATCTCTCTATATACATATATTCCTATACATATACATATAAGAGATATGTTTCTTGCCGTCACCTTATTTGGCTTACCCTGACAATAGTTTTTCCATTCTTGTTCGGTGACCCCAGAGTCAGGCTCCATTACACGGTTCAGTTCTAGTGGCTGTTTTGACATCCTGCCACGTTTAACAAGTTTTATTAAAAGCAGATGTGTTTCCTTACTTTTGTGGAATATTCATTCCTAAATATTCAGAACAGACCTATAAGAAGGTCTTAATTATGAAGGTTAGACCCTTTATTTATACAGGGTGTTTTTTTTTTTGGTCATTCCTGCCCCTTTCTTTTCTTTATTATTAGTTTTTTTAATGCAGAATCCAGTTTGTACAGTTTTAGGGAATCAGAGTTTATGGCTTATAATATGTGCTACGTCCCCAGCCTTACAGAGGGCATTACACCACACCTGGCGTTTCTGTTTTATTTAATACTTGTATTCTCCAAAAAGTTATTATTCAGGATGTACATACACGTACACAATGATGAAGTAGGGGCTGTCTGCTCCACCTTTTACCTCCTTGTTTCTACTGGCTACTTGGATGCAGGGTGGTGTGACGTCATACCTCCCAACTTTTAAAGGACAGAAAGAGGGACAAAATGTGGGAGGGCTGCAGCAAATTTAGCTCCACCCACTTCTAAATTTACTCTGCCCATTCCCATCCATTTTTCATTGGGTACACCCTGCACTTCACATCTCTCCCCCCAAAGTACACCCAAGCACCCCGCATCTCTCCCCTCCACAGTACACCCTGCACCCCACACCTCCCACCACAATACACCCATGCACCCCACATTACACCCATGGACCCCACATTTCACACACCCATGTACCCCACACCTTTCCCCATGCAGTACACTCATGCACCCCACATATCTACCCCACACAGTCCACCCTGCATTCCTCTTCTCTCCCCCCTCCACAGTACCTTACACCCCTCATCTCTTCCCCTCAGTCCACCCTACACTCCACATTTCTTCCTCCACAGTCCACACTGCACCCTAGATTTCTCCCCCCACACAGTCCACCCTGCACCCCACATCTCTCCTCCCACACAGTCCACCCTGCACCCCACATCTACAACCCCCCAGTACCTTACACCCCACATCTCTCCATCTTCCTGCACAGGATACAACTTTTCATCTTGCACTCAAAGACATGCCCACCCAGTCACGTGACTGTCTGATATCAGACAGGTCTTTCTGAATACCGCATTCTGCCTTTTAACTGAGATAGGAGCGGGTGGTGATCGGAGAAAAGCTTGTTAACAAGCAAAACACTTCAGGGACATAGCGGGACATGAGGTAAGCCATCTGGGACTGTGGGACAGCAGTCTAAAATCAGGACTGTCCCGAGGGATCTGGGATGGTTGGAGGCTCTGGTGACCTTAGTGACATCATTGCACCTATTGCTCCAAGCTTCTACATCAAAAGGAGGGTGGAGATGTACTCTAATGTAACACCAAGGTTTGTATTATTATCATTTTACTGTGTGGGGGCACAAAGGGGGCATAATACTATGTGTGTGGGTCCACTAGGGGGTCATTATATTGTGTTTTTGGGGGCCACAAGGGGGAATTATACTAAGTGGGAGACACAAGGAGTGTTAACCCTGTGTATGGGAGGCACAAGGCAGCGTTATATTGTATGTAAAGGCGACAGGTAGGGCTTTATACTGTGTATTTAGTGCATTATATTATGCCACAAGCCTGTTACACTGTGGTTTGGGCCACAAGTGACTATACAGCGTGCTTTCATAAGGAACATTATACTGTGGGGTCAGTAAGGGGACATTATACTGTGTGGGCCCACTAATGGGGCTTTATACTGTGTGGAGGCTACTAAGAGGGTATTATACAGTGTGCTGGCTCAATTGTGCTGGATGCGGCCATACTGGACATGGACAGGGTTAGATGCTCATGAATATATTTGCCCAAGAATAAAATATTGAGGTAGCGCATCTTAGCCTGACATTTTAAAGGACACAATACAGCATGCTGCACAATGTTGTCCATATCTTTAATATCTGTAAGTTGGGGCGTTACATGCAAACGGAGCATACAAAAAATATTTTCTTGCTCTCAATGTACCACTGGACCATTTCTTCCTGGAAATATTTCCAAAAGTTGTCAGGAATGGTATACGGGCATGTTAGTGCCGCAGCCAAATAAGCAAAGCCCATTCTGGAAAAGCAA
This sequence comes from Leptodactylus fuscus, assembly GCF_031893055.1. Taxonomy (NCBI): domain Eukaryota; kingdom Metazoa; phylum Chordata; class Amphibia; order Anura; family Leptodactylidae; genus Leptodactylus; species Leptodactylus fuscus. The sequence continues at coordinate 70,059,903 of NC_134273.1, read as the reverse complement.
AATGCCGGCACAGGAAGCTTCTGCAATATCTATGCATCTCATTTTTCTAAATGTGTGCCCATAATATTTGGCATTTCCACCCATTTGTCAGGTTTACTCAATGATGAATTTTGCAGATCTCCCAGAGATAATTCTGGGCCTTTTTCTGCTGGGCAAGCGTCTTGTTTCCACAATACCAGGGATCGAATTTGGAGTTGCTACAATATTTCAGCGGCTCAGATTGAACGTTGTTAGAAGTTTGGCAGATGATAATATCTTTACTAGAGATACAAATTACAAATGTTCTGCTTCTTCACCAGGAGAAAAACCAGTATCACAGCTGCTTAGATATTTAACTTTTTTCATCTTTATAAAAATGGAGAAGTTTACCAAGAGAGGTGTTATATAGCTGCTGGTAAGCGGCCATAAAAATATAACGTCAAATGGGTCAACCATAACTATTCTTCTGGCTCAGGGACGTCCGCACCTGCAAAGGAGATTCTGAACACTGCAGTTTAACCTAAAGTAGAAAGTAGACGTTGTCAGTCTGTATGGAAGGAACTGAGATTAATAGAACGCCCTGACTAGCCAGCAAGCTCTCATAGTGTCAGATATGGAACATTTAGTCTGGAGGGGCTGTTACTGATCACATCATGTGGCGTGCGAGACAATGATCACATACAATTGCTACAAATCACAATAGCTACAAATTGATTTAGACATAAGGGAGCGCTTGAAGATAAGACGACAATGTGACCTTTTCCAAAATAAAAAATAATTCCGTTTGTGCGCATTGTGATATAATAGTCCTTCTGTTCATTATGTAAAATGTCAATTGAGATTAGCAGAAAGTGTGACTGTCTATTTCTTGTGGAACTAAAGATCACACCATATTTATCTCGTGTTAGGAAACAGTTCGAGGTAAGAAACTGCTCTCTACTTTAAGATTAAATATACACAGGGATAGAATACATAGTATATATAATGCACAGTGATTTCACAGTACTAGAATAATGCAGATAGTGATGTCACAGTACAGAGATAATACACACCGTGATGTAGCAGGAAAGAAATAATATACATCGTGATGTCACAGTACAGGGATAATACACACAGTGATGTCACAGTACAGGGATAATACACACAGTGATGGCACAGTACAGAGATAATACAGACAGTGATGTCATAGTACAGAGATAATGCGCATAATGATGTCACAGTACAGGGATAATACACACAGTGATGTCACAGTACAGGGATAATAAACACAGTGATGTCACAGTACAGGGATAATATTCATGGTGAAGTCACAGTACAGGGATAATTCACACAGTGATGTCACAGTACAGAGATAATACACACAGTGATGTCACAGTACAGGGATAATGCACACAGTGATGTCACAGTACAGGGATAATATACACAGTGATGTCACAGTACAGGGATAATAAACACTGTGATGTCACAGTACAGGGATAATACACACAGTGATGTCACAGTACAGGGATAATACACACAGTGATGTCACAGTACAGGGATAATACACACAGTGATGTCACAGTACAGGGATAATACAGTGATGTCACAGTACAGGATAATACACACAGTGATGTCACAGTACAGGGATAATACACACAGTGATGGCACAGTACAGGATAATACACACAGTGATGGCACAGTACAGAGATAATACAGACAGTGATGTCACAGTACAGGGATAATAAACACAGTGATGTCACAGTACAGGGATAATATTCATGGTGAAGTCACAGTACAGGGATAATACACACAGTGATGTCACAGTACAGAGATAATACACACAGTGATGTCACAGTACAGGGATAATACACACAGTGATGTCACAGTACAGGGATAATACACACAGTGATGTCACAGTACAGGGATAATATTCATGGTGATGTCACAGTACAGGGATAATACACACAGTGATGTCACAGTACAGGGATAATATACACTGTGATGTCACAGTACAGGGATAATACACACAGTGATGTCACAGTACAGGAATAATAAACACAGTGATGTCACAGTACAGGGATAATACAGACAGTAATGTCACAGTACAGAGATAATACACACAGTGATGTCACAGTACAGAGATAATGCGCATAATGATGTCACAGTACAGGGATAATACATACAGATGATATCAGTACAGGGATAATAAACACAGTGATGTCACAGTACAGGGATAATACACACAGTGATGTCACAGTACAGGGATAATATTCATGGTGATGTCACAGTACAGGGATAATACACACAGTGATGTCACAGTACAGGGATAATATACACTGTGATGTCACAGTACAGGGATAATACACACAGTGATGTCACAGTACAGGAATAATAAACACAGTGATGTCACAGTACAGGGATAATACAGACAGTAATGTCACAGTACAGAGATAATACACACAGTGATGTCACAGTACTGAGATAATGCGCATAATGATGTCACAGTACAGGGATAATACATACAGATGATATCAGTACAGGGATAATAAACACAGTAATATCACAGCAGAGAGATAATGTACACAATGATGTTACACAGAGTTCCAGGATAATGCATTCAGTGATGCTAGAGTATAATATACACAGTGGTGTCACAATACAGGGATATGCCGCTATATCATAGCATAGGGATAATGCACACACAAAGAGATCACTGTGTACACCAGAAATCATCTAGTAATATTCTTTTGGAACCAAAGATCTTAGGTTAGGTTCACATCTGCGATCGGGTTTCCATTCGGTTCCCCCGAATAGAAACTTAATCCTTTTAAAAAAATAAACAGTTATCTGCGGACCCTATAGACTATAATGGGGTCTCCTCCCCCCCAACGGGAGAAAATATACTCGTCTGTGTTGAACTGATTAATTTCCTTAAAATTCATGTTTGGCTATAGAGTGGAAGATTCTCATTATTTAGAAGTAAAGGAACTGTATTCCAAGGTGCTTCCTTATTAAGTGAAGTGTCATGAAGCATTACATCCTCTTTGTCACCTTTCGGGTTAGTTTTACACTTTCTTTTAATGTAATTATTATTATCCATTAAGTTTATGTGAACATTGATCCTTTATCCTTGAAAGTCTAATCCCAGTGGCTGTTTTTCACCAGGGTGAGTCATTATCCCCTCTCCTTACCTCACACTACCCCAGTTTTGGTGTTAAGTTGCAAATGTCAGGATATCTCTGGGCAAGGTTATCCTGCATTTTACTCCGAACTTTGATTTCCAGGAATAAGCCTTGTCCTTCACTGTCATGTATTAAAAGCTGCCAGTTGCTAGACAGGTAAGAGTATTTATTGATCTTCTAATAACAGATAATCTTAAAGGGGAACTACTGCAATATTATTATTACTATTACTAATAATACATTTTTATTTAGATAGCGCCAATATATTCTGCAGCACTTTACAAATCATAGGGTTCAAGTACAGACAATATAAGATATTGCAGAGTAATAGATCATTTCATACCATAGGAATAAGGGCCCTGCTCAAAAGAGCTTACAATCTGGGAGGTAGATGCGGTTGACGCAAGAGGTAGCCTTGCTTATACAGTGGACCGGCCATTTTTATGAAACAGGTTAATATGACGACAAAAATAAAGCTTTATGGGCTGTCACCAGCCAATGTCCTTTTATGTGCAGTTCCAAGTTGCTGGTTAGGACTTTTGCCTTGCAATGCTGTGGTCCTGGATTCAAAGGCAACATCTGCATGGAGTTTGTATGCTATCACTGAGTTTGCGTGGGTTTCCTCTGGATATTCCTGTTCCCTTCAAAATGTCAAAAATATACTGATAAGTAAGTTGGCGTCTCATAAAATAACTGGCCTTTGTCAGTGTATGGCAGCCCCAACATGAATAACATTATCTCTGTGACACCAGCATTCAGTATTGCCAGGCATACCCCATTCCCAGCAGCCCGAGCTGCATGGTTACCTCTGTGTGTGTCTCTTTATGAATTAGTGTTCTTACCGGTAAACTTTCTCCTGCCTATCCCTGTGTTTCTGAAAATATTTAAGTCTGTTTCCTTAGTCTCACTTGTTCACTTTCAGCAGAATGCTTATTGCATGTATGCATTCTGCTGGATTATACCAGAGCGTGTCTGTTATTCCTGTTTTACACCTGGCTTCTAATATCTGTATATGTGTAAGGGAGTTGCTAGAGGAGCAATTCCCCAGTAGCTGCTGGTGAACAACAATACAGTGAGCCCTATGCTGACCCCCCCCCCCCCCAACTGTCCCTTCCTGCTTGCCTGTCCTGTCCTAAGCGACAGGTGACAACTGGGTGGCAAAACCCTAACTAGATATAGGTGATGACACAGAACGCAGACAAGACAAACAACAAAAGGAAGGTCAGCTAACCAAGGATTCGGTAACAGTTGAGCAATGCAGTACAGAAATGAGATCCAAGAGAATAATCAAAAATAAGGCCAGAGGTCAATAATATGAGTACAGGTAGCAAATCAGAAAGAGTAACAGCCAGCAAGCACAAGGCAATAGCAAGCACCAATGTGGATGTGAGCCAGGAATAAATAGGAAGGAAGAACCAGCCCCTGACCTAATAGGAAGGTAGACTGTCAATTACACAGGCAAGTCTAAAATTAATTATTAGAGGGGCAGAGGGAAATAAAGGTGAGGGAATAGGACAGTGTTCTCACAAAGCAGCAAAAAACTCTAAGCAAAGAATCCAACTGAACACGCCTTCTGCGCCGGAGAGACCTGTACAGGCAGAGACATTGCAATATGGGCCTGAACAGGACCTGTGACCAATGGACATGATGTCACCTCCTGAGAAGAAGAAGTGGAGCTCAGTATTATAGTCCTGGACAATCCCAATAACACAGTGGCCGTAGGTCTGTGCAATCTGCGTCTCCATTCAGACAAGGGAAAAGAACCCCCATTCTCATGACTGGTGGACATCTCAGCAGTCAGAGCCCACCAATAAGATGGTTATTCCTTATTCTCTGTATAGAGGATAACGCTTAGATTTGGCACAACCAGTTTAATATCAGAATTCTGGCGATGAACAGCAATGAAATCTTAATAAATTTGATGGAGCTGAAATAAATATATGTCATGTTTCTTGTCTTGTGTTGTCTATTACCCTTTCAGAAAGTGATCCTAAGCATCAGACTTGTGCGAGCAATTTCACATAATGGCAGGGTATCGGTTTGTGCCTCATCTTTACTCATGTCTGAAAATAAACTATGTTCTATTGACCCTTTGAAAAACGGAATTTTTTCGACATTTCATTTTAAAATGCAATTTTTTTCTCGATTTCAGCAAAGTCCTTAATCATAGACTGGACAGTCATTGCCAATAGATTTTGTAATTCTTCTGAAAGCCAGTACATTGTATATTAGCCAAAGTTCAAGGTAACAACACAGGAATTATTAGACTTGTTATTCCAAAGAGACCATATTACAGCCGTACACATAAAATCCACTGCGGCCAATGAGCTTTCACCCATCCAGGTTTCTTAATTTATTGCATTTTTTTTTTATTCTCGAAGGACTTGTTTTGGAGTTATATATGATCGAAACCTCTGCATGTAAAAAATGTAAAATCAATAACATGTTGTTTCCAAGCCACGAGTTAGTCGTCACCTTTCTAGCTAGTTCTAGTTATATTTCGTACAGCGATGTACATGATTCAGATTATAGGTATAGTCTGAAAAACACGTGTATTCCTATCAGTAGTGTAACTAGGAATGGTCAAAAGTTTGCCTCAGAGCCCCCCCTTCCTGGCCGACACCCCTGCCTCTCTATTATGTCCCATAGTGGCCCCTGCACATGGTATTATGCCCCATAGTGGCCCCAGTACACAGTAGTAGGTCCCATTGTGGCCCCAGTACACAGTATTATCCCCCATAGTGGCCCCTGCACATGGTATTATGCCCCATAGTGGCCCCTGCACATGGTATTATGTCCCATCAGGGTCGGACTGGCCCGCCGGAGCACCGGGGAATCCCCCGGTGGGCCCCAGGCCCCGACTATATAGAAGCACTGGTCAGGGGCCCGATCGGGATGTCAGGGGCTGGTTCGGGCCCCTGTCCAGTGCATTTGCATTGATAAACTGAGCGATGCTGCTAGTGGCAGGGGCTGGAACAGTAAGTTCGGGGCCCCAGGCTGCAGGCAGCGCTGTAATGAATAAAGAAGCACGGCTGCTGCAGTTTCCCAGGGCCCCGACACTTACACTGAGGGGCCTCCTGCCAGTGCAATCTCTAGAAGCGATCTCTCTGCAAGCCGGGACTTTCCCCCCTCCCAGCAGTGAGTCATCGTTTACATCGGCCCGTGTGGGGACAGAGGAGTCTGCTGCTGCTTCACAAATGTGAGTATATGTTTTTCTTTTTTTTGGTAAAATGTAATATTTAATATGTATATGTGTACATTTGTTTAACCCTTAAGTCCTATCATGGTGTCTATCATACACCACTACCATACACATATCATTATGACAGACACCATGATAGTACTTAAGGGTTAAAGCATGTGTCTTGTATACTGTGTGAGGACTGTATGTTTGTATACAGGTATGTGTGTGTATATACAGCATTCTATAATAATGCGTGAGTGTATGTATATATGTTAGTATATATGGTATATATGGTATATGAATGTATATAAATGTGTATATGCTAGATATATATATCTATATATAGATAGATATCTATATATATTTATATATATATATATATGTGTGTGTGTGTGTGTGTGTGTGTGTGAGTATATATGAATGTATATGTATGAGTTTGTAGGTAACTGTTGCAGTTTTTGGAAATTGCAGCACTTATACCTACGGAAACACCTATAGTGTCCCTATAGGTATAATGGAAGCAGAAAGTCCTCAGAGCAAACCTCTGTGGAGTTTCTGCAAAAAGCGCTGCAGGAAAACTGACATGATGCCGCCGGGGGTTTTCCCACAGCGCTTTTTGGCTGTGGGACGCTGTGTTAGGTCTTATCCTTATAGTGTGATGTACAGTATATTGAGATGTTAAGGAGGAGCTCTTACCACCTGGGGCACACGCGGTTTTATATACCGCTAGAAAGCCGACAGTGCGCTGAATTCAGTGCAGCTTTCCCATTCTGTGCCCCCGGTGAAGAGCTATCGGTCCCGGTACCGTAGCTCTTCACTGTCAGAAGGGCGTGTCTTACAGTCAGTCAGGAACGTCCTTCTTCCCAGCAGCGCCTATTGTGCTGTACTGTGAGATCGGGGAGGAACGCCCCCTCCCCTCCTGATAATGCTCGTCCATAGACGTGTACTGGGGGGAGGTAGTGTTCCTCACCACTCAACGTCATCACTAGGCGGTAAGCAAAGCCCCCTCACACAGTACAGCGCAATAGACACTACTGTGAGGAAGGGCGTTACTGATTGACTGTTAGAAACGCCCTTCTGACAGTGAAGAGCTATGGTACCGGCACCGATAGCTCTTCACCCGGAGCACAGAACGTGAAAGCTGCACTGAATTCAGCACACTGTCGGCTTTCTAGCGGTGTATTAAACCGCATGTGCCCCAAATGGTGAAAGGTCCTCTTTATGAATTAGGCACAACAGTGAGACGCAGTGTTTTTCATTGAGCTTTTTGTCCCCAGCGCCCCGTTATCCTCCTGCCTGTGTCTGTTCAGTCTCATGGCCTTATTTCTGGAAATTCTGTATCTAATTGGTTTCAGTGGTCCCATGAGGTGCAGGACTCCCAGCAAGGAGGTGCCGGCACGAGACTAAATGGACACTGGCAGTGAACAATGGAGCAATGGGGACAGGTGAAGGCACTTTTTATTTTTTTATTTTACACCTCCCGCCAGGCAAATGGGTTGATCCAGTTCATGGACAAATCTTTAAAGGATTTATCCAACTTTATAATATTGATGGTCTGTCCTTAGGATAGGCCGTCAATATTACATCTGTGATAATACAACAGCCAGGACCTCTGCAGATCAGCTATTCCAGGACAGTGCGGCTATAGGTAATGATAACATTTCTAGGAGCCATGCTGATCACTTTCCATACAGAGTGTAGCAGTAGGTTTAGGTAGTGTGTTGTTGCACATTGTATGGCAGGTGAGCAGCATGGCTCCCGAGATGGTATTACCTTTAGCTGCCCTGTCTCGGCATCGCTGGTCTGCAGGGTCCTGGTGGTGGGCCCCTAGAAACAATTCCACTGGTGGGCCCTAGACACCCCAGTCCGACCCTGTGTCCCATTGTGGCCCCAGTACACAGTAGTATGTCCCATAGTGGCCCCTGCACACAGTATTATCCCCCATAGTGGCCCCTGCACATGGTATTATGCCCCATAGTGGCCCCAGTACACAGTAGTATGTCCCATTGTGGCCCCAGTACATAGTAGTATGTCCCATAGTGGCCCCTGCACACAGTATTATACCACATAGTGGCCCTTGCACATACTTATGTCCCATTGTGGCCCCTGTTCACTGTATTATGCCCCATAATGAACACCCATGAACAATTATAATAATTGTATAATAATCGTAACACTGTTACTTACCTATCTCCGGCTCCGCTGCAGTTTTAGGTGGTGTCGGCCCTCTTTAATGACGTACTGACCTCACATGACCGGGAACGCAGGCCCCGGTCATGTGACGTCAGTGACATCACACAAGTAGACCCTAAGCCTGCCAGGAGCGTGGAAAGGTAAGTAACGTTTATTATGTTCCTTTACCTTTCCGAGGCCTCCGATCATTATACTCGGGAGTCTGAAAAGACCCCCGAGTATAATACTAGTGTTTGTGGAGCCTGAAGGGTCACTTACTGATCCCGGCCCCTGCCAGGATTGGTAAGTAAATAGGGATCGTTACCAGCTGCAGTAACTCCAGACGCTAATGGCCTATTAAGAAAATAAAAAAATCTCAGCAGTAGTGGCTGTCACCGGGCCCCTAATGTCCCGGGCCCTGTGGCAGCCGCTACCCCGGTAGTTACGCCCCTGATTCCTATCAATCCATGTTTGATATGTACTAAGAGATCTATCAGATCGAAACGAAAATACACTCTTTGTCTGAACATGACCTAATATTTTACCCCTTTCTTCTTATTTACATCCTATGGGCTTTTTTTGTTGAGGTTTCAGACCTAGTTTTACACAATGTCGGAAAGATTAGCCAAAGTCCAAGGAAGCAACACAGGCATTATTAGACTTGCTATTCCAAAACGACTATATTACAACCTTACGCATAAAATCCACGTTGGCCAATAAGCTTCCACAATCCAGTTTTCTTAATTTATTATATATATTTTTTAAATTCTTGTTTTAAAGTAATATGTGATCTAAACCTCTGCATGTAAAAATGTAAAGCCAATAACATGTTGTTCCAAAGCCAAGAGTTAGGGGAGCTGTATACTAGACCCGCACTTCTATAATATGTCATAATTTGGTGGTCTTTAGACCTTAAAGGGATTTTTTAAAATCTTTTCTTTATATGTAGATTGTGAGCCCCATATAGGGATCACAATGTAATTTTTTTTTTTTTTGTCATTTAAGTATGTCTTTTGTAGAATGGGAGGAAATCCAAGCAAACCCAGGGAGAACATACAAACTCCTTGCAGATGTTGATCCTGGCGGGATTTGAACCCAGGACTCCAGTGCTGCAAGGCGGCAGTGCTAACCACTGAGCCACCATGTTGCCCCTACAAAAAAACCATTTATACTCACCTTCTATTACCTATTTTGGGCCTCCTCGCAGCCGCTGGCTATCTCCTGTTGACATCATGCGTCCAGGGCCACCTCTGAGGTCTGTGATTGGGCCACCAGCAGTCACATGACTTTCAGCTGTGTGTGTCCCTGGGGAGGCAGAGAAAGAGCAACGGATGTTGCGAGGAGGCCCAAAAGAAGTAGCGCAAAGTGAGTATGAATGGTTTTAACTTTTTACACCTCCCTTGGGCCTCCACCTATTATACTTTGGGGTCTGGGAAAAAATGGAGATGTTAAGAGCAATGGAGCCAAGTACAGCAAGTATTCCTGTTCTCAGGCCTCGTTCACATTTGCATCAGTAATCCGTTCATGGGAACCCCCCTTCCCCCCCCCCAAACGCACTACCGAACGCATTGGCAAGCGGTGTGCAGTGAAAGCACACAGACCACATAGACTATAATGGGGTCCATGTGCTTTCTGCACGAGTCATGTGGACACGAAAGTAGGTCGTGAACTAATTTCCTATCCGCATGTTCTGTGCGGAAAGCACACAAACGCCATTCCAGTCTATGAGGTCCATGGGCTTTCACTGTTTACCGCTTGTCAATGCATATGGTAGTCCGTTCGGGGAGGGTCTCCATGCGGACTCCCCCGAACGGATTACCGACGCAGATGTGAACGAGGCCTCAGTATCACGGGGATCCCAGCACTGAGACTATCACCAATTATGAAGTAATTCCCTGTCCTATTGAAAGCTCAAAACTTGGTATGATATGCGACACTATGGGTTTAGATGACAGACTTATATTTTGGTCATGCACTTTACTTATAAATTAGTGAATTCACTGTAGACCATGTCACTTTTCCAAGCTTCAAGTTATGGAAGAAAAAGAGGGAAGAGTTCAATACGCAACAGAGAACGGAAAAATAATTGTTTAGCTGCTGTCAAAACAAGTGGCAAAACTATTTACTGACATGGAACTCCAAAATGTGGATCACAGGAAATATTTATCATACGCAGGAATGCAAAAAATGGCAAACTGCAGTACCAGACGTGCAATGGAAAATCCATTATTTTTGATATCATTGAAACATCTGCCATAGTCTGTTTGCACGCTCCTTCAAGTCCATGTCATAGTTCTATATATTAGAAAATATTCTGACAGTTAAAAATTTTGTGGTATAAAAATAAAATATAAAAATATTTGGTATTAAACGGGATTTCTATGACTTACTAACGGATGACCTACAATACGTCAACAATTAAAGATCAACAGGGTTGGGACACCTGCGCTTCCCCTTCCGTGAATGCAGCTGCGAGCAGGAGCGGGGATCGATAAGTGAGGCTGTGGGCCCATGAACCCCACAAACAATGCTATCATTATGCACCGGGGTCTGAAAAATATAATGATCGTTGGGCCAGGGGTGGTGAAACAACATAAAAAACACAGTTACTTACCTCTCCTGCATCCCGGCAGGCTTTGGGCCTCTTTTGTGACGTCACAGATGTCATGTGGCTCAGACAAGGTTCATTATGAACCAACATTGAGGAGATCTGCCGGAGCCCGGGAGAAGTAAGTAACATCGTTTTTTATGTTTGTGTCCTCTCCTGGGTCTCCAATCATTATACTCTGGGGTGCAGGGGCCACTATTGCCTCAAAAAACCTCAGCAAAATCTGCAACAAAAAGCAGCTTTTTGCAAAGTGTGGCCTCAGCCTAAATGGGTTTTCCAGGCTAAAAATATTAATGACTTCTCCTAATGATTAATCATTAATATTGGATCACTGTTGATCCAAAACTCAGTACCCCACCAATCTGCTGATACACAGAGAATGGAGCAGACAGCTCTCTACTCTGTGTAGTGGCTGAACCATGTCACTGCACCTTAGGACCATTCAAGTAATTCCAGCCGACCGCAGGCATCTTCCAAGCGTAAACAATAGACACAAAAGGATACCTTAGAAAATAGTCTGCAGGTTTTTCCATTACAAATAGTTAACTATTCAAAGTGCAAAGGTACTTGAGTAGAGGATTCTTGAAAATACAGACAAAAAAGAGTGAAATAGCAAAGGTTGCAGCTTGGAGCTTCTGTATCAGGCTGCCACTTACACTGTGCCATCTTGGATAATCCAGTAGATGCAATGTCACATATAGCTAGGAGTTTTAGAGAGTAGGGAGATGGCAGGGATGGGAGTTCTGGTGGGTTTCCTTTTATAATGTGAACTAGTCACTGATTATTTTTTTTATTACAAACTGGAAACTCTACCACCTTAAATGTGGTTAACTTATGGTATTTCCTAACTTCCATTTCTTTGTTACTTCTGGGCCATTCTTAGTTATGTCAGCACCTCTTGCATGCTATATCAGTTCCATATACTCATATGACCTGTTACACCCTCAGATATTGCAGTGTGATGAGCGAAGCACTCGCCCACCTTTTACGTACATTATCGCCAGATGTTATGTGGTTGAACTTCTGAAATAATTCACCTTGGTGCTTTGCCTTTATAAATATTGCTTGTCATAATACACCTCTCCCTGCCTTGTCATAAGAAAGTATAACCAACCCCGGCTCAATGAGCTAATCTCTTCTGAGAAATGACCGCATAGGATGAATAACAATTTATGCTACAATGTTACAGATACAATAAGAACTATTACATACGAAGGCTGAAAACAGACAGAACTCTGTCTAATAAACCTATTAGTGAGCCTTCTATTCCTAAAGTAAATACGGAATGTTTGGATTGGATTGGGATTAGGGATTTGCAGATGCGTAAGAAAATATAAGACATCTTGATCTTGGTGACCTGCTTCGGTGTGGTCCGGTCTTGGAGAAGATGCTAACCATTGACGTTCTAGCTTCAGCAAACAAGATGCCGACTGGGGTATTACCTGTAACCTATTATGTTAACCTACAGGACATTACAGTGCTTTTAGGGTGACAGGTGCATGCTCAATGTGCATACGCTATGTTTTGTAAAGATAAGAAGTTCATATATACCTTTAAGGAGCATAGGGGTTCTTATAATTTTTGCTTGCTATGTTCTCCCACCTAATATTTTATCTTCTCCGGTTTCCATTTGCACAAACTAATCCGATCCTTACTGCAACCTAATCCAAATATTAAAAGGTTAATCCGGGGGAATTCTTATATGACATATCTGTAGGATCGTTGGGTGTTCCCCCTAAACTCGCCTTCTTCAGAAATTAGACTTGTGATGCTGTCAAGTATCACACGGTCTTTGTAGTCCTCCAAACCCTGTGCATGCTGCAAGTTCTGGACACTCCTGGAACATGGCCAATCGAGACACGTCCATCTGAATTATTCTTTGACGCTGGTGGGCCGGGGCATGTTCTCCTTCCAGTTAGTGCTTCTTAGGCTACACTCATATGACAATGTAAAAAATGTCCATGAAAAACGCATGTATGATCCATTTATTCATGGACATCTTGTATCTGTAAGGTATCTGGTTTGAGTCTAAGAGGGCTCTGTGAAAAATTACCATATAGAATGTCTTATTTTTTTTTTTAAATGTACTGTCATCAAAACATACAGGTGACTAGATACAATTAATTTTTTTGCAACACTTTGTTCTATTTAAAAACATTAACAATGTGAAAACCAGACACAATTATGTTACTCTATTGTCTAGAGAGTCTCATATCTTAAAAAAAGGAAAGACATGCAAAAATAAATCCCTATGGAATAATGCACAAAAGAAAAAAATATTTTAACAGCAGTAAAAAAATTTTTTGATCTATCCATCAAAAACAGCATAAATATTAAAATCCGAACCAGGGACAAGGGCCTGGTCCTGAAAGGGTTAAGTATGATAGTCGATTGTTTCCATAGATATAATTGACATGCTGCGATTTCCAAAGCCGCGGCATGTCCGCTCCACGGTTTTTACTGCAAAGTGAGCACGGGATTCACTTGAATCCCATCCACTTTGCCTGTACTGTAAAATACCGTGATTTTTCCCACCGTGTTTACACTAAGGTCAAATTCCGGCATTTCCGGCCCGTGTTCCCTGACGTAAGAGGTGGTTTTTTACATGATGCGTTTTTTTCTGCTCCAGCAAAGTGTATGGACCTGAAACTTCTCTTTAAAAAAACACAAGCAGTTTTTGCATTTTTGCGTCGCGTTTCTTCTGCCTCCCATTGATTTCAATGGCTCCTTCCAGGCGGAATTTGACTGAAGAGAGGTCATGTGGCTTTTCCGCTAGCTGAAAGAAATTGCTAGTGACTGCCATTGAAATAAATGGGAGGCGTTTTTTTTCCAGGCGGATTCCGAGTCAAAATATGCCTGCAAAAAACTCAGTGTGAACAGACCCTTAAATCCACTAAGTTGTAGGTAAAGAAATAAAAGTGGAGCCTATTTCTGGTAAATATCATACAATATGATTGTTGCAGTGGGTTCAGCCAACCTGTCCTATATTATTGTAATATTATATGTCATGTATATATATATATATATATATATATATATATATATATATATATATATGATAATAATAATTATTGTCCATGAACCTAACAAGTAATCGCACATAAGATCGCAGCTCCTGCCCATCTGTAGTGCATACAGTGCACGTTGCTTACTGGCCACCAGATGGCGCTAGTAGCCCTGCAGCCATCACTATGACAGGCTCCACACAAACAGCAGCTGCAGCAGTACAGGACAGTGCTAGTGCCAGGCCACGCCCCGGGGAGTACAGGAGCTCCGCCCCCTTCTTTTCCTCTCCGCAGCTTGGAGTGTCCCAGAGCCGGAGATGCCTGAAACTTCAGCCCAGTGGGAAGTGACAGCGGGCAGAAGAAGCTGGACAGCCTGTGCCTGAGAGCTGAGGGTGAGTGTGCCCCTGGCAATGCCACTGCTGTCATATTAGTGATCCCTGCCTGCCTGTCAGGGCTGGCTGCTGCAGCTCACTCATCTGCTGCATGGATCTTATTCATGGCTTCTGATGTTTTGCAATCTGTTGCATCCTCTGCACACTCCCCAATCTGCAAACTGTATGTAATTCAGGGCTCATGCCATGGGTGTCTAGTGTGTGCTCCTGTAAACTCTGCTATTGCGCTGTGTCCTGTAGGAGCTGGGGGTGGGAGATGTCAGCAGGATGTTCTCATCAACTACAGATTCAAGTTTTCTTCTCTTTCCTTCCCAGGCTGCAGAAGGCTCTGGCGTAGAAAAATAAGATAACAAACTGGGGGAACTTATCAGTGGACTGCGGCGGATTGTATAGAATATTCCTCCAAGACAAGATGAGGACTCTGGGCTTCCTAAGTGTATGTCTTCTCTGCTGGAGCTGGTCGTCTGCAGGTATAGCAATGAATAATATAATAATAATAATACATTTTATTTATATAGCGCCAACAGATTCCGCAGCGCTGTACAATTTGTAGGGTTCAAATACAGACAGAAAGATGCATGACAAAGAAAGTCATTTCACACAATGGGACTATATAAATGTAAACCATATATTGTCTATGGGACGGTGGAGAACTACAAGTCCCTGCATGACGGCCGGAGATGTCACACACAGGCCTTGTTCCGTCCTCAGTGATTTTAGAGCTTGTACCCTGTCATGTGATGACATAACCATATCTGACATATACATAAATAAATTCATGCGAATACTTCCATTCGCTGCCGTGTTTTACTGTGGTGTGAATAAGTCCCGATTGTTTACGTACACATATCCCACGCGAAAGAGAGCCATATGGTAACCATTATGTATTATTGCGTCCAAATCTGTGTGCGATAAGTGAGAATCGCAACTTTCCTGCTGTCGCTGCTACTGAGATTCGTGCTTAATATGTTATTTTTGGTGCATTATTCTATACATCTTGTTTGCGAAAGACTGCAATGTCTAATGTTGCATTGTTAGAGTATATTCACACTTGATTTGGTTGCAGAAATTTCTACTAGTGTCCCATTTATCGGTATGGGGCTTGCAGCCAAAACAATCCCATTCAGATAAATGCAACTTGAGTCACAGAAATTTGTACAACAAATCTTCTGCATGTGAATAAGTCCGTGTTCTCACCTGGTGCAGCAGAAGTGATACCCAGCCAGGTAACATTATGCTTGTCTTATGCGCCACAGACTGGTCATCTCCGGTACTGCTACATTATTGGACGGCTTGTATGCTACATAATTGACTTGTGCACTGGCAGTTCTCATGACAGGGCATGCTGAAACTAGTGGTGCTGTGACTAGTGGTGCTGTGACTAGTGGTGCTGTGACTAGTGGTTCTGCAACGTTTGTGGTGTAAGACAAGTTTAGTGATACCTAACTATCACTGTGCGCAGTATAGAAATAGTTAATCTGCCCATATGGTGTGATGTAACGCAGGCGGCTTAGTTTATGTTAATTACTGTACACCGCAATCCATATAAACTGCACAATAACATCCCGATGGGAGTGCTTGTGTGTTTGTGTTGCCTCGCAGTCTAACACTTGGGACAGTCCTCTCCTGTACAGCTTTATCCCAAAAAATTGTGACATTGGATAGGAATCTATATATGGTGTCTCTAAATCATTTCCAATTGAATAAATCCTTCTCCGTGTTTCACCTGTTTCGTATAAAACGTCTGTGTGTTCCTGCTCAGTGTAACAGGCGCCCGCACCATCACAGCTGTTCTTCATAGCATCTCCCAGAGCATCACTTCTGCCCTGTATCTCATTGAATTACAATGCATGGATTTCCTTTCTGTGATGGGTTCCCTAGAGATGTTCTGAACACTGATCTGCAAATTATTCTAAATTTTCTTGTGGTATGTTAAGCATTGATGCAATTGGTGGGCTACATGTGATCCGCTAGTAACCCTGCACACCTAAACCTGGTAAAGAGAATCAGGACACGGTTATTCCAGAGATAACATTGTTTTCGTCTCATATATATATTCTGACTATTCTGACTATAGGATTGGTAACACTTGTATCAATGTAACAAAGTGTATATTTGTATTATTACTGTTACACTTGTATCAATGTTACAATGTATATATTTGTATTACTACTATTGATGTGCTGCAAAGACTGAACCCGCACCAGTACTTGCAACATTTTGGAGTTCTGAGTGATACCTGCGAGATCCCAATAGATAATCCATCAGTCTTTATTGGCAAGATTTATATTATTACAATGTGGATCAGTTTTTACTGTTTTAGTTTATTATTTAGTTTAGTAATGTCTTTGATGACTTTATACAATGATCTTGCCGTCTCTTGTTATAAATGCAGATGCTCAGCTACTAAATGCAGATTTTGCTGCGTTTATCTGAATTATCCATATAAAAGGTCACTTTATAGCAATGTAATAGGACGTCTGTCAGACTCTGCACAGTGCAGCATGTCTCTGTACACAGCGGAGTTGCAATGTTTTTAAGCTGGTATAAAAAGCCCCTGACTTTTACTGCATGCTAGCAAAGACAAGTGGCATGTGGAAGTCACAGGACTAGGCGTAGATCCTTTTCTGCTCATTAGGGTAGCTGTTTATTGGGTTGGTGACCTCTGGTCCTAATGGGTGTCATTAATCTTATTGGGATGTCACGCACATTAGTGCAGCTATAATATGTTTTCGTTTTGTTTCAGCATTTATTTGTTAAGTCATTAGCAATGTCTTAAGGTGATCTGTCATCGGTGTTAGTGAAAGTGACCTCTATGCAGCAATTGATCTTTAAAGGGGTTATACTATAAAGAATATGTGAGATAATTGCCAGATTGTAGGGGGTCGGACTGTTGAGACCCCCAGCACAACCAAGAATGGGTTCTGATTTCCCTCTGTTGTGCATTCAGTCTGACCACAACCAGTTCGAATGTAGGTGTGCCAGCGCTCCCATTCATTTGGCTGGCTATCTGCAATGGTCCCATTGAAAGGAATGGGGGCTCAAGTTTGCCTGCCCACCAGCTTGCCCACCTGTTTTCAGGAATGGTAGGGGGTCTCAGCAGTCATTCCCCCCCCCACACTGATCAGGTGTTTATCCTCTCTCCGATGGATGATGGCAAAATACGTTTTCTGGCATAATCCCTGTAAGGGTTAATTCACACATAGCATTTTTGTAGTAGAAACCTCTTGAACATTCAAATGACTGGAACTGATTTTCAGGCTCAGAAATTTCTGCAGCAAATCTGTAGCATGTGAATTGACTCTTGGAATACCGTACTATTCCCAATAGACAAACATAGTTCAGTGTAAGTCATATGATATTGTATTACATGGTTTTGCATTACCGTATATACTCGAGTATAAGCCGACCCGAATATAAGCTGAGGCCCCTAATTTTACCACAAAAAACTGGGAAAACTTATTGACTCGAGTATAAGCCGAGGGGGGAAATACAGCAGCTACTGGAAAATTTCAAAAATTAAAATGGTCGGAGTTTTTGGGTGCAGTAGGTGCTGGGGAAGGGGAGGGGGTGTTTTGGTTGTCTGTCTGCCCCTTCCCTGAGCTTGAGGACTGTTTTTTTTCCCCCACTTGGAATTCAGCCTGGCTGACTATAGGGTATCTGCAGTGCTCCTATTAACCCCTTCCCGACGGAACAGGAGGACTGCAGATCCCCTATATTCAGTAGACCGGGCACTGCCAGACACAGGGATACCTAATGTGTTTGTGTTTCACGGTCATTTTCTACTTTTATATGTATTCTAGGGAAAGCAGTGATATAAATATTTTTAATTTTTTTTTGCTTGACTCGAGTATAAGCCGAGGGGGGCTTTTCCAGCACAAAAACTGTGCTGAAAAACTCGGCTTATACTCGAGTATATACGGTATATTTAATAGGTTACATTGTGCTCTAATTTGTCTTTTGGGGCTAGAATATGTCCGTGAATTATTATGGCTGCTCACTTATAAACTAATATTTAAGCCGCATGCACATGACCGTGTTCTTTCTACTGTCCGGTAAAAAGTAGATCTGCGTCCTGAAAAAAATGTGGCAAATTGCATCCGTATGTCACCAGTAATCATAGATCTGTATGAATAGGATCTGCTCTACATTTAGCAGATAGTTCCTATGGCCTGGACATTGATCTAAAAAACTGTTTTTGTGTATGGAGCTATAGAAATGAATGGATCTGTATACCTAATTACATATGATATATAGGTATTATATATGGAGTAATACCTACTGTATTGCATATGAATGGCAGAGATATCAGATGTGATGTCATGGCGCTTCCTGCCGTGTGCTCAGTTCGCCTGTGTGCAGACTGGACTGCAGCCACTTATCTTGTTGACTTCTCGGTCTTGTGACAGTGACATAGTATGTGTGTAAAATCTGATTACATTGTAATAGACAAAGTCATTGAAAAACACATCTTCATGAATGCAATGACATTTTCCGTCATGGGTAAAATGAATCTTTTTCATTGCACAAATTCCATGGTTTTGCACCTTTGGCAGAATGTTCTATGTAACGTTACGTATCCACAGTATAGTTGTAAAGTTTTGCTTTCATGTAAAAAGTTGGCTTGACAGATGCCTCCAGAGCAGTCGTGTCAGTCCCCTGAAGGAAGATAGAGTGATTTTATCAGATGTTTGTCCTTTCAACGCAGCAGTTGCTCCAGGCCGTAGAAAATCTCACTGATTCATATAGAGTAGTGTTGTAAATGTATTGGGAAAGGACCAATTCAATATGGAAGAGGAAAGATGGCAGCTGGTCTTTGCTCTATCCTGGGACATAGAGAGAAGATGATCTGCTGCATAGACACAGACAGAACTGGCCGATTCCCAGAGGTCAGGTACCAGTGTGGCTAACAATTTATACTGGTGGCTACATTTCCAAGTTATATTCATATATCTATTTATCTATCTATCTATCTATCTATCTATCTATCTATCTATCTATCACAGGTAGAGTGCTGGAGTCCCACTATAGCAGCCCTAGGTTTCTGACTTATGTGTGGTCCAGGGCGAGTCTGTAGTAAGCTTCAGCCCAGGTGCGGGTCCTAGGCCTGTTTCTGTCCTATAAAAGGCACTTCAGGGCAGATCCATGGAGTGAGAGGAGACGTCTGGGTCTGTCCTGTTACTCTGAGTCCTGTGAGACTGTATCGTGCTTATTGGTTTGTCCATGTGGCTGGTAGTAAGCCACATGTATAGTTAGGTTAACATTTCTGTTTAGTTAGTTGCTCAGACGAGCAGGATTTTGTTTCTTATTGTTTTGCCTGAAATTAAGGCTGTATTTTATTTTGCTCATTTTTGGCCTGAAGTCAAGGTTTATTTATTTCTAAATAAATCAGTTTGCTGCACACTTTGTGTCCCTGTTTCTGACAGCACTGTATCTATCTATCTATCTATCTATCTATCTATCCTTATTTTTCCCAATAAATCATAGTATGTAAACAGAGACATAAGGCTTATGCACGTCTTATCCCATCCTCCTGGATTATGATACAGTATATATATAGGAACGCTGCTGTACGATTATATACTGTCAATTTCATATAGAACGTAACAAGAAATAAGAGTGGCAAGCTTCATCAGATATTGTATTATGATGGTATCCTCTCATAGAAGTCAAGCAGAATACCTCCATATTATGAGGACCCAAGGAGGTAGAATACAGTGTCACACATTTGTAGCCCCATATAGATTTCCACCTCTTCCTCTAATTTGCAGGGTATGGAGAGCTTCGGATAATTTTATGATCCCCAACCCAACATACCATTTCCAAACATTTGGCCGCACAGCTATTGAAGCTTTATGGCCACCACTGGAAGTTAGTCCGTCATGTCTGGCTGGGCATGGTAATCCTGATATAAAGGGATCAGGAAATGTTGTTCCATGACTGTTTACAGACTGTATTACATGTGGCACACCATTGGGCAGCTGATGTCTGATCATATCCTCAGACGGCGGGAACATCTTTGTAAATTTCATGCCTGGTTCTCAATCCATCAGTGGACTACTGTATTCTGCAAGGTGGCAGACAGTGTGTATGTGTGTAAATAGACTTTTTAAGAGTTTCCCTCTTCTCTACTGTGCCTGCCAATGCTTACGCTCTATTTCAGGCAGCTGGCATCGCTACCCTGTCGAAGTAAAGCATTTCCAGGCAGGACTTATTTGTGTCTGTAATTTATCTTTTCGGTAAAAAAGGATTCTTTATATCTAGACGTAATCTCCGTACAGCACAACAAAGATATTGTTTTGGTTACTTTGCTTGCGAGTGGATATACTAGCTGTCACGTATAGATCTAGCACCTGTGGTTCTTACGGATGACAGGTTGAAGTGAGACAGAAATTACGCAATAGACAACATGCATTCCGGGCATCATGTACTGGAGTGAGTCACACCGGAGCATGGGCCAAAGGTGCAGGAACCGAGGCTGCCAGACAAAAGGTCTGACGGCAGATAATAACCAAATGCCCATTTATTAAGCTACTTCTGAAAGAAAGACGCAGACGTAGACGCAATGTTTTATGTGACATGTCACCTGCGCCTCTCCACAGCTTCTACCCTTCTGTTCTAAACTATTGCACAATACTTGGCTGTTTTATAAAACGTGAAGTGCTTGGCACCATGCGCTTACTAAAACATTACGCTTCCCAAACAAGTCACATTTAGTACCTATTATAATGGCCATGCTGTTTTATTCACTTAAGGATATGACTTTATGTTTTGCACTGTGCTAAGTAGACATGGTCTTGGTGCATGCGTGTCCTTATAGAGATTGTGACAAGGAGACAGGCAGAGTGCTGGGGTCCCGCTATATCAGCCCCAGGTTTCTGACATACGTGTGGTCCAGGGTGGGTCTGGATCAGGCCTCAGCTCCAGCTGTGAGTACTGGGCTCATTACTGGGGTCATAAAAGGCTGCAGATCCTGCACGTCAGGGCAGATCCATGGGGTGAGAGGAGGCGTTCGGGTCTGTCCTGATACTCTGAGTCTGGTGAATGCATTGTGCTAATTTGTTTGTTCATGTGGCTGTTAGTAAGCTACCTGTATAATTTAGATTATTGTTACTGTTTAGTTAAGGGCTCGTTCACATGGGGGTGGATTTTGACACAGAGAGTGACGCGGAAATCGCGTTACTCTCGGGTCAAAACCCGCCTGTCACAACCATCGCGGTCACGGCTTTCTCCTCTGTAGCTGGCTCAAATGAATGAGCCGATGGCGGAGCGTGCTGCCGCTAGGCGGAAGCCGCGGCTTAGCGTGCTGCGGCTTCCGCCTGAAGAAAAGTCATGTCGCTTCTTTTTTTCTGCTAGCAGAAAAAAAATGCAATCTACATAGACCACTATTGTAAAGGGGCAGATTTTGAAACGAAATCCGCTGTAAAAATCCGCCCCTTTGTTCACCTGTGAACTAGCCCTAAGAGCTCGGACGAGCAGGATTTTGTTTCACATTGTTTTTTTTGTTTTTTTTAATACTGTATTTATTTTGCTCATTTTGTGACTGAAGTCAAGATGTATTTATTTTCCTTTTTTTTCTAAATAGACCAGTTTCCTGCATATTTTATGTCCCTCTCTTTGACTGGTCTAGTGAGCTACCTCCCCCACAAGATGTTTAGTGTAACTTATTCATGCAATGTTACATGTACAGGAAAGTATACGGTGAACATATAGACCATCTATCCACCAGTATACTTAAACAGTCGTGTATATCTGTCATAGACTGCCAGTAATAACAAAATAATAATAATAGTAATAATGACATGTCAAAATCCTATTAAAAGAGCAGCTTAAGAAATCCTGCCCTCTGCTGCAAGATCCAGATAATATACATCCCTTGTGATTCCTCATTGCTCCCTGTGTACTGCAGCCTCCCTGTCCCAATAGAATTCCTATTATCCATGGAAATGTCTCCCTGGAGTTCATTGTGACATTGTCCCAAGTACAAGGACAGGGCAGGGGGTGTGTTTAAGAAAAGGTGGATTTTGCTATACTTTCCCAGCTGGATTTAGATATTTTTCCATTGCAAATGAAGTGCTCAGTTTTACATGTTGACCCTTTATTTCTTTAAATAGAAGCGCCAAATATATCTTAAGCATCAGAGTGACCCAGTCCTGCTTTTATGACCGTCATCCTGTGCTGAACATTGAGAGAACATCATAGATGACTTTGCAGGATAATAGGTTGACTTTTATAACATTGATGCAAGATTTGGAAGAAGTTTGTAAAAGCTGCAGGTGCCTATATACAGTGTGTGTGTGTGTGTGTGTGTGTGTGTGTGTGTGTGTGTGTGTGTATGTGTATATGTATATATATATATATATATATATATATATATATATATATATATATATATAGTAAAACTTGCCTGAACCTGACAACTACCACGAGATTGATTTCTGATCCAATGTGTAAGGTGGTGTCAGGACTGTCTCCCACCTGCACGTAGGGAAAAGCGATGTTCATTGTTTCTGTTAAGCATGCACTTATGGCCAAGCATGCACATTTATGGTAGATACTGGAGGAATAGCTGGTGTAAGAATTTAAGGGTTAATGTTTGACATGCTTGTCTTGATGGTGATATTGCAGGGTTTATTGCAACTTATTGGCTCATCACTTGAGGATTGATGCTCTTATAGGGGGTGGAGGATGTGTGTCTACCTTAAAGGGGTATTCCCATGATCCTTGTTCACTAACCTGCAGGCTGTTGTGCTCTCTTCACTTCCTGCTTTTCTCGGCACATTGGTGGGCGGGGTTTCACTTGCACGGGATTGGTTGTAAATGAATTACCACAGTGTGAAGCTGATGTAGCAGAGCTGGATTTGAGTCAGCTTGCATTACATACAGAGGTAATGGACTCCCTATCTCTGCCCATATCAGCCAAATTCAATTAAACCGACTGATAAGAGCTCAGAAATCCCAGAGCTCTCACCTCCCCTATCTGAGAAGCTCGCTACTTATCAGACACAAACAGCTCAGAGCTGCTCCCAGCCCCTCCCTCCCCCCTGAGAGCAGGCAGCTACATCACTTGACAAATAATCCCATGCGCCATAGAAACGGAGTGTAAACAATGAAGTGAATAAATTAAGATAGCGGCCAAACAAAGCAGTTTTGATAAAGCAATGCATTTAGGAAAAGTCTTAAATCCACATAAACAAGCAGTAGAGATGGGATCCTTGTGATGGGACAACCCCTTTAAACAGAGTCTGTCACTAGACCTTGTGAATGGGTGCCTTCTTTGCCCAGATATCATCTTTTCGATCTTTTGATCTCACAGGAGATGTCACTACCAAAGGTGATTGGCAGGGGCTTACTCTACTCTCAGCATTGAAAACGCATGCACACTTAGATGAACCGAGTATGCATGTGTATGGGGAAGTGCCCATTTTTTGGGCACTCAAACGTTTGCCATATACCACAGATGCTCATACATTATCATACAGGGACTTGGTGGTAATTTTTACCAAACACATGGAGAACTAAGGTGCCGCCACATTGTTTCTCCAGAGTTAATGATTGACCAATGTCTGGTATAACACACAGTGAGCTGCCTGCAGAATTCACTTTGTTTAACCAACCAATTCACCCTCCTAAACTATCAGCCTCCAGATCTATGAGAACCTATGAGAACCTATGAGAACCCAGCATCAAAGGGCGTTATCAAAGCTAAGTGTTAACCATTAGAGTGTGAAAGCTATGTTTACTTGTCAGAGGAGAAGGTTAGACATGGTGATGAATGGGCAGCTCCATCAATGGCCAGTTTTGTGGCTTGAAGTCTCAAACATCTGGGCAGTGGTGAGATTGTTTGAAGAATCTGGAGCAGCTAGCACCCGTGAAGAGGGAAACAGTCAGCATTTGTATTGCTTGTACACTGCAGGCTCCTTATTTATTACTGTAGAGCCTTATATGTTACATCCACCCTATAGTGGTAAACGCATGAATCCACAGCAGAGACCATGCAAAGCTAAAAAATAGAAGTGTCTTGCTCTGACTCATGTCCTTGGGCCATAGATTTGGAGGTGTCTTCTGAAGATCTGTGTTTCTAATCTTCTGCAGTCGGATCTGTTGTGAGCACTTAGTGCTAAGTGAATACACATGGATGTGAGGAAAGGGAAGCAGCTGGATATCTTCAGGTGGTATAACAGAGGTGGGTGGTGGGAGGAAGTCTTCTCTGCCAGTTGCCATGTGTGAGTTTCGGTGAAAACACGACATAAACAAACATTGTAGGAGATACATGATACTTAAGGGTAATCTTTGTTGAGTTTGGTCAATGGGCCGAGTCATTGATACGATTGATTGTAGGGTATAAAATCCCTCTTGTTGCACCAATTACCCTCTTCTCTTAAAGGGAGCCTGTAAGGTCCAAAATGACTTCCAAATCAATAATCATGGCATTTAGGGACCTGTAATAGGAGCATAAACACACCTTTATGGCCACCATACAAAGAAGTAATGCAGAGATATATTTTTATGGATATGCAAATTAGCCTGCAAGTGCAATGGGGGCGGGGCCTGATTTACCAGATTTGCCTTCAGACAAATATTGTGCAGACCAAGACTGAAAATGGCATTCACATCTGTAAGGGGGAGACATTGGGCACAGATTCTAGCGGAGGCAGAGCCTGTGCAACTGTCTGTAGGCAACTCTGATGCACTTGCAGATTTGGAATCTTCCCCATAAAACCATCTCTAATCTGCGTCCTAATGTTTTCAATGTATCTTTTGATGGATATGCAAATCAGCCTGCAAGTGCATTGGGGGTGGGGCCCTATTAACCAGACTTGCCTTCAGACAACTATAATGCAGACCAAGATTGAATATAGCAGTGATGGATGCTTCTTTTTTCCTGGTGCAGATAAAAAACGGGTCCTGCATGATCTTACTGTGGCTTCTGCAACATAATGCCCACAGGACCTGTGGTGCATGGTCTTACACCCCCCTGTGTTATGAGGATAATCACACATGCAACCCCTTGCCAGAAACCCGAGTCTCAGCTTTGGGTTTCTGCCACAGATTCCAGGGGGTTTTCTTGGACTAGATTATTAATGCTGAAGACCACATCAAAATCCTCTCCAAATTTGCAGATGTGCAATTCAGTAATCTTTGAAAGTTGGGTGAAAACCACTGAAAAATATATATAGTAAACCTGTAAATAGAATGTAATAATATGTGATAAATGGTTATTTAGTTGCTCTTTTTTCTAGGTCAGTACTACGGTGAGTTTGTTCTTTGCTTTTGCTGACTTTGCTCGCCCCCAGCCTCTTACAGGCCTTTAGGAATATATGGCATTTATCCACGGGAGGAAAAAATAAACCCAGTTGCCAAAATAATTCCGTACATAGGAAGCTGCAAGGTTTGGTACTAAAATGCAGAATACAGGAAATCCTGAGACAACACAGGGATTTCAGCCGGAAATGTGTGCCTCTCTGAAGGGTAAACTCAAGTGTAAGTGTGATCAGCGGTAAACAGATCGCTCTGCTTTCCTAAAGTCCCATCATATCGCTGAATCTTTACTCTCAGTAAGTGAGTACGGTATTATTCTGAAAACTACAGCGCAAAAGGAAACAACACCGTATAGCAAAAGGTCACTCGCCATCAAAAGTGACCGCGATCTGTGGTGTATTTTCTAACCACAACAGTCAAATGTTACACAGCAGGGAATGGAAATTCTGCACTATGGTGTTGTCCCTCAATGATAAAAACCCCACCCACCACCATTTTTTTCCTATCATGCCAGTTTCAGTAACTACTTATATCCACTATGAAATATCAATTCTGAACTTTGTTTTGAGCTATCCCTCTGTTATACTTCCTGGAAATGTAGGTGTAAATATCAGCACTGGCTGGGCAAGGTCAACGCTTGTATGAACTTGTCCTTTGCACAGAGGAATGGTAATGCCCAGTTGTCAATTCATTCAATCATCTATTTCCAGGAGGAATAACAGAGGGATGTAGACAAATTTGGTAACATTGATGTTTTTTTGGGGAATGCAAGTATTTACTACTACAGACATGTCAGGAGAGGTGACAGGTTCTCTTTAAGATTATAATACAGAAAAATAAATTTGGAAAAAGATGTTAAAAGCCACCAAACTATCGATAAACACGGTGTCCCTTTTAATGTGGTGACCTTACATTATTTTTAAAGAAGTTGGCTGCAAGGTAGTATCCTATGGATGACCTATCCTTAGTATATGCCATCAGTGTCTGATCGGCGGGGTCCAATCCCCAGTACTTGCGCTGATCAGCTATAGGTTTCTGAAAACTTAAAAGGGGTCTGAATCGCCAATGCTGTGGTTTTCTGTTTTTTGTTTTTTTTCACTTCCTTTTCCAGTAACTATTAATAGAGAAGGCAAAAACTAAATTGAATCCTTTGCCCCCACAAATACTCACCGTGCGGCATTTCTGACATTTTGTGGCAGATCATTGTCTCTGTAGGAACAAATGACGTTGTCTGATTTCGTCAGGAAGTGGCGCCACCTAGTGTTTCTGGCGACGTATTGTGTGCGTTTTGCGTGCTTTTGAAGTTGTGCCACAAAACTAGTTTCTGAAGAATATCCAAAAACATTACATAAATTATCAAATTTGGAAACCTTTGCTCTCATTATACCTATAGGGAACCTGTCAGAGTTTTTGTAGGTACAGCTGACTTGCTGCGATTTACAAATCCGTAACGGTTTACCACGTGAGGGCCTACAGAGTCTTTATAGATGTTATATGGTTAAATAGTTATTGTACAATTTTGCCTTATTAATTGGTTTTCCAGGACTTTTTAATACTTAGGATAGGTCACCAATTGAAGATCTGTAGTGGTCTGACACTTAGGACCCCCACAGATCAGCTGTCTGATGTAGCAGCAGTGCTCCAAGTCATGTGACATTACATTCATTGATCACATGGCCATATCGTAGCTCAGTCCCACTCGAGAGAATGGCTTTACGTCCGATACCAAGCACTGATGCTGTATAAATGTATGTGCTTGTGCCTGAAATTTCCCCATTGTGGGACTATTAAAGGATTATCTTATCTTATCTTAATGCATACTGAAGAGATTGCAGTGCTTACCCAACTCTGCAAACAACTGATCAGCTGGGATTGCGGACATTGGAGTAGGGTATGTAATAGGGACAGAAAGTCCGCAGAGGAAACTATACTGAAAAAATTGCGGTTCCGCCTTGATCTTTTCCGTAGTTAAAGGGGTTATCCAGGATTAGATAACACACAGCACTACATCTTCCTATAAAATAACATATAATTAAAGGGTTTATCCAGGATTACAAAACATGTGTCGTCCTATAAATGACATATAATTAAAGGGGTTATCCAGGATTAGAAAACATGGCTGCTTTCTTTCGCAAACAATTGCACTTTTTCTTCTTAGGCCATGAGATCACGGCCCTTCTGCAGGTCAGTTCCACTTATTTGGATGGGACTGAGCCGTGACATGAGCATGTGACCATATAGAGTTTATTCCCTACCTTAAAATCATAAATGTCATGATAATAAATTACAAAGCCCCACTATGCCTCCCTCTATACTCAGCCAATAGGAAAGTGTCAGTATATTCTGAGAGTTGTGGTTAAGCAACAGCTGCCGTGTGGGCGGACGCCCTCCCCAGTCTGCAGACTCTGCCTTACGTGATCTGGACTGGAGGAATTGTCCCAAGAAAGGATTTAGCGGCCATTAAATTCATGTATCTTCTGAAATCAGGCAGATCGTAATTAGTTTTTGACAGGAAAAAATGTTTAATGATGTTTTCTTCATGCGCTCTGCGCGGCGGTATTTATCAGCTTGTAAAGTAAAAATAATCATGGATGATCTCATTATGGACGGCACTTTCTCTGTAGTAAACCTTTCCACTGATGGATAGGATGTTCAGCCAGCGCCGTTGTCTGTGTAAAACTCATCTGCAAAGTACATTAATAATGATCACTTTTATAGGGCGCACAGAAAATCATATTGCCTCATGTCTGCGACTTAGAGATTGTATCACTCTCCATAGTAAGGAAGGTACTGATTGTCCTTATGGAGATCCAACTGATTAGTTTTAGGGCAATGCTCTTGGGGAAAAGATTTTCAGATGAACCAACCCTGTTTAAAGGAAGAATAGGGGAGAGTCTCTTATCTTGTGTATTTTCATTATTTAGTACTCCCTTAAAGAGGACCTTTCGCTACCTCCAATCAATTAATAGGCGCTGCTTCGCAGATTCTGGCACAGTTGGAATTTTTTTTCTAGTCCCCACCATCCCTGAGCAATCAATGTTGCTAGTTTTGGTGCCTGATATGCTAATTAGTCTCTGTACTGTCAGATGGGCGGTGTCAGGCAGGAGCAGACAAGGGGTGTGATTCTGAGCTCTGACACTGGCTGCCTCTTTGGAGCTCTGAATCACACACCGTTCCTGACACCACCCTCTGACATTACAGAGCTTCAGGCACTGCTCTACTGATTCTAATACTGTTAGTTTTGGTGCCTAGTATGCTATGTAGTCTCTGTACTGTCAGGAGGGCGGTGTCAGGCAAGAGCAGACAAGGGGTGTGATTCTGATCTCTGACCCTGGCTGTCTCTGATTGGAGCTCTGAATCACACCCCCTGCCTGACTCCACCCTTCTGACATTACAGAGCTTCAGGCACTGCTCTACTGATTCTAATGCTGTTAGTTTTGGTGCCTAGTATGCTATGTAGTCTCTGTACTATCAGGAGGTCGGTGTCAGGCAGAAGCAGACAAGGGGTGTGATTCTGAGCTCTGACACTGCCTGTCTCTGATTGGAGCTCTGAATCACACACCCCGCCTGACACCACCCTTCTGACATTACTGAGGTTAAATAGCACATCAGGTACCAAAACTACCTGCACTTGTTGCTCGGAAACTGTGGGGTGTAGAGAGAAATTTCCAAGTGCACTGGAATCAGTGGAGCGGTGCCTATTAACATATACTGAGAACTTAAATTGGTGGAGGCGGAGAATGTTCATAAACCCCTAACAGGACTTGTACCTTTGGAATGGCTGAATACATTTGGATAAACAAAATAAACCTGGTGACAAGTCCTCTTTAAAGGAATGATTGTCCATCTTACAGGTATCAGGGTGACCTTTAGAGACTAATGGTTGATAGGCAAATTCAGAAACCCTTGCCTTGGCCACTAGGTCTGGCCTCTAGCTAGCTATTATGTAATAAGATGTGCACCAGTTACCCAGTCTACGTTGCGTTGTGAGGAGGATCAACAACAGCTGCACAGAGCTCTGTAATGGAGCTCAATACAGCCAGTTCTCCCTGTCAATCCTGATTTACCGTGATTGTAAAAAGTACAAAATTTCTCTGTCCTATTATATGCCCGATGTTCTAGAGCCAGCCAGATTCCTTATACAGAGAGAAGGAACAAAGCACCAGATTGGAGAAAGTGTAAGGGAATAAACCTGGGAACGGGAGACTCTCCAAAGCAATTTTTGGACAGCGCTCCAGGTACTGCTGTTCAGTTACTTACTAGTTATTACACGCTACGCTTCCAATTCTTCTGTAAAAGCCTGAAATTAACATTTTTTTCCATTTCACCTCTGTTCACCTCTTAATGTACATTGCTGGTGTGGTAAGCGTTTCGTTATATCCATTTTCTATTATTTATTTGCTTACTTGTATAGCGCCATCATATGCCGCAGCGCAACACTGTCGGTCACTGTCCCATATAGGGCTCACTATCTAAATTCCCTATCAAGATGTCTTTGAAGAGTGGGAGGAAACCCACGCAAACACAGGAAGAACATACATACTCCTTGTAGATGTTGTCCTTGGCTGGATTTGAACCCAGGGCTCCAGTGCTGCTTCACATCTGTGTCAGTAATCCGTTCGGGGGAGTCCACATGGGGACCCCTGAATGGAATAGCAAACGCACTGGAAAGTGGTGTGCCAGTAAAAGCACACGGACCCCTAGACTATAATGGGGACCGTGTGCTTGCCACGAGATCTCTACAGGGAACATAGGGACAGGAAAGTAGTTCACAATATACTTTTCTGTCCGCATGTTCCGTGCGGAAATCTTGCACCAAGCATACGGACTTCATTATAGTCTATGGGGTCCGTGTGCTTTCACTGCACACAACTCACAAATACATTCAGGGTCCCCATGCGGACTCCCCAAATGGATTACCAAATGCAGATATGAACCAAGGGTCATATCTTATAATAATTGTCCCATCAGTAATATCAAGGGTTAATTGCTTCTGAAGAACTTTCACTTCCCAACTCATTTCATATGCAACAA
Source organism: Leptodactylus fuscus (assembly GCF_031893055.1). NCBI lineage: Eukaryota > Metazoa > Chordata > Amphibia > Anura > Leptodactylidae > Leptodactylus > Leptodactylus fuscus. The sequence continues at coordinate 70,029,106 of NC_134273.1, read as the reverse complement.
GTACCATCACATTCTTCTACCATCAATGGGGGGGGGGGGGGGGAGATCTAGAAGTAATAGAAATGTAGTATCCCCTATAACCCTGTTCTGCAATTTGGGAATGGTATTTTTCATGATACAACAGGGGTCAGCAACCTTTGGCGCTCCGTCTGTTAGGATACTACACCTCCTAGCATGCTCCAGGCACTGCTATAGGAGTTCCAAGAACAGACAAGTGAGTGTGCATGCTGGGAGTTGTAGTTCTGTAACACCTGGAGTGCCGAAGATTTCTTATCCTTGCAATACAACTTACTAATATCCACGTACATCCTAAAGCTGGTACGTGTGGATCAGACCTAGTCGTTCTCCCAGTTTTATAAGCACACGGTACATCCCCAGGCACAAGATATTTGACCACATATTGTACCTAGGATCTCGCGCCTTGCCTACAGGTATTACTCTCCAGTGAATATACTATAAGGCATGAGACAGATCAGTGTGAGTGCATTTGCTGCCTTAGGGGCTGACTTGCAGTTAGACAGCTTTTTATATCCCGAAGGCCTGCAAAGCATTTCATGGCTTCTGCCCTTGCTGGCACTTAGGATTTAAGTATATCCCTGCAACAACCTTTAGTGTCAAAGTGAGTTATTTCCTGTTCCCCTCTTGGTCTTGCTATTGACAGCTTGGTTTTCGTAGGCATTACCACTGTACATCCCCCTTCCGCAAGGTGAGCTGTCATTCATAGCATTCTATTTAAGGCAGCGGATAATGTTAGATGGGGGTAGTTGTGTTGATTTTCGCTCTCACTTGAAACTCTAAGAGCCCTTACACGGTTAATTACTTTTCCATCCTGTAGTTTTTATCTTGTTTTAGATCTTTCAACTCAAAAAAAAAAAAATAATGTCCTGTTGCCATCTTCCACCAGCCAGCATTGTGGGTGGTTTAACAGCTGCAACCCAGCTTTCCCATGCTCTTGAACAGCAACATTCCTTATTAGGCAAGGATGCAACCCTACTGATACATAGCGTTGCATAATAAATCTGCACGTGTTGTTTGAGTATAACAATGGGTATTGGTGCACGTCAGTCAAACACTGCCCTAAAGGTAATGTACTGGTTCTTGCTATCCACTCATTTTAAGTAGGTGGTTACTCTGCCGGGGGGGTGTTCTGCCAACTCTATAGCTGTTGGATCTTCCATTGCACAGGATGTATCAAGACGGGTGCACCCCAGTGCTTGCAAGGACCTACCACATGTTTTGTTACTGTATCAACATCTCTTACTTATGAAATTTGCACCACGAAAATTAGAAAGACTAGAGATCCCTAGTGGCTTGCACTTTTAAAAACAGGGATATCTCATCAACGGAGGCACCAATTCTCAAGGGAAAACCATTGCGTGATTGGGGTGACCCTAACTTATCTATGTGCAGGGCTGGGTTGATAGGTAGAGAAAAAAATATTGAAATCATTGAGGTCAATTTATCAAGTCTTGTACAAAAGACATGGCAAAGGACATAACCATATTTGTGGCCAAAATTTCAACCTTTTTCCCACAATTGCCACTTGAAAGTGGGTGTAAATAGTGGGTACACTGGCCCCAAGTTGACATATGTTAAAGTTATTGTCACACAGGCGGTTAATATTATAGGAGCCTCTCATCCCAGTAAAGTCTAAACATACCATACGCCATGGTTTATAAACTGGCCCAATTTTTGGAAGTCTACTGATGATTCGCCCCTGCCTTTCCGTGGGTTCCCCCCACCATGAGTTGATGGCTGCTGGTGTATATATCCCTATACATATGGACATACACCTATACATGGACATATACCTATACATATGGACATCCTCCTATCATTGGTGGGGGAATGAGAAGAACACCAGGCTCACGAATGCAGAACTCTTCTGTCTTCTTCCTTTTGGGATGTAATAAGAATATAGCAGAACATTTTCAAAAATCTAAAAACTCTTCATCCCCTTTAAGCACATCCATTGCGTAGCTGAATTTACGCAGAAGATCACTAGCATCGGTTTCATTTGTTGTTTATTTTAAGGGGTTAATTAAGTTGTAACCAGAGTCAACAATTAAATCCCGTCCTGCCAAAAGCGCCGTGCCAGGAGGAGAAATTAAATTGAGCCTTAAATCGCTTGAGTGTAAAGCTGAACAGCTGAAGTATTGTGTTTTTGAGTGAATTGTCAGGAGGTCTGCACAGTGACTTGGAGGGGAGCCAGTAAGAGCCTTGTTTTCTATCTGTGCCTATGGCCATATTGTGCAAACCTCCTTCCATAACTTCAGGCTCTGCTGTTTGATCTGTAGGATACACAGCATCTCTTCTTGTTTCCACCAGCTACAATATGTTCTCCTTAAATTATTTCGTTTGCCTTGACTATTTATAATCTTCTACTACTTTAAAATAAAAAGTACCAGAAACAGAATGAAACCTGGAGTGCCCAGTTATGATAATCAAAAAGTTCTGTCATAGTCCATGTGACCGATAATATTTCTGCGCAGCATGCTGAAGATATATGTGCATGTAGCTATTTGGTTTTTAGAATTCAACTCTGTGGTCACCACTGCGGTTTGACATAGTTGGAACTTCTTATATTTCTCTTTGCCATACGATTAAGTTAAATGGAATCTACGTTTTTAGATGAATATTGTATTATTGTTAAAAAATGTTTCCTTGCAGAAATATCCCATTTATCTGCTTGTAATAGCACCCTACTAGTGCTCAAAATGTCTAAATCTGTGCATATCATTGTAGAAATGTTCTTGTTAGTTGCACATGGCCAGTAGAATACAGTACAGCTTCTGCTGTATCCTTGCAGAAATATCCCAATTATCTGCTTGTAATAGCACCCTCCTAGTGTTCAAAATGTCTATATTTGTGTATATCACTGTAGAGACGCTCTGTTAGTTGTGTGTGTCCAGTAGAATACAGTACAGCTTCTGCTGTATCCTCAGTGAAGGAATATATGCTTTTCCCTTATTTCTTGGAGTCTATATTAGGGTGTATTCTTTTTATTGTTATAAATGCTGCTTTTCTTGCTGGGCTTCTTTCTCAGAAGCATAAATAAAGCCTATATACAAGTAAATCATATCCCTTCTTCATTCATTGAGCCTACAGCAGAAGCTGTACTGGACATGCATGACTAACAGAACCTCACTAGTATGCCATGCACAGACCTAAACATTTTGGAATAGACTTATGCTGGTTGATTCTTTCTTTATCTTACATGTGTTGCTTAGACCAGGAGTCTCCAACCTGTGGGTATCCCACTGTTACAGAACTACAAATCCAAGTATGGGCCTGGTGGGGGAATGCTGGAAGTTGTAGTATTACAATAGCTCAAGATTGAATCAGGTATGGAGACTTAAAAAACCTACTAGTACGAAAGATGTCTTATATCCAGGGTTTTTATATTGACTGCCAGATTGGAGGCGGGAAGGATTTTTTTCCCCCCTGAAATGGGGCAATTGGCATGAGCCTCATGTTTTTTTTTTTGCCTTCCTCTGAATCAACACTGTAGGGGATTGTAGGGTTATAGGTTGGACTTGGACTGATGTCTTCTTCCAACCTCATCTACTATGTAACTATATATTGAAGATTGTATATGTATTTTAATATGCCAATGTTGGGAGAACATGGACCTGGCAGTTTTGTTTCCAGTGTGACCCTTTCTTTCTCCTAGAGATACTTGGCTACTTTATACCTTATCATGTCACCTTAATAAAGAATGGTCATATCTTTGATAAAGCCTTTAAAGGGGAACCCTTGTGTTATATCAGACAGCAGAGCAATCATTCACTTCAGCTATGTGTAATATCATTTTTGAGGATCTATAGACTACAAATCATCATGCAAGGCTCAGTCTAATTTGATTGCCAAATGTCTAGTCTGTGTACCAACCAATGTCTGTCTGGTCAGTCTTGACACAGATCCAGTTGTTTGACAATCAAGGTCTGGGGCTGAGTTGATGTCCATAAAAAGAAAAACATTACCAGTAGTTTTCCACCTGCCAAATTTTAGGATTGCAAAATCAAGACAAATTCAAACCCTCCAACACGTGCGTGATTCCTTTCAACTTTCCCCTGAATTGTGCCTAAACATCACTTATTTTACTCTACATGGATTTCTAAACTTTTTTTTTTGTTTTACATCAGGGTTCTTTTATGGTAGATAGACTTCGGGTCGGGTTCACATTTACACTAATCATTTGCACTTTTCTGTTCTGTCATAGGAACAGAAATGCAAATATATGGCAGCTTGGTGGCTCAGTGTTTTGCCTTGCAGTGCTGGAGTCCTTGCAAGGGCAACATTTGCAAGGAGTTTGTATGTTCTCCCTGTGTTTGTGTGGGTTTCCTCCCATACTCCAAAAACATACTGATAGGGAAAAACAAAAATATGACCCGAGTACTGCCCATATCCTGCAGTTTTTGCTCTGGCCTCTAAGACTTGATGCACATGACCAAGTGTGCTGCACAATTGTGTTCTGTTGCTCCGTTCCATTATGTATAAAACAGGTCCTGTAAAATATCGAAACGAGGCAGCGGAAGACTCTTGGGCTGCACACTTGGTCGCGTATCTGAAGCCTTAGTGTGACAACTAACAATTCCGTACGGGGATTTATTTGTGGTGGTCACCTTACTTACATCACAGAATCTTCAAAAGACAGGGTTACAATGTAAGATAACAACTCAATATATATTACCACTTACCTTTCATTGCATCCACAAGCGACAATAGATGACATCACAGCTTGTCTACTCCTCCTCCCTGCCGTGCCTAAAAAAGTCTCCGATAGACCTCCATGAGTCTGCTCCAAACTATTGCTGCCTATTGCCTTGACTGTGCTGTAAAGTATATCACCAATTGCTGTTAACATAGCAGAGGGAAACTCAGGCAAGATGGCCGCCCTATAATCTTATACAGAAAATAAAATAAAAAAAAATGTACTATAAGAAAATAAAATACAGGTTCGAGAAAAGTGATCAATTTTTACCGGTCCATTCACAGCATGTCGCGGTCCACTAATGTAGGTGGGAATAGTCCCAACTACTTGTCTGTAGCCTTATGGTCCCAAAGGAACTGTTTTCCCATAATGGTAGCACATTGTGTAATTGTTATATAAGCGATTGTTTGATATATTCCCATCGCTTCACTCTTCGTCTTACTTGCATGCCTACGGTTGTTTACATATCTGTTCTCAAGGAAGTCCTTATGTGTGAGGAGACCAGAATGAGAACAAAGACACGGACACATAGTAAATGAATTTTGTCCGTGAGTACAATAAAGTTGCCTGCGCTGAGCGGTCACTTCAATGGTTGTTGCGTGTCTACAGTACAGTATCAGACGGACATGTCAACAGTTGTATGAATGGGACCGTTCCATCTCGGTTCCAGCTTTACTACACGTTGCTTTTTATATGTTTGATAGAGATGAGCGAACAGTGTTCTATCGAACACATGTTCGATCGGATATCAGGGTGTTCGCCATGTTCGAATCGAATCGAACACCACGTGGTAAAGTGCGCCAAAATTCGATTCCCCTCCCACCTTCCCTGGCGCCTTTTTTGCACCAATAACAGCGCAGGGGAGGTGGGACAGGAACTACGACACTGGGGGCATTGAAAAAAATTGGAAAAAGTCATTGGCTGCCGAAATCAGGTGACCTCCATTTTAGACGAATAGTGGATTTCAAATCCGGGTCATATGAGAATGTGAACTTTGTGACTATGAGACAGGGATAGCTGTACAGGCAGGGATAGCTAGGGATAACCTTTATTTAGGGGGGAATGTTATTAAAAATAACTTTTTGGGGCTCTATCGGGTGTGTAATTGTGATTTTTGTGAGATAAACTTTTTCCCATAGGGATGCATTGGCCAGCGCTGATTGGCCGAATTCCGTACTCTGGCCAATCAGTGCTGGCCAATGCATTCTATTAGCTTGATGAAGCAGAGTGTGCACAAGGGTTCAAGCGCACCCTCGGCTCTGATGTAGCAGAGCCGAGGCTGCACAAGGGTTCAAGCGCACCCTCGGCTCTGATGTAGGAGAGCCGAGGGTGCACTTGAACCCTTGTGCACCCTCAGCTCTGCTACATCAGAGCCGAGGGTGCGCTTGAACCCTTGTGCACACTCTGCTTCATCAAGCTAATAGAATGCATTGGCCAGCGCTGATTGGCCAATGTATTCTATTAGCCTGATGAAGTAGAGCTGAATGTGTGTGCTAAGCACACACATTCAGCTCTACTTCATCGGGCTAATAGAATGCATTGGCCAGCGCTGATTGGCCAGAGTACGGAACTCGACCAATCAGCGCTGGCTCTGCTGGAGGAGGCGGAGTCTAAGGTCGGACCTGAATGGAGACTGGTGTGGAGCGATCTTAGACTCCGCCTCCTCCAGCAGAGCCAGCGCTGATTGGTCGAGTTCCGTACTCTGGCCAATCAGCGCTGGCCAATGCATTCTATTAGCCCGATGAAGTAGAGCTGAATGTGTGTGCTTAGCACACACATTCAGCTCTACTTCATCAGGCTAATAGAATACATTGGCCAATCAGCGCTGGCCAATGCATTCTATTAGCTTGATGAAGCAGAGTGTGCACAAGGGTTCAAGCGCACCCTCGGCTCTGATGTAGCAGAGCCGAGGCTGCACAAGGGTTCAAGTGCACCCTCGGCTCTCCTACATCAGAGCCGAGGGTGCGCTTGAACCCTTGTGCAGCCTCGGCTCTGCTACATCAGAGCCGAGGGTGCGCTTGAACCCTTGTGCACACTCTGCTTCATCAAGCTAATAGAATGCATTGGCCAGCACTGATTGGCCAGAGTACGGAATTCGGCCAATCAGCGCTGGCCAATGCATTCTATTAGCCCGATGAAGTAGAGCTGAATGTGTGTGCTAAGCACACACATTCAGCACTGCTTCATCACGCCAATACAATGCATTAGCCAGTGCTGATTGGCCAGAGTACGGAATTCGGCCAATCAGCGCTGGCTCTGCTGGAGGAGGCGGAGTCTAAGATCGCTCCACACCAGTCTCCATTCAGGTCCGACCTTAGACTCCGCCTCCTCCAGCAGAGCCAGCGCTGATTGGCCGAATTCCGTACTCTGGCCAATCAGCACTGGCTAATGCATTGTATTGGCTTGATGAAGCAGTGCTGAATGTGTGTGCTTAGCACACACATTCAGCTCTACTTCATCGGGCTAATAGAATGCATTGGCCAATCAGCGCTGGCCAATGCATTCTATTAGCGTGAACTGAGTTTGCACAGGGGTTCTAGTGCACCCTCGGCTCTGCTACATCAGATTGCTACATCTGATGTAGCAGTGCCGAGTGTGCATCAGATGTGTAGTTGAGCAAAACTGACTCAGCACTACTAAGTCTGCATTCGCATAGGAATGCATTGGCCAGCCTTCGGCCAATCAGCGCTGGCTCTGCCGGAGGAGGCGGAGTCTAAGGTCGGACCTGAATGGAGACTGGTGTGGAGCGATCTTAGACTCCGCCTCCTCCAGCAGAGCCAGCGCTGATTGGCCGAATTCCGTACTCTGGCCAATCAGCACTGGCTAATGCATTGTATTGGCTTGATGAAGCAGTGCTGAATGTGTGTGCTTAGCACACACATTCAGCTCTACTTCATCGGGCTAATAGAATGCATTGGCCAGCGCTGATTGGCCAGAGTACGGAATTCGGCCAATCAGCACTGGCTAATGCATTGTATTGGCTTGATGAAGCAGTGCTGAATGTGTGTGCTTAGCACACACATTCAGCTCTACTTCATCGGGCTAATAGAATGCATTGGCCAATCAGCGCTGGCCAATGCATTCTATTAGCGTGAACTGAGTTTGCACAGGGGTTCTAGTGCACCCTCGGCTCTGCTACATCAGATTGCTACATCTGATGTAGCAGTGCCGAGTGTGCATCAGATGTGTAGTTGAGCAAAACTGACTCAGCACTGCTAAGTCTGCATTCGCATAGGAATGCATTGGCCAGCCTTCGGCCAATCAGCGCTGGCTCTGCCAGAGGAGGCGGAGTCTAAGGTCGGACCTGAATGGAGACTGGTGTGGAGCTATCTTAGACTCCGCCTCCTCCAGCAGAGCCAGCGCTGATTGGTCGAGTTCCGTACTCTGGCCAATCAGCACTGGCCAATGCATTTCTATGGGGAAAAGTTAGCTTGCGAAAATCGCAAACTGACAGGGATTTCCATGAAATAAAGTGACTTTTATGCCCCCAGACATGCTTCCCCTGCTGTCCCAGTGTCATTCCAGGGTGTTGGTATCATTTCCTGGGGTGTCATAGTGGACTTGGTGACCCTCCAGACACGAATTTGGGTTTCCCCCTTAACGAGTTTATGTTCCCCATAGACTATAATGGGGTTCGAAACCCATTCGAACACTCGAACAGTGAGCGGCTGTTCGAATCGAATTTCGAACCTCGAACATTTTAGTGTTCGCTCATCTCTAATGTTTGATATTGTGTGTAGATCATTTTTGACATACTACGCATTTGCCTTGCATCTGTCTGGAGTGAGCCTGGAACTTGGATGTGTTGTGCGAGCGCGGCGTTGCGTAGGTGATTCAGAAGAAAGGAATTATAATGAAGCTGTTTTGAGTGTTGGCCTTCTCCTTGTTAAATATTTATGTGTATTGGAAGAACAGAACAGAATGAGTAAGAAATGAGTGCTTTTTTGTTTTTCTGTCAAAACGTGACCATTTTGGGGTCTTGGAAGGAGATTCATATCCTTTACAATTTCCACGTGCCTTGGCTTTTTGAATGAAGCATCGGTAACTCGGTCTGTTGTTATGACTTAACGGAAAAGATGAGTTTATAGGGGTTCTCTGGTTGAAGAATTAGTTATCTGAGTTTGTCGTTAATGGGAGCAGCTAGTAAGAATATCACCTATGCTAAAGGTACCAGAATCTCAGTGCATTACAAAGAGAGCCCATCGGTCTCAGTCCTATTTGTTTTCCTCGGTATGGGGCAACACAGAGAACTTGAATTACTGCAGAGTTCCCCCATGGAGTAAAACTTGAATATAAGAAACTTTGTGATGTAAATATGATTTCTTCTCAACTTATCAGGTCTTACGTTTTACATATTGGCCAATGGGGAGGGGAGGAGGAGGCTGCAGTAATTAAAGGGAATTTACCATTAAAATCATTTTTTTTTCTCGTTGACACGTAGGAATAGCCTTAAGAAAGGCTATTCTTCTCCTACCTTTAGATGTCTTCTCCGCGCCGCCGTTAGGTAGAAATCCCGGTTTTCGTCTGTATGCAAATGAGTTCTCTTGCAGCAATGAGGGCGAGCCCCATCGCTCAAACAGCACTGGGGGCATCCCCAATGTTGCGAGAGAATTCTCCAGCGCCGCCTCTATCTTCTTCAGGAATGGCCTCTTCACGCTTCTTCTTCCGGCGCGGGCGGTCAAACTTCTAGGCTTCGGGCCTAGGGTAGAGCCGACTGCGCATGCCCACAGGCCACAAGAAAAAGGCCGCTTACTTACTGTGTAAGCGGCCATTTTTCTCAGCCAATAAAAGATCATTACTCTACTTCTGTTACTGTGTTATGAGGTGTGCGCCACCGGGTTTTTTTCTCTCACTGGTCCGCAGTTTATATGCCATTTATCTATGTCGACTTCACGGCCGTGGTTGCCAGTCGGCCAACCAGAGTGTGTTGCGACCCTCACTATACTATTGTGTTGCCATGTGTTGTTCATCCCTGAAATTTGGGAGTGGGCAGACTGTTCCAGCTCAGATTGGACTATCCGGTTGACATACTGCTCAACATATCATAATTATAATTGTGCCTGAGAGGAGCGCATTAGCCTGTGTTTTTTCCTCCTTTCTGTTCTTAGTATGTTTTTTGGAGTATGGGATGACATCCACGCAAACATGGGGAGAATGTACAAACTCCTTGCAGATGTTGTCCTTGGCAGGATTCGAACCCAGGACTCCAGTGCTGCAAGGCTGCAGTGCTAACCACTGAGCCACCATGTTGCTCCCTGGTTTAGGATTTCTCCTAAGCAGTTTTCCTATTTTGAGGCAGTCCTTCCTAAGGTCCATTTGTGGTGTCTAAATTGTAATATACTATTCTTTCTGACCACCCCACACATATGTATGCTTGGAATGGCCAAGCTTAGAGTTTTGGATGGACAGACATGGGAGTAAGTTTCAGCCAGGTGCCTATGGCTTACATCAACTGGGCATGTTGGAAGACCACATCCATCTGCTTTGAGTTTTCTTAAAATCCACTGGTTCCACCATCATGAATAAACTTAATTGATATTTCGCATAGATTTTTTATTCCTAAAAAACACGTCTAACCATGTGTCTTTAAAAATTCTGAGCCAAGTTTCTTTATATTTTTTATTCTGGTAACCTCTATCCAGTTTTTCTTCCCACTTCATTATTTGTAGATAAAGATGTTGTGTTAGATCCTCAGGATGTTTCTCCATGTGGCATTGTCAGAACTTATCCGGTGACTAATTTCAAAATTCCTTCCTTAGTTGACGCCTATAGAAATCTGGCTGAAAGGCTTTTTATTTTTTTTTTCTCCCCTTCCAGTGAAAGTTCATACATGACAGCCTTACAATTGCAACACTTTTGTGGTGTCTGATGGTGGCACACTTCCATCTCTTATTTCGGGAAGAATAAATCCTCCTGAAGCTGGCTTGAAGTTTTCAACCCTTGGGGTGAGCGTTGTATGTCTGAGAATCTTGTTGCTTACAACAACAGACAGTACAAGGCAAACTTAGAAGTACGAAGCCAACTGGTGATGATGAATTTATTTTTTTATCACGTTGGGTGAAACAGGTTGAGAAAATTTGTCCCAGAGCTGAAGAAAGTTGGCCTTGAGACTGCATGTAATTAACTGTCTGCATATTAAAACCTAAAAATTGGCAAAAAGAGAAAAAGAGATCACACTGTGTACTCTGCTGTCACACCAGACATGAACCAATCTTGTCTATAGTTTCAAGTAAAAGTATAAAAAAGGCAATAGTGAGTAATACAAATGTGTGTCATGCCGAACATCTGCTAGCTCCACACCAGCGGTTATGTCTCTGTATTCGTAGTAACAATGTATCTAGGCGGGGGCCTAGAGAGAATTCTGATAGACAACTGATTATCCTTACCTTTTCTCAAAGGTAACGGACCTCGAAGGAGATGGCGAATTGTATTACGTGTGTATCAAGTATTGTTTTACAAATTCATTTGCACATTGGCCGGGAAAGTCCTGAAGGGTCACTGCCAAAAACTGTTTCCTATATTCAGTCCCATGTCCTGAACTAATGTCCTTAACTTCTTACCGACATGGAAATTCCACGGAAGAAGCGCTGCCAGTTGTAGATGATGTGGTCATACATTTATAGAAACGTCCAACCCATCGGTAGAGCCAAGCTATAAGACACAGGTCAATATAAGAGCTGGTTCTATAGTTTATGTATCTAGAGTTTTAGATGTTCCCACTGTTCTTAAGCACTTGTTTTACATTTATGTTTTAGGAAATTATTTTATGTGTTAAAATGGGGGGTCATGAGCCCACGGGGAAGGTAGACGACTGCCAAGGGCATCATCTTTTCACTTGTCAAGAGGGCTTCCATCACTATTGATTGCTTACTGGGGAGGGGAGCGAGCGGTGACTATGGTTCTTCTTAGTATTTACCGCTTTTAGGTTCTTGGTAATATAAATGAATGCACACTTAAGATGAAGTGGGTGAAGTGTGCATTCATTCATATTACCAAGAACCTAAAAGCGGTAAGTACTGAGAAGAACCATAGTAAGCATGCACTCCCCATAACCAATAAAAACCGAGTTCAGTGAGGAGATGCACAAGAGTCAGTTGAGTAAGAAGTTGGTTTTTATTTTCTTTAACTTTTGGCCACCAACAGCATTAGCATGGGGGTGTTTAGGACACTAAACCACCAATGCTTAAAGACCTTGGGGTGGTTTAGGGCACCAAATGGAAATGACAGGTTTCCTTTAATTGATTTGCTTTTGGTGCAAAATAGAAGAGTAGAATAGGAATGTATTTTTTGAATGGGGATTTTCTTAAAGTGTTGTAGTGGGGGTCCCAAAGATGAGTTGCACCCAAGAGCGGCTCCTGCCTTTAACAAGTCTTAGAACAAGTCTTAGAACCACTGATACTGGTAACCATTAGATAATGTTGCCCCCATTGTTGATCAGTCTCCATTGCTTTCTGCATGTTCCTGAAACAAACAACCTTGTACAAATCCTAAACCGTGAGCTCGATTTTTCTGTTTTCTTCCATCATATTCCTTTAAGAAGAGCCACAACCTTGCCTTAAAATATATGATGTTAGAATTACTGCTCCTCCAGATCTCATTCAGTACTTTAGAGACTGTAGACTTCCTTTAAGGAAAAATCAAATTGTCTGATATTATGACTAATACAGCGCCTCCTGTTCACTGATATCCATCCCCTTGATGGAACCTTGCCAACAATCCAGCAGTGGAGGAAACATCCTTCTAGATCAAGAGATAGAAGCTCCTGATTTACTTAGAAATATCATTTTTTGTTTAAGAATTTTAGAAACTTTTTGTGAGATTAAGCAGAGTTCTAGAAAAGGGGAAGGAATTGAATCACAAAGTATATCAAAAAGTTGTAGGACATTTCAGTTTTACACAGGTAAGTTTACAAATGATATGAGACGAAGAGCGAATTCTAGGTGAGAGGTTAGTAAATAACAGCTAGTAAGTGACGTCGTCATAAATACCAAAATCAAGTCAACTTAAATATAAAATGTCACTTTATAAAACGTTTGACATGTCATAGTAACGTATGAGAAGTTCTAATCAGTAGGAGCACAGGGACCATAACTGGTCACAATAACTAAGGGGAAGAACTGATCGCCTGAATAGTGTTGATGGTATGTTTGTGACCGAACCTTCTCAGAGAGCCAAATGTGTGGTGTATGGATCCATAGAAGGTCTTGGAGAGCTGAGTGTACAGTGTATGGATCTACAGAGGGTTTTGGAGAGCTGAGCGTGTGGTGTATGAATCTATAGAAGGTTTTGGGGAGATGAGTGTACAGCATATTGATTTACAGACGGTCTTGGAGAGCTGAGCATGTGGTGTATGGATCTATAGATGGTCTTGGAGAGCTGAATGTACGGTATATGGATCCACAGACGGTCTTGGAGAGCTGAGCATGGGATGTATGGATCTATAGATGGTCTTGGAGAGCTGAGTGTACGGTGTATGGATCTATAGATGGTCTTGGAGAGCTGAGTGTATGGTGTATGGATCTATAGATGGTCTTGGAGAGCTGAGCGTGTGGTGTATGGATCTATAGATGGTCTTGGAGAGCTGAATGTACGGTATATGGATCCACAGACGGTCTTGGAGAGCTGAGCGTGTGGTGTATGGATCTATAGATGGTCTTGGAGAGCTGAATGTACGGTATATGGATCCACAGACGGTCTTGGAGAGCTGAGCATGGGATGTATGGATCTATAGATGGTCTTGGAGAGCTGAGTGTACGGTGTATGGATCTATAGATGGTCTTGGAGAGCTGAGTGTATGGTGTATGGATCTATAGATGGTCTTGGAGAGATGAGCAAATGGTGTATGGCTCCATAAAAAGTCACGGTGAGCTGAGCGTATGGTGTATGGATCCATAGAAAGTTCTGGACAGTTGAGCGTACAGTGTATAGAGTCATTGCAAGTCTTGGTGAGCTGAGCATATTGTGTATGAATCCATAGAAAACCTTGGAGAGCCAAACATGCAGTGTATGGATCTAAAGAAAGTCTTGGAGATCTAAGCATGTGGTGTATGAATCCATAGAAAGCCTATGAGTCTATAGACCACTTGTTCAACTCTGCATGGAAAGACAATCAGAAATGGAGGGGGTGCAATGCTCAGCTAAGCTCTTCTGTCCTTTTACTGAAGGTCCCTGGTCACTTATTTATCAAAAATTCCAACAAGTCATCGTGAAATGATAAAGACCTTCTTAAAAGATAATTTCCTTTTAATCCAGGGATGCTTGTCTTCTATAAGTATGATATCGCTCTTTTTAACTGAGAACAATGAGCATCATATTGTTTTATGGGCAAACTGCTTTTAATACTGTGTATATTTTACAGGCCTCCGCCTTCGGAAATATAAAATATTATAGATTTTTATGAGTACAGTCACTCATTTCATGTCCATTTTTGGTATTGTCTTTTTATGATGTGTTGCTAGTATTTGCAATCTTGGCTTTAGCAGTGCAAAGAAGGAATTGTATAGACAAAAAGTCCATTATCAGACCCACTTTTACGGCCGCCGGTTATAGCAGTTTCATATGTTTGCATTACATCACTCACAATTGTCTATTGAGTCCATGCCGTTTCTGTGTCATTGGGCTTGACCTTTGTCTTCCATGCTTCGTTTGTGGCCATTGTCACTTTTTTTTTTGCATTTTCTGCCTTCCTTTATGCCTGAGATGATGCAAAAATTTCAATCCTAAGGCAATGTTCCAGCATCACACAAAGACATTTGCTGTTGTTCGGAGATGTATTTGCATTTGATGAATCCGTGAAAAGATCTTTTGTCTATAATATATTGTAGTGGAAAAGGAAATAATTGTTTTCTTGGGATTTACAAGCAGGTTCTTTCCATTTTGGCTTTGCTTGTTTCATACGGAAACCCTTCCAGTGAAGGTATTAAGCTTAGATATCATGACTATCATACCTGCTCAAGATATAAAATAACCTGGATATCTCAGTATATGGAGTGTAATCCATGGTTTTCAAGTGTTTGATGGGAAGGTCTTGTCTCTCCTCCTACCCCTCCTCATTTTAGGGGCAAAAATCCTGACGAAACACTCCCTACTGGCCGTTCTTGACCACAGAAGACGACCAAACTGATCTACATGAAAGTGTAGATACTTAGTGCGGTCATTGTGGTCACCTTGTTTGGAACCAACCCTACCCTCGCGGACGTTATTGGTCATGACCTATAGAGAATTTCTCAAGAAGTAGTAACAATAAGTGGCCAATTTTTCTAGCATTAAGCTGAAATTGATGGTTTTTGTGTTCCTCTTGCATATCTGGACAACAATGTGGATAACACTTATTGAGAACATTGGCAGGCTGTGATATAATCTCTGTGTTATGTCCATAGCTTACAATGTGTGTTGAATTATTTCATTGTGAACTGTGTAAATGTTCTACCCAATGTCATATCTAGTTTATATGATGACGCCCTCAGACATAGAATAAATGCCCCCCTATTTGTATTTGCTTTTGTAACTTGAGTCTGTATGCCAGACCCTGGAGAAAAGTAAATGCCACACAATGGAGTACAACATATTGTATTCATTAGACGCGAACTAAGCCGCACTTCTTACTGATGACAGAACGATACAGTCGCTCTATGGTTTCAGATGTCTTGGTGGGAATGTGCTTTCAATTATAGGTCTGTCATACACTTATTTGTGATATCACCTTGGACGAAAAAGGTGGTGGGGACAGGGTATTGAGGTCTACATGGTGGACATAGCCCCAGGTCCTTCAACATCATGGATGATGGTTTACCCTTCATACAGCTATGGGATAAAGGTGCAACGTCTTGTGTGCTCTATCAACATATGGTATGTATTTGTTCCAAAGGCTGCCGTGTAGACATTCTGTGAGGCTCAGACTATTGGTCATCGAATCCTAGTCTTAAGGTGGCCATATACTAGCAACAGCTGTTGGCTGAATGGGTTACGACTCCCGATCTCCCACGCACGTTATATAGGGTTGAATAAAGACGCAGGTCCATTACGTTCAATCTGTATTCCTACAGTGCTGACCCAGAGGAATGCAAAAACCCCTATGAGACACCAGTTACACCATATTAGAGAAAAATTTGGTTTGGTCAAATGTCTACGTGTTCTAAATGGGAATTAAAGAGTAATCCACGGCCAAACCTCTCTGGTGGTAGTTTATCTTCCTTGAGAACAAAGAAGGATCGAGCATGTTCAAATTCAGCATATCCCATCCTTTTCTCCTGACGTAGGCTGAACAAATGTTGGTTGAATAGCAAATACATATCAGATTATCCATTGGTTCCATTAAAATCAGTGGGTTCACCTGACCTTCGTCTACTCAGTAATGGCCACCTTATGTGACTATTTCAATGTGATTTTCTCCTTCGTGACCATGTTTTTCTTACACTTCTTAGCGGGGAAAAGTTTCCAAGTTCGTTCAATGAAATGTAATGTCTTTTCCAGCAGTTACTTTGCCCTCACCGGTCGGTGGAATGGCCGTGTCCTGACTTCGAGCTATATTATTAAAGTTGACATTTACTGCCATGTGATAATGACTTACCGGCTGGACATGTTTCCCTCTCGGCATTGGATAAAACGCTTTCCTTGACTTGTATTGGTCCTCAAACAATCCCGCTGTTTTTGTCTGCTGGAGTCTACGGTACTTTTACAGTTACCTATGGAATTTGGCTTTTATTTTTCTCGCAGGGCTCATAGTCTGTCTGACAAGCTTGTTCCCTCCGACCTATCATTCCTGATTACTGACCCTCTTCAGACACAAAATCTTGAACGTCTTCAACTATCTTCTGGGCCGAGAGATTCCTTTGCATAATCAGACATTTTTGTGATACGATAATTCATTCAATGAGCAGCGTGTCACTGTGTATTAGATAAAGCAAAGCCTAGATATCTCCTCAACATTAGTAAAACCTGAATATTCCTTTTTAGGTCTTAAAATACACAATTGAAGAACTATTTTGCAGTTTGTAGAGGAGGCCAAGATATGTTCTTCTTCAGCCAAATTTGTGCAA
Source organism: Leptodactylus fuscus (assembly GCF_031893055.1). Classification (NCBI taxonomy): domain Eukaryota; kingdom Metazoa; phylum Chordata; class Amphibia; order Anura; family Leptodactylidae; genus Leptodactylus; species Leptodactylus fuscus. The sequence goes on along the minus strand of NC_134273.1, from coordinate 70,012,354 downwards.
CGAATGGGGAGAGAAGATATTTTGGACTAGATGATGTCAACCAAACCAGAAAAGAGACCCATCTTCTTTTGGGAGGAGTCTCTGGTTTGGCCGGCCTGAGCTAATTTGGATACTTTTTTCCCCATGGAGCATTGCCTGTAAATAAGTCTCCATCCACCCACTAAATGGGAACCAGTCCCCCCTCACTTGATGTAAGAATATTATTTTTGACAATGTCTTGAATTCACTCTTGGTTATTGAGCTTGACATTGCCCTGTTGGACGGAATAGAGTAGAAGTAGTCAAGCCCAAGATGCCATGGAACCAGCATTTATACATTTTTGTTACCAGTTCTTACATTTTTTAGACTAGTTACTTTTTTATTGCTGGACATCTATGGCTGGTTCCTGACATGATCTCGCCAGCTTCTAATGTCCACAGTATTCTGTCCATATAGCAGTGCGAAAGATTTTGGGCATGTGTGAAAAAAATACAGTTTTAAAGGAACTTGAGGAGAGGTTGTTCCAAACATCTCGGAGAACTAAGCACAGATCTTCTGTGGATGTAGTCTTGCCCAAATCTGTTTGTGTCCATGTCATCTCAGGCGGACTGTTGAGCTTCATGTCATCCCAGGCGGACTGTTGAGCTTCATGTCATCCCAGGCGGACTGTTGAGCTTCAGGTCATCCCAGGCAGATGATGTTGAAATCAGGGCTCTCTGGGGGCCATATCACTCCTCCGCGAAAGGGTGATCACACCAAATATTGATGGGATTTAAATTTCTCTCTTATTCATTCACGTTGCATTTTGTTAATTGATAAAAATAAACTACTAACAATTCTATTTTTGAAAGCATTCTTACATAAAGCATTTTTAACCCCACTCATGCCTAAGACTTTTGCAAGGTACTGTACATTCGGGTTTTACATTTGGTCAACACCATGATTTATGGTTCATGTAAAAGTGAAAGAACTCGATAATGCGACTGGATATTATCTTGTCTGACAATGTTGTATCTTAGTAGATATGGTAACAATCATGTATCAGACCATATTTTGAAGATATTTAGGTACGTGTGGAGAATTCAGATGACAACCAATTTATACATCTACTGTATGTTATTTAACAAGAATTGATGATGTTGGTGGAAGAAATCCCTTGTGTCCTTGGGGTGGAAAGATATATAATGTGCATTTCTTTGAGAGTCTTGGGTCTGCATGTGGTTAACATATGCACATAACCTACCACGTCAAGGTCATGGACATGGAGCTGAATAATTTATTTGCTCCAGACTAGAAATTATAAACAAATGTGAAAAGTCTTCGTTTTGCTTTAGAGACTTGATGAAAAGTCAAGAAACCTTGGTGCCTATCTTTCCATAGACAATGGGGGAATTGATTAATAGCTTGCGCCACTTTTCTGGTTTAAAGTTATCCTAATACACAGTGGCGTAACTAGGAATGGCGCTGCCCCGTTGCAAACTTTTGACTTGGTTCCCCCCCAACTGCCAAGGGTTTGAAAAGACCCCCGAGTATAATGATAGCGATATTTGTGGGGATCGCAGACCCACAGCGTTACTTACCGATCCCGGCTCAGGATCACAGCTGCATCTGCAGAAGGGGAAGTGCTGGCCGCCATGAGCAGAAGCCAGGATTGGTAAGTAAATAGGGTAACCCCAGCTGATAACAGTCTATTAAAAAAAAATCCGCAGTGGTAGTGGCTGCCACGTAATGTCCCAGGCCCTACCGCTACTACCCCGATAGTTACGCCAGAACCCTCCATATCACCCCAGCACTGCAGATAGACTACGGTCTTGTTCTTGTTCCTCCAAAGAGTACATTCGCATATTGACCAAAAAAGTGACATCTCTGCAACCGAGGAACTGATTCATAAGGAAAAAGATTATTTGATTCAGGTGACCCTAACCTATCTACTGCATATGGGGTTGGGGTGATCCGAAGGGTTCTTGAGTTTTTCTTTTTTAAGTTTGAGGTCGATAGGTAGGGGATCTCCTCGTCTGAGTGTTGTTTATAGGAGACCTCATAACATCTAGTCTCCATCCACTGTAAGCCCAACTATTAAAAAAAAAAAGGTCTGTAGAAGGGGAAAAATAGAGCTCATGTACCCGCCTATGACAAAATTCACCCAAAATTATGGCAAGATATAAAGCTTCAAGCTTTGCCTTACAAGTCCAGTATATATTGCATTTGTGGTCTAGGAAACTTACAAGAAATCCCTTTGTTAAATAGTTACTGTAAGTGAAGCTCTTGCTTGTCCATGCTAACATACTGGCAGATAGTATATAGAATACAGCTGGTGATCATTACGTTAAATATACAAAATTGTTTCAGTGCCCGCCGAATAGGTACTTGGAACATTTGGGTATTCTCCAAGAATTAAAAGTGCATTTAAAAAAAAAAAAAGTTCAAGATTTATCACTTGGGGATATGCGTATGCGCTGCCGAGTGCAGAATGTAGGATTTTCGACAACCCCCACCCTCAGCCATTCCAGTTTCTCTCCTGCGGAATCTTTTGTTTATTACATTTGAGAGGCCTCTTCTCTGACTGCGAGCTGGAAAAACAGAGGTTTGATTAATGGGAACCGCCTGCAAGTATAGGAGATGACAGACTGCAAGCGCTGATGTCACTCTACCCAAACAATTGTGTGCGCCGTCACCCACAACCAAATTGTTACATACCTGTTATTGTTTATTTGTTGTAATCATAAAATCATATGTGATTCTGAGATGTGAGCTACACTTCATGTCTTCAAGTGATCTTTCAAGTGTTTTATAGTCTTAAGGAGGAGGAGCCCCATGTGGCGGAAACACCCCGATCCACCGCGGGAAAAATTGTGGCGTTTTACAGCCAGGGCAAAGCGGATAGGATTCTAGCGAATAGGTACTCTAGCAAATTCCATGCCCACTTTGCAGTAAAAACCGCAGTGAGCATACGCCGCGATTTCCAACACCAGAAATCGCAACAGTCAATTATACCTACGGAAATGTCGGCGTTTTCCCCATAGGTATGATTGAAACAGAAAGTCCGCAGAGGACTCCTCTGTGAACCTGCTGTCTAATGAGGCTACATTGCCTCCACGGTTTTTCCGGCGGTGCTTTTTTGCTGTGGGATGCCTCGTGGGGTCTTAGCCTTAAAGGGATAATATCATCTCGCCATATTGCTTATGGGACCTATAAAGAATTTGTTGCTGCAAGAGAGGTGCTGTGTGTGGGAGAAACCGACCCCTTTAAAGACAATTGGGCTGATTTGTCAAGACCATCGTCCCCCCCCCCCCCCTCATATTCTTACCTGTCTGATATGAAGATGCTGTGTTGCAAATTTTTGTGAAATCCGCCCCAATGGGTATCATTAATTTGGCACTGATAGGGGCCTTTAAAATATGGTGCAGGACAGTGGCTGTTGCATTGGTAAGTCACCCCTCTCGTGTGACCCAAATTGAGCATATGGATTTTTTTGTTGAGTACCATATGTACTTTTTTTTCTTTCCCTATCAGTATGTCTTTGTAGAATGGGAGGAAATCCACGCAAACACGGGGAGAACATACAAACTCCTTGCAGATGTTGTTCCTGGCAGGATTCGAAACCAGGACTCCAGCGCTGCAGTGCTAACCACTGAGCCACCGTGTTGCCCTGAGCATATGGATTCTTATACCTGAACTATAAGATTTCCTAACCTAGAATTTACAAATCATTAACGGCGAAAAATCAAAAAGTGCAGAATAAGCAAAGTCAAATTATTAAAAGCTCATTGCCTTGGCTTGTAATTCAATTCTTCCTTGCTGTAAAGCAAACAAAACTCTTATTAGTTTGGCAGGGACGTTTGTGCTTGAAACCAGAGCTTTCTTTAGGGGCCGACGTACACATTATTCTGTAACTAGACGCTTTGCGTGTTTTCTTACTTAGAGTGTTTCTGGTGGTGACACTTGCAATAATATAGACACTCAGTTTTTGTTTTTAGATCCATGTGCGGAATTTGTGGTGCCGATGGGTTTAATCAGACCTCATGATGGAGTGACATGTACGTCTAAGACACCCTCTACTTTAGTGAAGTGTCTGTCAAGTATTCTTTAACGTAAATGACATCTGCACTTACACACATTGGCACTTACTCAGTGGTGTATCGATGGTCACGTTCCATGGGTGAGTGCCACCAGCTCACTTAGAAAATTAGTAAAAGTTTATAAATACCTCTTGAAGATAAATCCGTGAGAGTATTATACCGTGTCGGAGACTCTTGATCAGTAGTATGATGTTTATAGTGTACCAATACAGAGTATTATAATAAATCTTTCATCTATAGTATATCTGTCAAACATCTTCATTTCTCGGGACTAAGTGAAGTCATGAAGATCACCTCTCCAATGGATTGTCTCCTTTTTAAATACCACTTTATTGCTTACTTACCTTACCCTTCACTTATTAGTAAAGTTCAGAGTCTTATCCATTATGGATCCCAGCCTTGAAGAGATCCATGAACCTAGAAACTTTGCTCACCACTGCCCGGTCCTCCGTTTTCAATGGCGGCAGGTCTGGTTTTGCAGGAGTCATGGGACGTCACTTCCATGACCTGGTCACCGAGCACAACTGGGACGTCAGTTGGGGCCCGGGGAGGACCTGTAAAGGAGAAACCGTATCTACTTCTTCAGTAAAGTTTTTATGTCCATGTCCCCGTCAATAATACTGTTAAATTACCGTAAAAGATGCTTGCTGACCCCTTTAAAGGCAGAAATGTGATGCATTGTATAGAGTAGATATCCATTTGCCTGGTCTTCCACTATGGTGTGTACACCCTTGCCTATCACTGATGTGCAACACTGGGTTCCCATAATAGTCAGTGGAAATGGACACCATTATACTGCAGTGGCTGGGAGTTGCCATTGATAACCATAAGAAAATCATGTTGTTGGAAAAATCGAGCCAACTTTTACACTGTCAGTCTTCACACCATTCAATTATTTAGCTCAGTTTCCATAAAAAAAATGTGCCATAGTGTTGATACATAATGTTGCTTATTAAGTGCCTCCTCTTTCATCATAAGCCCCACCCACTTGTCTGATCGTTGTAAACTGTCTCACTTAAGTAATTTGAACAACTGAATTAGAGGGACAGAAGGGTGGCTCAGTGGTTAGCATTGTGGCGCTGGAGCCCTGGATTCAACTCCAACCAAGGACAACATCTGCAAGGAGTTTGTATGTTCTTCATGGGTTTACTCCCACACTCCAACAACCTACTCATGGGGAATATGATATTGGAGCAACTTTTCAAATAAAATTTTTTGACAACCTATGCTTAGAAAAGGTCCTTTATATCAGATTGGTGGAGGTCTACTAATCAGTGCACAGAGCTGGAAACAAACAGCGCCATCCACTGTATAGTGGCAAATAGTGCTTACTGCAGCTCAGGACCCATTCAAATCAATAGAAGATGAGCTGCAGTACTCACTAACTACCACTACACAGTGGATGGCGCTGTCTACTTACTGCTCTGTACACTGTGTTTTAACAGCACTCCAGCACCAAAGCTGTTGTGTCAGACCCAACAAATCTTATCATGATAACCTAGCCTGAGGACAGGTAATTAGAAATTAGTTAACTTTAGCATTGGAATTATCTGTAGATCTCTCTTGTTGAGTGCATTCACCACTCGCTTATTTCCGCCTGGACTATTTCATGTTGTACAGATTTTTGTTCGATAAATGGAAATAATGCTTCCAGAGAAATGTAGTTTGGTTCTACTCGGTTTCCTTCAGGACATATCGTAATAAAACCCTTGATGGACTAAAGTCAAACAACATGTCACCTAACACATTTGTTATTATAACTGATGAACCTGGACTCTGCTCTCCATATGGTACAAGCAAGCTGAGCTATTCCCTGTGATACCAATGCTGATTATAATGCCGCCCTAAGCTACATTACTCATACCGTAACTATACAGTTACTCAATATTCGCTTGGCGTATATTTAAGTAAGAATTTTGGCAAAGAAAAAAACTAAATTGAAAAGAATGAAATGTTGTTTCAGACACAAGTTTTTGGATGCACGATATAATTAATCACTTTATGGGGATATAACGGGGAAATCCATTCATTTGTGTTGTCAAGGGGTTGTCTGGCTTAGAGTTTAGGAGTTAATAGAGGGGTTGATATATGTCGGCAATTAAAATTGCCCCTGGAGGACCCAGCTTATGTAACGCTTTGTTTTGCCTGCGGGGGCGCTGCAGAAAAATTTAATATATGGATTACAACTGCTCACTACTGGCCCTGTTGTCAGTTTGTCATTATAAGGTATCTGTATGGTCTAGTGGAGTGACATTATCGTGTGCTTATCAATATCATTGAGGCCATCTTGTGCTTTGTTTTATCAGCGCGGTTACTCAAATAGTGTGTTCAATTTTCTGACATCTGGTGACAGGTTTTGTTAGAAAACAGGAGACAGACTTGTTTTTATACAAAATGTTTTGCAGTGAGCGCTGTCGACTCACAAAAATAAAACAAGCCTCGTACCAAGAACGGAGAGTTGTAGTTTACTTTGGGCTTGGTACAGGTACTCTATCAGTACAACAGATCGCTGCTTAATGTGAAATAGACTTTATAAATAGGCTTTTTGTTTGCTCTTTGATAAACTCGCACTTGCAGTTATTGGCTTCGTCACTGGCTTCAGATAACTGTCATTACACATGATGGCGACTCTCTTACACATAGGATATTCGTTGGGCATCGGATGAAATTTTGGCTAAATTCAAAGTTTGAAAGTTTCTATAGTTATATCTAACCAATGGCGTAGGGGGTCATGTGGCGGCCTAATAGGTGCCCCTTGGAGTCAGAGTAGTGATCAGGCACCTATAGTATGTGGGGATGGTGTGTGGCAGCTAGCAATATGTAATTGCTTATGTGCCAAATTATGTGGTGTACCCTGCTGGGCACCCTACATATTGCTAACCACCACATGCTATGACATTGCTATTACAACTCAGATATGACTCCGATTTTGGTTCAGTTGTTTTGGTGTTGAGTCCCAACTTCTTAAAGGAGTTGTCAGGGACTGTGATATTCATTACTGTGGCCTCTTCACTACTTACCAAGCACAGCGCCATACAATGTACAATGGCTGTACTTGGTATTACAGCTCAACCCCATTCATTTGAATTGGACTGAACTGCAGCATGGACGTGTGGCCAATAGACTGTGGGAAGGTGACAGGCAGAGTGCTGGAGTTCAGATATATCAGCCCCAGGTTTCTGACATATGTGTGGTCCAGGGTGGATCTGGAGTAGGCCTCAGCCCAGGTGTAGATCCTTGGCTCATTACTGGGCCAGAAAAGGCTGCAGTCCAGTGCAGTTCCATGGAGTGAAAGGAGGTGTATAGTTCTGTCCTGTAACCCTGAGTCCAGTCAGACTATATTACGCTTGTTTTTTTTTCACGTGGCTGAGAGTAAGCCGCATGTATAGTCAGGCTATCAGTTCTATTTACTTAGTTGCTCTAACGAGCAGGTTTTTTTTTTTTTTTTTTGGTTTTATTCATTTTGTTCCTGAAGTCCAGGTTTATTTATTTTCCTTTTTTTTTTTTAAATAAACCAGTTTGCTGCATTTTTTGTGTCCCTGTCTTGACTGTTCGGCTCCGCACCATTGCTTCTACAAGCTAACTTCCCCATAAGACGTAATGGCCTGAGAAGAGGAAATGGAACTTAGTATCATAGTCTTGGACTTCTACCCCTTTAATATACAGTGATGCACTAATGTGTTGTTGGGAATTTGGCTGAGATCAAAGAATATGATGGCTGTAAAGCGTTAACTTAAGATGCTTACAAGAAAGTGGGGACCATTTTGTGCTGTGTGTTCCACTTTTTTGAATTATACAGTACTTTTTTGTATTTTTTATACTGTTGTAGAATTTTCTACATTGGATCTTCTTGTATTTACATTCCACTACCCAAAAGTTGCCATGAAACATCTTTCAATTTGAACCAGACCTGAAGATAAAAGTGTATATATTATAATGTTAACTTGGATATTTTGTACATTATATTACGGTGCATTATATTGGGGTACATTGTATTACGGTACATTATATTACAGTGCATTATATTACGGTACATTATATTGGGGTACATTGTATTACGGTACATTATATTACGGTGCATTATATTACGGTACATTATATTACGGTGCATTATATTATGGTACATTATATTGGGGTACATTGTATTACGGTACATTATATTACGGTACATTATATTACGGTACATTATATTACGGTGCATTATATTACGGTACATTATATTGGGGTACATTATATTACAGTGCATTATATTACGGTACATTATATTACGGTGAATTATATTACGGTACATTATATTACGGTGCATTATATTATGGTACATTATATTGGGGTACATTGTATTACGGTACATTATATTACGGTGCATTATATTACGGTGCATTATATTACAGTGCATTATATTACGGTACATTATATTACAGTGCATTATATTACGGTACATTATATTACGGTGAATTATATTACGGTGCATTATATTACGGTACATTATATTACGGTGCATTATATTACGGTACATTATATTGGGATACATTGTATTACGGTACATTATATTACGGTACATTGTATTACGGTGCATTATATTACGGTACATTATATTACGGTGCATTATATTACGGTACATTATATTGGGGTACATTGTATTACGGTGCATTATATTACGGTGCATTATATTACGGTGCATTATATTGGGGTACATTATATTACGGTACATTATATTACGGTACATTATATTACAATACATTGGTTTGTCATATGGTGGGTTAGGTGGATTCAACCTTTTACCTACATATCTGCTAATATTTTTAAGGCTTATTTACATGAAGTATAAATTGTGAAATCCTCGATCATGTGGTTTTTCATTCCCTCGTACAGCTTGGTTTTACATTAGGACGCCACTGAACCTTGATTGACCATCGTTTACCATTGTGTCTAGAGCCTAAAAACTTTCCATTTCTTTTTGTTTCGCATAAATTTCATTTTCACATAAAATAAATTTTAAAAATTTGATTCATATTTTTTCTAAGACTGCAAAATATAGGACTTGTCAATACGAATCTAAAGAGTTTCAGAAAACTTTGTACGGTTTCTTTTTTTTTTTGCATACATTTCCTGTAATTTTCCCAGAATATGTCTGTAGGGTCTTGTGATTTATCCGTCAAGGAGCAGTGGTAGAAGGGAACTGAAATATCCCCTATAGATTTTCGCTTACACATACATCAGTCTTGTCCACATCTTTTCCTGTAATTTAGAGGCATTTGGAGTCACTGATGGATCTCGGCATGAGACCCATTTCTTCTCAAAACCATACGACATATTTTCCCAGATTACTGTTTAAAGAATACGAGACGACTAATAGTCTAAGAGATCTATGCTTAGCGAATACTATAGCTAGAAACATTACATATTCATGTGGATTTTTATTTTATTTTTTACCATATGTGCCTGCTGTATTATAGCATATATGTCGTGAAAATTGTCTCTGCTTCGATAATACAAACACAATGGATGTGACATCGGTAGCAAAACTTTTATTGAAGGCATCATGTGGCGGTCCGATTCTATGTATGTACACTGAGATACACTGTCTACCAATAAGTATTTGGACAACAGGTCTTCATCTCCAATAGTTGGTAGACCCCAGCAGATGCTTCCTTATGGATGGTATGGATGGACACAATACTCCCGGATGCCTGGTGTGACTCCTGGTGTATGTGAGCCATCGGTTGAGTGCGGTTTCTCTGGCCAGCACTCGTCGGTCTCTATCTCCCAGTTTCGGGGGTCTGCCAACTCGGGGCACATTCTGACAATCACCGTTCTCCTTCCACTTCGTAATCACATAGGCCACTGTCGATTTTGGGTAATTCGGTTCACTTGCTATGTCCCTTGACCATTTCTGTACCCCACAATTACCCCTTTCTCGAAATCGGACAACTCTGCACTTCATGGCATCTTGCATGCGACTAATGCCAATGCTGTTTCCTATTTAACGGCGGAAGGCGTGACGTACATCACGACCGCAGATATCTTCATTTGCATGGGAGTCCAAATACTTATTGGTAGACAGTGTATAATGCTAGGAGTCCAAGTATAGGCCAGTAAATATGGCTCACATATGGACTGAGTTTCATGGAACTCGTGAATTTGAGATCAGGCAGACCTAGTTAAAAGATCTGATTTTCCGCCATCAGGGTACAAGGTTTGGTTTTGGCACATTAGCAAATTTGGCTTATGATCGAGAACTTCACCAGTCCCAAGTCTTGTCTAGTTTTAGCATAAACTATTGCACCTATAAATCATAAAGCGATCTCTCGTATTGTACTATAGTACTCACATTGTGCTTAATGTTTCCTCTTTCTGTATAATAGGTCCTCTCCCTAAATCTACATGTCTGCTGTCACCTGTTACTGAAGATCACCCTGTCCAAGCGTTTCTGGAAAGCTACCATATTTTATCTGGCTGCGCAAGTAAAGGAACAATAAGTCAACCCCAAGAGGTTCATATCATAAATCTGAAATGTGTGGAGGAAGACCCCTGTCAAAGTGTACATGAGGTGTGTATGATTTACAGTATGGTGTCATCTGCCCGCCAGGGTTTCCTGGAATCACAGTATTATATGCTTGTCTATTGTGTTAGTATGCCATTACTATTACTGCTGCCGATCCTGCATGGTTTACAGAGCCAATCTCTATATAGAACAGCTTAGATGGAATAGGCATTTGCCATATTACTACATGGCATCAGTATTTTGTTTTTTCTGGATGGATGGATGGATAGATAGATAGATAGATAGATAGATAGATAGATAGATAGAGGCATGCTCTACACAGAACAGTCTAGATGAAGTAGAGTTGTATGCAAGGGCAGTTCAGGAAATGTAAGTGGCCCTGGAAAAATATCCAAAAGTTGAGGTTATGGTAAGTAGAGGGGTCATTCTGGATGGTTTAGGCTTTACCATTGACATTACACGTTAAATAGCCACCATTTTTGGAAGTTTTGCTGAAACTAGTTTCATAGGTTTCCGATTTGGTAGAAAAAATTTGGTCAAATCTCATTTGATCCAAACCAATCTAGACAATGACCCTTGGCCTTAAAATATAGAGTGGGTTCTCAGAACTATCAGGATTTTCCTAATCTGTATCTACTGTATACGTATTTAGAAAGACTGGTGATTGTGCATGATTCTTAGTAAGAAGCACGCTGGGGTGAAATGTCTAAATTTATTAAGAGGCCTGTTAAGAAATTTGACACATCTCTGGGCCAGTCTTACGCCAGAAACTAAATTTATATTCCTAGCTGGCATAGATTTCAGCCATAACTTTTTGACATCAATGGTCATAAATTTGGATGAACACAATGACACAGTCCCCTCCCTCCAATGCCATGCCCAGATTTTACAAATGATGATGAACCTTTAGGCTAAAGTCCCATGTAGAAAAAAAAAAAAAACTCTGCTGAAAAAAATGCAGCACTTTATTCCATAGTGTTTTTCATTGCGTTTTCAGAGATCTTTTCTGCCGACTTTCTGACCTTGTTATACTTATACGGAAAACGCCCTTGTTTCCGCAAGTATAATTGACATCCTGAGATTTACAAAAATGGCGGTGTTTTTGAAAATACTGATTTTTTTTTCTGCAATGAGTGGATAGGATTAGCCAAATCCCATTCACTTTGCAGTTAATGTAAACCACAGAATTTTTAAAATCCAAAATGCTTGACAACCAGTTATTAGTTTCCAGCACAGAACTGTGATAATATGGTAAATTTCACCAGACCAGAAGCCAGAGATTAAGTCTGATTAGGAAAAATTTTTAATTAAAAGGAACAACGTTCTAATTGCAGAATTACTGTATTTTGAGCTTTCTGTCTGAAGGTTCCCTGACAAGCGAATATACAGATGTGAAACCAATTCAACGCAAAATCACATCCTGCTAACAAAAGCCTTGAAAGGCTACAATACACCGAACCCCTTACCGGGTGGTCACATATACATTGACACAAATACTATCGTTATTACATCCTAATTTATCACTAAATAATTTTGTTTTTAGGAAAGTTGCTTAAAACGTTTTCCTTGTCCAATATTATTATCTGTGTTTGTTATTAACAGACTCCAAAAACTGAAAACTTTCTAATGTACTTGCAGTTTTGAGTCTGCACCAATTGCAGCACGATCACGTGACCGCACCAAGATAGCATTTCTGTACTTCCCGTGATATAACATCTATCGGAGTTCCACCACTCCCTACTCTGCAAGCGGACAGTCAAGTCATAGATGATATCGGGAAGCTGGGTGGGTGGATTAGACCAAAAGTGATAGTCAGTCCCTCCTTGCAGCTGGTCACATGACATCTGATGAGTATGGAGAGAGGTGGAGTGGAAGAGACCAGAAGTGATAGACCTTCCCTCCTTGTGAGCAGTCACATGACTTTGGGAAGCCGAATAGGGTGGACAGGATCAGAAGTGAGGGGACAGTGGGTGTAGCTAAGAGAAAACGCTTGGGGGTATTCAGAGAGGGGTCCTCAGCTTTTGGACTGAGAAGGTAATGATAGGAAACGTAGGCAAAGTAAAGGAAATGCTGCTGACTGGAAGGGCCCAGTGTAAACAATAAACGTTAAATGGGGGAGCCTTTACTAAAAACTGTTTTGATGCCAGAAAACCCTTTTAACTTGTGATGCACATACAGAAGTGTCCTTCCTTCTTTAAAGGTGTTGAATTGATTTAAAGGGGTTGTCCCATAACAAGGATCCTATCTATACGGGTAGTTTATGTGGATATAACACTTTTCGTAAATACATTGCTTTATCAAAACTGCTTTGTTTGGCTGCTATCTTAATTTATTCACTTCATTGTTGACACTGGCCCTTGGGATTATCTGCTCATTTGTCAAGTGAAGTAGCTGCCTGCTCTCACGGGGGGAGGGAGGGGCTGACAAGCAACGGAGCTCCTCATATAGGGGAGGGGGAGATGAGAGCTCCAGGATTACTGTGCTGTCTATCTTCAGCTTTTCCACTTATCAGCCGGTTTAATTGAATTTAGCTGATAAGGGCTGATATTAGGAGTCCGTTACCTCTGTTTGTAATGCAAGCTGACTCAAATCCAGCTCTGCTACATCAGTTTCCACATCAGCATCATACTGTGGATCATAGCAGATAGCAGAGCAAGTGAAACCCTGCCCACCAATGTGCGAGAAATCCAGGAAGTGAAGAGAGTACAGAGCCTTCAGGTTGCAGAACAAGAGTTATGGAAATACCCCTTTAATGAAGGATTGAAGTTATTAAGCAAATTGTAGTCCAGTTTAGTATGGACAAGTATGGCAAGTGTCCATTATTTTTTTAACGTTGAAGTCTATGGCAATGGACTTATAATGGAATTATATGTGTCCATTTTTTTATGCGCATGCTCAGAAAGCAGAAACAAAATAAACAAAAAACGGACACTAACTGACAGTAACTGACACTAATGATGTTAGTGTTTCTGTTTTTTTTTTTATTTTTAATTGATCCATTAAATGGATCAGTTAAAAAAACCAGACACATTAACATCATTAGTGTCCATTATTGTCTGTTATGATAGGTATCCGTTTTATGTTTTTTGTTTTTTTAACGGACACGGTCATAACAGAATTCAACGATAGTATGAACCCTGCCTAACGCTACGTTAAAAACCTTTTTTCTGCACTTCTTTATTTTGGGTGTCGGTCCCCTTTAAGAGGCCGTGCTCACGTTGGAGTAAATGTGTTGCAGATTATGGTTTAATGCTCCAGGCTACATGCCATGATTGCTATAAACAAATATTTAAGTTCAGATTCTTTCACCCTTGTGCAGCGCAGTTACTTCCATCTTCTGGAGATTGCATTTTTGTCTCTGGTTCTCTTGCTGACTGCAGCGTTTTGTATGTAGAGAATAATTGCTCATTTAAACAGGGTTCACGGAGGGAGGGCAGTAAAGAATTTTATTATGACGGCCGCAGACTGTTGACTTGTAATTCTCCTCTTTCCCCTTTTAATCTTAATTATCATTACAAATTGCAGGAAAAGTCTGAATAACACTGTAAATCAGTTTAATATGTGTGAAATACTGCACAGAAATGATCACTGTTGCTATAACCTTCATATAGGTGAGACCTCAATAGTATGCTGTGCTAGCATGTGGGATCCTTTTACTATATTATTCATCTAATTGTCCATATGTTCCCTTAAAGGGGCTGTCATAGGACACAAATTAATGGGATATCGGTCGTAAAGCACTGTGCCTCTTCTTCCCGTATTAGTTCTCGGGGCCACAAGGTTGACGCAAGCATTTCTCAAGATATCTTGCTTAGTTTCTAAGGAGATGGGCTACATTACTCATTAAGAAATTATATAATTTACTCCTTTATCACAAATGCAAGCAATGGGTATATAGGCATAGAAGTTGTGTAGGTTACATATGTGTAGAATAATAGTCAAAGCGGAGAGGATAGTAGAAGATCGAGATGTGTTCTTCAGTCTTTGCCTCTTGGCTGTGTGCCATGGGATGACCAGCTTTTCAAAAAAACACTATGTCTGTCCTATGTATCAGTATGTGTGGTTACCCTGTGGTTGTTTTGTCTGGCATGTTGTAGTATTGCATTAAATAAGTTACATAATAACTTGTAGTCTGTAACAAAAATCGAGCTAGGTTAAGGGTGGACTTCTGATCAGTAAGGTCCAACTTATAAGACTGAAAGGGTTTGATAGAGAACCTTCATTATCCAGCATATAAGACGTGTCCATAAGGACAAGAAGTCCCAGAACCCAAGTCAACAGGGTCCATCAGGAACCATTGGTGTACTCATGTTCTGGATTTTGTTCTCCATCATTTTGAGTTTGCGGCTCCTGTGACGGAGAAACGTTTGAGCGCCCAGAGAATCCACATTATAAGAAATAATCCACCTCACTAGGTCCAAATGGGTTTTAGTCTATAAATATAAGCAGTGAAGATTTCTAGTTGCTGACAGCATCTTAGAACTTGATACGCAATTGAAGTTGCAGAACTTTTCATCACGTATGACCGGACAATCGCTTTGAGTCAATCTATCAGCCAGCTGTTTCTTCTCTCTGCTTTTCAATATGTTAATAGATTCTTCCGGTTGTACATTTCTAGACTATCCTTAGGTGAGGCCATTAAAGGGGTTTACCAAAACTTTTGCATCATTGATCTATCCTTCATCAATTGAAGATCTGTGGGAGTCCAACAGTTGGAATCCTATTTGAAGTGGCAACAGCAATCCCTGAGCCCTGGTTCTGCTTTGCAGGACATATGCTTTTGCGTTCATTGGTTACTTGGCCTTGATTCCCTTTAAGTCCTGGGCCATCCTCCCTGCATACAATCGCTTTATTACTGGAAACCACTTTTGCAGGAGCCCCTTTAATTTTCAGCGGAGGAGTGTAGTTTATAAACCCGAGAAGGCTTTTGTTTTCCTATGCACTGCTTATATTGAACTCTCTCATCTGTCATTACACTCTCCCATTTCCTCTCCAACAATATACCTTTCCAGAAAGACCTTACAAGAATAGACTTTTGTTGTAAGACGCTCGTGTCCAGAATTACCTCTTCCTGCGTTCATCTCTTTCTGCTGTATAGAAGCATTCATTAAACACCATAAACCCCCAACCTCTTCCCTTTCCTTGTAATACAATACCCTGAAAAAGATTGCTAAATAGTCCAGGAAGCCCCAGAGATCTACTGGCGGCAGCAATGAAAAATAAGATGATAAACAACCAGAGCAGGACCACAACTGTACTTTGGGGATAAAGCATTTTAAAGCAGAGCTAATGTTATCTTTCTGATCCTTGCAAAAGTTAGTGACCTCCGTGACCTTTTGGCTTGGACAGATATCAATCCCACTTCATGTTGAAAACAGATAAGTGGTTTCCTGATGTCTGCTGGCTCTAGTAACCCTGGACGTGCATGTGTTTACAACAGAATACCTTGATCTGTTTGTAGACTGAAAATAGACTCGGTGTGTTCTGGTCACAGGATGTTTTGCTGGTTTGCAAGGTGCCCGTTGACATAAAATCTGATATTTTTTGAAACAAGATAAACAATTGTAATTCTTTGAAATGCTTTTTTGTATGCAGTTACTTTGTCTTATTCATCTTTGTAACAAATAGGTCATCGCAATCTACAAAGAAATAAAACACAGTAGGAAAAAAATTCCATCGAGCAGATACATTGGATTTGGCTTTGCTCGAAGTTGGTCTGTTATTGGGGGAAAAGTAGTGTTTGGATAAAATCAATTTGGTCTTAATCTGTATATATTTGAGCCCCTTAATGTGTATGCTGGGATATATGGAAGATCTACAGTACCTATAGGTATTTATACAAAAAAAAGGATAGTACAGGGGTCTGGAATTTAATAGTCCAGCACTGGTTGGATGAGACTGCCTAGACCAGTGATGGCGAACCTTTTAGAGACCGAGTGCCCAAACCGCCACCCAAAACCCAATAATTTATCACAAAGTGCCAACACGGCAATTTAACCTTAATACTGTGCAGATCCACAATTGTGGACAGTTACGGACGGTCTGTAATAATATCACTTGTCTGCTATGAAACAGATACAAAGTGATAAAAATAGTGAAGGACCCCCACACACAGTACAATCTGCTCCACAGTGGCCAATACACAGTACAATTTGCTCCACGGTGAGCCCCACACAGTGTAATCTGCTGCAAACTGGTCACACAGTATAATCTGTTCCACAGATGGATATCCACAGAGAGGGCTCTGAGTGCCACCTATTGCACGCATGCCATAGGTTCGCCATCATGGTCCTAGACATAGAATACCTGATGGTAAGTTTAGTTGCCTAATTTCTATAAAGAAAGGAATATGTACTAATAGTGATCAGTTATACCAATAGGCAGGAGTGGATTGGGCACTACTGGAAGAAATCACAGTAGGTCAGTTGGCTCCCGACATCATGAGGCTTAGGAGCAGTGGCCTAAATACCTCCATAGCAGCCATAGTATCTACTATCGGACCAGATATAGGACTACCTGGTCCTGTGGCCCTTTGTGAGCACCATTTTCAACTTTATCTACATCCTTAGGACAGAGATACAAGCAGGGCTGTGGAGTCAGTAACTCCTAACTCCTTTTCCTTGGATTCCACTTGGTGAAGCCATCCAGTATCACTCATATTTTCCTTTACCTTCCTTTCACTAAATGTTCTTTTGGCACATGACTATAACACTCCAGGGTTCCAGACACTTCCAAGAAGTTTTGGTTTAGATTATTGCTATTGTTTAAACTAGTACAATGCCATTATTATTCCAGCACAGCAGGACTCTATAAGTTGTTATTTTAGGTGTTATTGAAATTCTTAGATAATCGACGCGAGAAGAAAACATAGACTTTTAAAATACAAATAACATGTTTTTCGGGCTGTTTTTATCTGTTTTAACCATGGATATATTATAGTATTTTAATGTAGAAAGAGGTATATTCAGATATGGCTGAATTGTTCACGTGCATTGTATTATGATTTGTTCAAGATTTTTGCTGTAGAGAATAATAATAAAAAAAAATCTGCAGTAAATCCACTGCATTTAAACATAGCCTACAGAACATACCTTAAAGGTGATAGTGAACCCTGGGAGGAGGGGAGCGTCAAGACAGTGAGCCCTGAGCTGAACCCTCCCCTGTCCCTGTCTGTTTGCCTCAACTATCCTAGGAGACAGAGGACAACTGGGCGACAGCCCCTTCTTAGATATGTGATGACACAGAATGCAGACAAGACAACAACAAAAGGGAGGTCAGCAAGCCAAAGGGTCAATACCAGTTGAGCAGCTCAGTACAGAATCAAAATCCGAGAGAGTAGTCAAAAATAAAGCCAGAGATCAGGAGTATGTATAGTGATAACAAACAGCAAAGAGTAAATATCCAGCACACACAAGCGCCAAGGTGAATGTGAGCAAACAATAAATAGGAAGGACCCGCCCCAGACTTGATAGGCATATAGTCTGTCAATCACACTGGTAAGGCTAAGATTAACTTAGGGAAAACCACGGTGAAGGAGATCGGTGAGTTGGAAAATCAATTACAGAAGTGAGGGAATAGGACAGAGTCCAGACAATACAAGAAGAACCCAAATCTAGGAATCCCAGCCGGACACTCCTGCACGGCAGAATGTGATCGGAGGATGGCGCTGAAGCCCGGACGGACAGGGTTGTTACACAAACTTCCTATGAAAATGGTGTAAAATTACCCGAGCAGCAAGCTGCCTCCCAGCTAAACGTGAGGTACTTCCTTTAACAAAAAAGTCTTATTAACATTTTTGACCGCTGAATTCAGTAAAAGGATCGAAGAAAAAATATTTAAGGAAAATTATGTATAGTTTGGACGAGCAAAACATTTAATGCTGCCATTTTTTAAGATTTTTCATATCAAATTTTATTTCCAAATAAATCTACTTTTCTTCACTGATACGGAAAATATAAATGAATGAAATTTGGTAAATTTCGAGTTACCCAGTTGACCTCATGGTGGTCACACAACTTCATAGGTGTCTTTGACTTTAACTGGAGTTGCCAGAAACCTTATCATGGATGTCTTTATGATCTATCATTGCCTTCCAGAGTCTGTTATAAAGAATCTCTCTGTTCCTAGTTGACTTGCTCTCCTGAAGGACCTTCCCAGATGCTCTGGAATAAATTAATTGTCCCATTATCACTCGGTGTAGAAAATTGTTTTCGAACTGCATCATGAACTCAATCAACTACTTGTTCTGTTTTTAATTACGCCATAAAGCGTGCAATAGGCGGCCGCTTTGCATCTACGGAGAATTCCATCTGGTTTACATTGTCTTCATTTCAGATACTTAATACAAAGTACCATTCCATATGGAACCCCTTGGATCGCCAGATCATTGTTAGGGTAAGGACACACGCTCACGTTTTTTCTAGCAAAACCCAAGAGGGGATTGAAAAAAAAAATCATTTTAGGTTTTCACCTTTTAAGATTCACACCTGGTTTTGGCTCCATAAATTCCATCAACAATCCGGAATGTGTGTCCTTGCCCATGTAAAAGTATAGTTACACCGTTTCAATTTCCCTTCATTGCAATAGGTATTAGGTAATGGGTAAAAAGTATTTTTTTACTCTTCTTCACAGATAGGTATGTGGTTATAGAGAACAATACCGGCCCGATCACAAAAGCGTTATTGTAATCTTTGAAGTTGCGAAAGAGACGTTGGAGAAGTTCAGCCATATATAACTATGTGGAATGTTCAGACATCCCCGATACTTGCTACTGGGGACAGCTGATACAAGCTGTCTCCGAATAATGAAACTTTAGACCTGTACAGAGCAGCATGTTTGCAGTCAGAACTACTAGGTCTTGTCTTAAATCAAGTCAGAACAATTCCCTGATTATAGGGGACAGTTCTGGAATTTTTGTCCTGTCCGATCTTGAATAAATCCCTTTTCATTTGTTCACCCTTCAGCGTTTTTTTTGAACCTGTATCTACCAGGTATTGACTTAACAACTTGGTTCAAGTCAAGGTGCTTATCTTCAGAAACTAGACTCTGAATGAGATGACCAGATAGGATTTTCCTGGGAAAAAAATGTGTTTTTTTGGCGTCAGACTGTTAATGTCTATTGTCCATGTCCATGTCCTTTAAAGGGATTCCATCATTAGAATACCTTTTTAACAAATACCAAGTAGGAATAGCCTTAAGAAAGGTTATTCTTCCCCTACCTTTAGAATTCTTCTTCACGCCGCCGTTCCGTAGATATCCCGGTTTTTCTTGGTGTGCTAATAAGGGGGCATCCATTGTGCTGCTTGAAAACTCCAACACCGTCTCCATCTTCTACAGCCACACTTCTCCGCCACATCCTCTGCTTTGTCTTCTTCCGCGAAGCCTGTCTTCTGGATGTAAATCTGGCGCATGTGCAATTGGTTCTGCCATCGGGCTTTGGGCATGTCTGTTCAGCCATTTTACTGTAGCCAAGCGTACTGTTCCTGTAAGCGGTCAAAGTAAAATGGCTGAACAGACATGCACAGTTGGCTATGCCCGAAGCCCGATGGCAGAGCCAACTGCGCATGCGCCGGATTTACATCCCGAAGACAGGATCACCAGACGAGGACAATGCAGAGGGCGTGGTAGAGAGGCGCTAGAGAGTTTTCAAGCAGCACAGAGGACACCCCCAGTGCTGTTTGAAGACTCATCTGCATAATGAGAAAAACTTGGATATCTACAGAACGGCGGCGCGAGGAAGAATTCTAAATGTAGGGGAAGAACTGCCTTTCTTAAGGCTATTCCTACGTGGCATTAGTTTAAAAAAGGATTCTAATGATAGAACCCCTTTAAATTGTTACAAGAAACCATTGCTACCATTTCATTTAATGGTTTTCTAAAATGTTGGCCTTGACTTATGCTTAAGAAGGAGCGAGCCATGAGTCCTTTAAAAGAATAAGCCGTAATTACATAAAACTAAAATCGTTTGTCAAGTTCTGTCTAAGTAAAGTCACTTAACAAATGAAATGGATATGATGACATCAGACACTACATAAACATACTTTGTTCTCGCGTTAAAATTTTTATTTGCCTTTTTACATTGCTCACAGCTGCAAAGCGTCCCAAGTGTCAATAATGTTGGGGAAAGTTAATCACGGCACCAACTATGATTTAACGATGCGCTCCTTATTTGGAAACACGAGCGGGAAAGGTTTTCTATAGGGAATTGACTCTCAAAATGGTAGACCTTGAAAGCATTTGGAAAATGACGTCTTGCTTGGGGCCTCTGCACAACCCAGACTGCAAAGGTTGTGTTTCCTTGAAGCGGTGCAGCTGCTCGTGCAGTGCAGGGATAAAAGTCATTGTAGCAACGCTTCTCCTACTAAGGTTCTTGGATTTTGGTTGAAGTTACGGTTAATTGTGAAAGTCTGATCAAGTTCAGAAACTATGACATTTTCCTAAACGACGATGATGTCTTGACAAGGTCATTTGTCTCACTTTAATCTTTTCGCTCATACCATGAAGGATGAAACAAGGATCAATAAACATAATGACATATGAAGTGCAAAGTTTTTAAAGTACGTAATGCAATGCAGATCTATAGCATTAAAGGGGTTTCACATGAAGACGAACCTTATTTAAATTGAATCCCTGCTTTCTTGCACCCTCAGGGGATCCCTTTTACAAGACAACTGGTAGTAAATTAAAACATTCCTCCAGTTATAAACAGTACTGGTGTATAAATGAAAAATTGTAATATATCTTACTAAAGAAATACATTTACTTCTCCATTTTTCAGGCAGAGTTCCTTTCTACATATTAGTCTATGAAGACTGGAGGGGGATAGAAAAGACACCCAATATAATTGCTGTTCCTATGTGCACGTTTAACACTGCTATGTTTGTAGATGAGAGGCTGTAAGTGCACAGAGTGAGGCAGAAGTCTGAAGCTAACTTCACCCCTCCCTTCTCCATAGAGCTCTATGTGTGAAGCTGAAATATGGAGACTAATATAATGGAAATAAGCAGTCTGATTGAAGATAAGGATTAGGAGAAGAGCTTAATTAGTGGTGAAGGAAACAGATCTCCTTAATAAGATGTTCTACAAAATTTCTTATTTTCACCTGCACTGTTAATTTATGAAACAATTTTTATAACTGGAGGTTTATTTTTCAGAATGTAAATGAAAAATTATGGATGCGGTAATTGTTTTGTAGGCCTCTGTAGAATTAAATTAAACATATTTTAAAGACATTTTAGTGAATTTAAAAAAAAAAAAAAATATTATTTATATTTTCACCCCCCCCCACCACCAAAAAAACAAAAAACAAAAACAAACAAACAAAAAAAAAAATAATAAAGATCCTGCAGTTCTGACTCTGGCTACTAAGCCAAATAATATACTGACATTGCTGTAGGAAATTTACGACCTCACTTATTAGCACATTGATTATCACAGCTGTCATGTAGCTGTAGAAGAGATACAGAATTCACAAGGTGCAATAGGTAATTCCACGGTTTATCCACCAGTGTGTCCATAATCCATGGTTCAGGAAACAAGAAATGAATGACTATTTTAGGTTTAGTGGTAAGAGTGGGAATTGCAGGATTTTTTTTTTTTTTTATATATATATACAGTTAACCACCTATGTATAACATGTATAACGTATAAACATGATGGCACATTCCTTTTAAAGAAACTTGACCCAGATAATTCTAAACTGGTCCAAACCCAGGTCAAGGAGCGATCGCAGGTACTACATCCTCCGAATGAACCTTGGAAGCTGAACTCTAAAATCTGGAGTGTTATAGGGTTGTTGTGGGCTGTGAGCAGACAGTGTGTCTCAGCCAGTTGGAACGCAACTTCAACAGTTTTATATGTTCTTCCAGAAAATGAAAAATAATTATGTGCAGGCGGGGTCTCGTCCTGTCTGTGATACTCAGAAATGTTCTAATAAAAAAAAAAAAATGGAGATGGAATAAATTGCTTTCCAATTCTTCCTGCATAATTCACTTTACACACATTGCATTTTAGGAATTGTACTCTATTTTATATGTCAGCTCGGGACATGTAACAGCTCTGCGAGGGAACCCTTGTACGCCTGTGTGATGCCTGAAACAAACTCCAGACATGGGGCCCGGGATGTTTTTATTGATAACATATTACGGAAATTTTACACTTACCGCCAAGTATAGTAACGTTTCTGCTCCGTGACATCAATTTTATTTAGAATTGCATATAACATATTAGAGATGTCTCCAACTAACAGAGTCATGTTACGTGCAATGGGAACTTACGGTAATTTCTCCCCAGTATATCTCATTGTCCCCAGTTGCAATGTGCTAAATGGCTTTAGAAACGCTCTCCTCCTTATTAGGGAATTCAGCGTTAACAGAGATGGGACCCCCAATCATCTATTATCCTATGTAAAAAACAGTTACGTAGAGAGTCTCTAGCATACATTGTACATTCAGACAATTAAAGGGGTTTTATAGGCTAAAAATATTGATGACTTATCCTAAGAATTGGATATCAGTATGAGATCTGTGGGGTCCTGACCCCTGGCACCTTCATTAATCATCCGTTCGTAATAACTGATAAGCAAAGAATGGAGCAGGAAGCAGACAGCGCTGTTCTCTGAGTAGTGGCCAGAACAGGTACTGCAGATCAGTTTCCAGTCATTTGAATGGGGCCTAAGCAGCAATGACTCAGTAAGGCTAAGTTCAGATGGGGTTTTTTGGACCGGAACCTGAAGCAGAGACTGCCTCAGGTTCTGGTCTAAAAGACGGGTAGCTGCGACTGAAAGCCGGTGCACTGCACTGGCAACCAGTTGTGCACTTCGCTCCGGATTAAGCCTAATGAATGGGCCTAGTCCGGAGGATGATGTGTCTTCAGGCCGAATCGCGAAGAGAAACCGGTACCTCACTTCTTTTTCCGGGAGCCGGCTTGTTCCTGAGCGGCATCCATTGATTTCAATGGGAGCCATCTTTTTGGTCAGGATTTTGAGGCTATATGTTGGAATACCCAGACTTTGACCACAAAATATCCCCCATACATGCAAAGATCATAGAAGAGTAATGCTGTATGTTATATGACATGGAACAGATATCCCAACATCCGTGTATTTTTTTACAACAGCTGCATCATAAAGAACCAACCCATAACTTTTAGCAGACATTTGAGATCCCCGGTTCTCTGGAGTCTCCAGATCCTGTGTCACATCTATATTTTGTTAAGAGTGGCCTTCATGTCATGCATAGAGATGATTTCCATGGGTTATTAAAGACTTAGAAGTGCTCTGAGATTTGTGTAAGAGACAAGTCACTACATTGAGTTAAACACTTAGTGAAGTGCAACAATTTATCCCATTACTTGCATGTTCTTGCGCTCCATGTGTGCAGTGGATTACTATAGACATTTTATTCCCACGGACCCATACAATCTGGAAAGAGAACTGAAAACATTTAGAAATGCCTCATAATTCTGCCTTGTAGATTTAGGGAAATTTCCACTTGGTTTGCTGAGATGGGATGTAAAGTTACCTATACCCCAGAAGTTTGTCTTATACGATAATGCTGTATGGGCCAGACAGAAGGTGTGGTATGCAAAAAAACAATAAAAAAACATTGCCAAATATCTCATATCTGTTTCTCACACCCATAATGTTAGGTCTTGGGGAAGGAACTAAGAGGCTCTGGTGTTGGCTTAATGTCAATGGGAACAGAGGATTGGGCATGTTGAACTCTACCTGCCTGATCTTTCTTTTCTCTCTGCCATCTGGGAGAATCAGAAACTCCTGTACACATTAGATGTTTGTTAGTTCAACCTAAATCGGTGGATTTGGAAGATATTTATATAATGTATATGGTCACACTAAGGCCGGGGCCGCATGTGGTGTAAACTCTACGGAAACAATGCAGTTTTTTACAGTCATTGCAAGCGAATCCCATCCACACCTTGTGGAAGAATATGAGCAGCGGACACGCTGTGATTTCCAAAACTGTAGCATGTCAATTGTAGCTACGGAAATGCCAGGGGGTCTATACGTATAATGGAAGCAGAAAGTCCACACCGAAAGCTCTGTGGGGAAAAAACACAATATGCTACCGTTGAGGTTTTTGCGGCAGCCCTCTGCGTGGGACCCTTGCCTAAAGAAGTTCTCCAGGCTAAAAATAGTAATGCCATTTCCTAATCATAGGTCATCATTACTAGATTGGGAAGGGCGCAGCACCCGTCAGCCCCAACAATGATGCACAGAAAATGGAGCAGGATGCAGACAAGTAATTTTTATGTGCAGCGTCCAGACCAGATTACTGCAGATCGGCTTTTAATCACTTTAATGGGAACTAGGCTGCAGTTACTCAGTTCAGCCACCACACAGAGATTGGCGCTGTCTGCTTCCTGCTCCATTCTCTGCATATCAGCTGCTGAGCACAATACATTGGTAGGGAGGCTGATCAGGCCCCCACAGATCTGATATCACTAACCTATAGGCTGTCACTAATTCTAGCCCAGAAAACCTTTAAGGCTAAGGTCCCACGTTGCGGGAATGCAGCTTTTTTTGTTGCAGTTTTTTGAACCAAAGCCAGGAGTGGATTGTGCAGAAGGTAGAAGTATAAGAACTTCTGATATATTTCCGATTGCATTTGTAGCTGTTCTTGGCTTTGGCTCAAAAAACCGCAACAAAATCTGCAACAAAAGAAGTTGCGTTTCTGCAACGTGGGGCCTTGGTCTAAGAGTTAGGAGTTAACCTATCCCTGTTAGAGCCATCTTATTCTTTTATCGTTCGTTATTAATCGTCTCTTCACAAAGCTATGTAATACACTAGAATTGTAATCTAGTCTGTGTTACTACTCTGTCCTCGGGCGTTGATGTTGGATAGCACAGCTGCGTGGAAGCAATGGCGGTGGGATTGAGGGTGGTCATTGCTCGTCCGATGCTTGCTTTTCATTGAAACTATTATTCCATATGAAATAAATTACTGTCTTCTTTGTCGGATAATACACTCTGGCATAGGATCAAGTCCTATGGTCGTACTGGATGTCTTATGTCTCCCGTGGTGCTACATTATAACTTTGGCTTCGGTGGTTGGTATATAGTAAACTATAGGATTGAAATTCCTGGGGAAACTAACAAAAGGGTCACCTCTGTCCTGGAAACTTGGAAAGTTCATCTGATAAACCGGTATCCTGAAAAGCATGGAAACAAAAGGGATTCAGGATCAGTTCTCAGACCCTAAACAATTCTGAGTGAAGACCCTTTCCTGCGAAACCACAACACAAGCCGGAAGTCCTTTAATCAGCCCTCAAAGGGTGTCATAGGCGGAAAGCAACAAGCGGAGTCTGAACACATAAATGCACGGAATCTGCATGGGTTACATCTTCATAGTCTCTCATCTTGGAAGTTTTAAAGATGTCAAGCAAGTAATGGCTGTATTAATCTTAAAGGAGTAGCTATTAGATATGCAGAGAATGCAGAATATCAGCAGACTACCAGGCTGTAAACATATATATATATACAGGACTAGATAGTGGAAAGTCTAATGAAAAATATATGTACACTGTGTGTGATATATGAGACGTTTACTAAGGCATCCACCTTTGGGGTCACTTGTAAGATTATATTAAGGAATGGCAGTCCATTGATAAGCTGTAGACTGTAGTCTGCTGACAGGGCTTGTTTGCCGCGAGAGAATTTCACATATTTTGCATCCTTGCAAGTTATTGGAATATTTATGGACCTAAATAGATCATTCTGGACAGTAACATTCTGTTAGGGAATTGGAAATGGTGCACTTTTTTGATACAATTTTCGATGATGACTATTCACTTGGGGTAAAATCCCTATGGGGCTAGGGCCACATATTGTGGAGAAGCTGCACAGATTTTGCTGTGTGTTCTTTGAGCCAAAGACAGGAGTGAATTAGGTTAGGGTCACACCTGCTTTTGGGTTTCCATTCTTCCCAAAAAAACGGAAACCTAATCCTCTTAAAAAGCGATTACCCTGGAAAAATGCGGAAATAAAAATCCTACTTGCAGGACTTTTTGCTTTTTTTCCCCCCAAACGGATTCGGGGACAGAAATCCCATGCGGGATCCATGCACCTTGTCTTTTAAGTGGTCTGGGCTAGGCAGAAAAGTTTGTGTTTTCCACCCATAAAGGGGCATGGTTTAAAGGGGTTGTCCCATCACAAGGATCCTATCTATACTGCTTGTTAATGTGGATGTAAAACTTTTCCTAAATACGCTGCTTCAGCAAAACTGCTTTGTTTGTCGACTATCTTACTTTATTCAATTCATTGTTGACACAGCCCTTGACTTATCTGCTCAAAAGTCAAGTGATGTAGCTGCCTGCTGTCAGGGGGGAGGGAGGAGGGGCTAAGTGCACGGGAGCGAGCCTTTGTTTCTAGCTATTCCTATGTCTGCACCACGTGACCTAGGTCCTGCACTCAGATAGGGGAGAGGAGCTGCTTTCATTTCTGAACTCGTCTTCTGTTCTCCCAGTTATCAGGCTAGCTAATACAGTTGTGTTCATTATGGCAGAGACAGGCAGTCTCTGTATGTAACACAGAATGGAGTTGCTCCTGCCTGTACTTCATAGTCCAATATTGTGCATATAGTGTTGTTTGAGGACCTTTGATGACATCACAGGCCCTTCAGCCACCCCATAGGATTACGCTATGCGATGGGCGGAGCTACACACTATTTTTGGGGCGGAGCTAAACGGCAGATTGCATATGAAACCCCACCCACCAAATGATGCAAGAAACCAGGAAGAAAGAAGATTTTACAGCAGTGAAGACTGGTGAGTATGCGACGTGGGAATACCCCTTTAAGATATCACACCATGTCAAAAAAAATGCATCAAAATTTTGGCATATTTTTTGGTGGAAACTAATTTGGCTAATAGGTGGTGTAAAGTTAAACCAGACAGATTTATGATTCAGCTTTAACCACTGTGACAAAACGGGTTCATTTTAGAGCTGTCTAGTCTAAGTTTACACTGTCAAAGTAACAAGGCAATATCTTTATATTTTAATGTTTATTATGTTGTATAAATATATATTAGATTATTTTAATTTTGATTCTTTATTTTCTTTCATTTATATTTATTAAAGAAAGTCTGACAGTCCTGCCTGTTTGTAATTGATTTCCATTGAGACTTAAGTCTTTCCTTGAGGTCTCAGAGCCCTGACTGTTTGGATGTGGTAGACTTCGCTTCCTCACACTCGGCGATTCAGCAGATCCTTGGCCTTTAATGTACTGTAGCTCTTCCTGTATGGACACGTGTGTGCAATCACTGTCCTGTAGTGGAGGTCTTGGAGATTCTAACTAAGGGAAACGCTCACATGTTCACACTCTGGATTATCCAGTCTTATATATAAAGCTGCTTTATGTTCATGGCCCCCAGTTACTGTATAGACTGGGACGTATACGAGTGTGACAGAGCTGATCTGAATTTCTGCAGATAGTTAGACTGGTGCAGCGTGACATCTTAGGCTATGGTTACACCTGCGTTGGGTGACCATATGGGGATTCCGACTCCCATTCTGCATAAAAAATGCAGTTTTCAGGCGAAAATCTGGCGGACCCCATTATAGACTGTAGGTGTACGCAGGTAGCCACGTTTTAAACAGATTGGGTTTCTGTTTGTCAGATCCGGTGAAACCCCAATATGTGATAACTTATTACACTGCGCAGTTTAACCAGTATGTAGAATGGGAGGAAATCCACACAAACCTAGATTCAAACCTAGATTCAAACCCAGGACTCCAGCGCTTCAAGGCTGCAGTGCTAACCACTGAGCCACCGTGTTGCCCTGAAAAATCAGGTTAATTTTGTTGCTTCTGTATGTGAAACAGATTGGATAGATGTGAAATTCTTCAACCATTCCAGAAAGTCTTTGGGGCGTTCACACTTATGCCCCTATCTGTCCACCGTGTTTCCTTTCTAATCCCTGAAGAAACTGGACAGGGGACGGCTTGCCAGCGGTCAGTTTCAAACCCATTCATTTGAATGGGTTTTTAAAGCAAACCACCGATGTCCATAGGAAATCTCACCCCCTGGAAACTGTTTTTTTGGGGGGTTTTGGACAGACTCAAAATCCTGCATGTCCGACTTTGTGTTCAGTTTCACAGTATAGAGGCTTCACATGGATACCGGTGGTTTGCTTTAAAAATCCATTCAAATAAATGGGCTTTAAAACTGACCGCCGGCAAGTCGTCCCCTATGCAGTTTGTCCGGGGATTAGGACGGAAACACGGTAGATGGACAGGGGCGCAAGTGTGAACGCCCCCTTAGTCAGTGAATGTAAACCATTATTGTATAAATTGAGAGCTAGATAACCTGACTACTCACAGCTGAAGGTTTGTTACAATATTTGAGGTGTTGGTCATCTTTTGTAAGCTGAACACATGAGCTGTTCTGAGGGTTCGCTACTATGTATCAGTACATGTTAGAGCTGTAACTGTGTAATATAAAGTCTTTTTAGGATCTCATCCTTTTTTCTATTCTCCTTGACTCTCTATTCCAAATATATAGTCTGGGGTTTTATTTTTCTTGCATTTGCAGGTTTATATAGTGGTCCATGAAGAAAACAACATTTCTTTCAGTAACATTTCATGTCTGCTGTAAGTTTCTTCTATTCCCCACAGACAGATCTTTGGTTTTCCTAGAAGTGCTGTGAACAGCTGCCTCATTCTGTGCGGCGTTCTCCAGTGTCACATCTTGTTTTCTCGCTGCTCAGATGTAATACGTGGACATATCTGAACACCTCCACACAGCCAATGCCAATCCCACAGGGGAAAACTTTCTTTCCTCTATTTGCTTTGCCCCAATGAAATTACTGTAAATGACACAAAAACTCAGTTGTTGCATATTCATAATCTATCTGTATGATATTTCTCACATAGGAATTATATCTATCCATTCTTAATAGGAGTAGAAAACATGAACTTGTAAGAATTTGTTCATGCACAACATTTAAGAATATGAATCCTTGCAAAACTACACTATGTACTAGTATAGATATAAGGCACAGAGTCATCTTTGTTAGGATTGGCTCAGTATATGTTTGTTCCATTTGGTAAAGGGGACCTATCACTGGGTCTTAAAAGCCCAAAGATGTCCCTCATCAGCGCGGTCACCCGGAAAAATTTGGTACTTTGTTTATTGCAACCTGTTCAGTTATTCTAAAGATATAAGCCCTTTTAGTACTGATGCAAATTAGACTAGTGGTATATCTGTAGGTGGGGTCTCTGTATACTATATGTCATGTAGTGTTACCGCCCACTTGACTAGTAGACCCTGATTAGCATCAACACTAAAAGGGCTTATATCTTTAGAATAACCGAACAGATTTGGATAAACAAAACACCAAAATTCTCAGACGTATTTCCTGATGTAGACCTGCAATATATCAATATAACCCCATTTTTCCAGCATACCCAAAAAGTATGCTTCTGACATACTGTACTTTTGGATGGTAGACATAAGCTTGCCTTGTTACTATATAAAAAACCATAGGGGCTGATTTATCAATACTGAAGTTTTTCATGCCAGCCGGGGCCATTCACATGGAAGAGTTTGGCACTGATTCTGGCGAGGAATCCGCGTCAGAATCAGCGCTGAAAAAAAGACTCCCATTGATTTCAATGGGTTCTGCATGGAAAACGGAACCCATTGAAGTCAATGGGAGGCTTTTTTTCAACGCTGATTCTGACAATGACTCCCCTCCAGAATCAGTGCCAAATTCCTCTATGTGAATGGACCCTAATAGTCCAGGGCCACCAGAGCTTAAGAGTGAGCTTAATGTATGACAAAGGACACACATTATCATAATAAGTACATCCTCCGAGGATGAAAGCAAGCAAGGAGCTGGCATAATTTTGGGAAAACACAGTGTTTTTTCTGCAAATTTTGCTTTGTTTTTTTGAGCCAAAGTCAGAAGTGGATTTAACTGAAGGGAAACGTCTAAGCCTTCCTTCCACTTTACTCAAAAGTTGTGAGCAAGTCGGAAAATGGAAAAAAGTGCCACATTTTTGTTGCAGTCTTTGGCACAAACAGCTATGAGTCAAACATACGCCACTTTTGCATCAGAAACCTGGTCCATTTTAGTAAATTCCCTCCAATATATTGTGAAGTTCGGACGCTACGTGCGCTCTGCTACTTTAGTCATATTTCTTATTCCGCCAGTGGCAGGACTCGCGAGCATGCCAAATCCCTGCAGAAAATACTTTAGACAAGTAGGTCGGCTTTTTACGTCAGCTCTTTTTATTGCAGCCTATCCATTTCAGAGAAATGTCTGAAGATGTTTCCATCTCTTTCCTGCTGTTCTAAAGTAACCTTGAAGATATATGGCACTAGACTTCAACATTTCATAACAAAACCTCCAGTGTGTGTGTGTGTGACTGGAAGTCCACAAGTAAAACGCTACATAGGCAGCGATGTTTATTTGGATGATTTTTTTTTTTTTTCGATTTGTGCCCGGATTTTTTGCTCTGTCTACAAATTACTTTAGCAGAGTAATGGAGCGGGAGGCCATTGATTGTTTGCCTAAGTCTGGTTACTATGGAGTTATCCAGCCGTCCATGATCTCAGCTATCTC
Organism: Leptodactylus fuscus; assembly: GCF_031893055.1. Classification (NCBI taxonomy): domain Eukaryota; kingdom Metazoa; phylum Chordata; class Amphibia; order Anura; family Leptodactylidae; genus Leptodactylus; species Leptodactylus fuscus. The sequence continues at coordinate 69,981,209 of NC_134273.1, read as the reverse complement.
AAGGGATGGCACAAAAAAACGTTGCAGCTGTCTTAACCCTTATGACATTATAGGGTTGCCATTCCAATAAGTTCTCAAAAAGTGCAGCCTATCTGCTATTGTGTAGAGAAGACCAAAATATGATCACTCAAGGTCAGCGATGAAAAGAAAATGCGCCCTGACTGTTTACATACAGATGTGTCCTTCCTTAAGTTTCCTCTTGGCTTCATATACTGTATCCTGAGACATACCACAAGATAACCCACCTGGAAAAATACTTGATTTTGCAAATTTTTTTTTGCAAATTTTTATCCAGGACTTGTATGATATGTTTGTCTGTGTGTGGCCACACGCTGGTTGTGTTCATGTTACAAGCTTGTGAAGGGTTATGCTGGCGTATTGCAATATTATATTGAGTTGGTTTAGTGAGAAATTGGAGTCCTTAATAAAATTTGCGGAAAGTTAAGCGTGGAAAGATCTGTAGGTTTGGTGGTGTGACTAGTCAGGGCGCAGAGCCTGATAGGAGGCAGGTAACAAGAGATCAGGCTGTTCGTGTGTATGCTGAATAGGGAAATTAGAAAGTGAAGGCAGGGAACGTTCCTGGCCAGGACTCGGGATAAAGCAATAGTCACATGAGTGTAGACATCCGATTGATGGAAGGCTCTTGTGCAGTAACCTCCTGAGACATATCCATTACACACCGATGTGATGCTTTATTCTGGCACAAGTCATTCGTTTTGCTACAGAAAGTTCCAGATAGTACGTTGCAAAATATAAAGTTTGCTTTACTATTAAACAGACAAAAATGAAATTCCTTAATGGAATTTTATTTTTTTCAGAAAGTGACCTACCTTCTAAACCAAGTTTTTATATTAAATACATTTTTTTTATGTATTTACATTTTTTAAATAGATTTTTTAATTAGTGACTTCATTTAATTTCACTTTATCATTCACTTTAAAGGGGTATTCCCATGACGCTTGTTCACTAACCTGCAGGCTGTTGTGCTCTCTTCACTTCCTGCTTTTCTCGGCACATTGGTGGGCGGGGTTTCACTTGCACGGGATTGGTTGTAAATGAATTACCACAGTGTGAAGCTGATGTAGCAGAGCTGAATTTGAGTCAGTTTGCATTACATACAGAGGTATCGGACTCCCTATCGCAGCCCTTATCAGCCAAATTGAATTAAACCGACTGATAAGAGCTCAGAAATCCCGGAGCTCTCACCTCCCCTATCTGAGAAGCTCCGCTACTTATCAGACACAAACAGCTCAGAGCTGCTCCCAGCCCCTCCCTGCCCCCCCTGAGAGCAGGCAGCTACATCACTTGATAAATGAGCAAATAATCCCAAGGGCCATAGAAACGGAGTGTAAACAATGAAGTGAATAAATTAAGATAGCGGCCCAACAAAGCAGTTTTGATAAAGCAATGCATTTAGGAAAAGTCTTAAATCCACATAAACTATTAGTATAGATAGGATCCTTGTGATAGAACAACCTCTTTAATTTTCCACCTCACTGCTTATATTAAAAAGAATTATATCCTGCAATTTTCACTCTGAGTACTAAGCCTAATAATAGACTACCACTTGCCAATTCTGTATGGGTTTCCTTTGTAGCAGTTGCCTTCTTTACATCACAGACAAGACAAACAGCATTACAATAGAAGATAACGCCTCTATATATTACACCACTGGCCCATCATTGCATCCACAACTGACAATAGATGATGTCACAGCTTCTCTAGCTTAGGCGAGATGGCAGACTCCACGATCAAAAGAAATACCGGTAATTGGTATACTTCACGACCTGGTTAATAAAAACGTAAAACAAATGGTGATACGATACTATTAAGGGATGGACAATAAGGAACTTTGCAAACTTTGTTAACTTGGAAATAGTGATCTAATTGAGATTCTAGTCGCTGGTTCCTGATGACTTGATGGGCTGGATTTCTCCAAGGATATTGATGTAACCCATTAAACATGTGCTCGTACAGTATCCACATGAAGTCATTATTTTATGTTCTTGGAATGTGAGCCGTCCATTATCTACATGTAACAAATGTTCTGCAATACAATATGTGACAAGGGAGTTTAATAGCAAGGTAACTTGAGTGAACACAGCAGCTCCTGCCATCTATCTAGGAACAAATGTACAAAACTCCTATTCCTTGAAGGTATTTTAGGGCGTCCATAAAGGGCAATGTAAACTTATAATGTTAATTTTATATAAAAGATTAAAAAGTGAAAACTATCCTGTGTAAAGCCAGAAACATTTAATCCTTCTTAACTCGCGGATCTGTAAGACGTAATATAATGCCGTGAATATGAAAGCTGTCATTCTTGCTAGTGGTGGTGGGTAGTTTACTATGGACTTCTGATAGTCCTATTACTATAGCGTGTAAGTACTCAGCGTGTGTAGGGCAGAAGCTGGTGTGTCATGCTTGACACTCTCCAGCTCTGCACAATGGCCCCATTTACTGGTCCTAATATTGTAACCCTCAATTATCCAAGCATTAAGTTTTATTGAATGAAGGAATGTTGAAGACTTGAAAAAGATGCATTAACATCTTTACAATTTTGTGGTTTATGTGCTGGTGTGTTCAGAGGCATGACTGCACCCTGGTCAAAGAGGTCACTAGTGGGTGGTGGAACGAATTCTGCTGGCCATTGGAAATGTGCTGAGGATGGATTTTGTGGAGTCGCATTGTTGTCAAATTACAGGCTAGAACATCAGTTTCTTATATACAAGACTGTATGGCCTTGTTATGGGCCTTGTATCATGTTAAAAGTAGAAAGGACCGACTGTGATCCAAGGGGTGGAAGGTTTTCCAATGGGTGCTAGGGATTATGGGTTTTGTTCACTGTTGTTTCTTCAAGGGTTGGTTCATTTTGGATAATCTGCAAGGAAACAATTAATGGTGCCAATAAAAGTCAAAGGGCCATCAGATTAATGCATGAATGTGATGGCTCCCCGACTCTTTGTAGTCGGTGTACCCTCTGGCTAACTAATGGACATCCCAACAGGAAAAGCTCCATTCCTTGGACTACACGGACATGGACCATCCATTCAGAATAGAAAATTAATGTATATTAGCGAGTCAATTTATTTTACATTTGGAACTCAATAAATAACTTAATTTATTCACTTCATTGTTTACACTGCGTTTCTATGGCCCTTGGGATTATCTGCTCATTTGTCAAGTGATGTAGCTGCCTGCTCTCAGGGGGGGAGGGAGGGGCTGGGAGCAGCTCTGAGCTGTTTGTGTCTGATAAGTAGCGGAGCTTCTCAGATAGGGGAGGTGAGAGCTCCGGGATTTCTCAGCTCTTATCAGTCAGTTTAATTGAATTTGGCTGATAAGAGCTGAGATAGGGAGTCCGTTACCTCTGTATGTAATGCAAACTGACTCAAATCCAGCTCTGCTACATCAGCTTCACACTGTGGTACAACCAATCCCGTGCAAGTTAAACCCCGCCCACCTATGTGCCGAGAAAAGCAGGAAGTGAAGAGAGCACAACAGCCTGCAGGATGGTGAACAAGCGTCATGGGAATACCCCTTTAAGGTTTCAGAGAATCCCTTTAAACAGAAATCTGACATAACATTTCAGGCATCGAGTAAATCTTTGCTTAGATTGTTGCTTCAAACATCAACAGTAGACATCCTAGATGTTTCCATATCAGATTCCAGTTCTTGTATATGCCTTGACTCATTTACGCTTATAACATTGGTCTTTGGTGATAGAAAGGTTAACAGTGTTGATTTAAAGGAAGTGACTAATCTTTCACTGGTTTTTATACTCCTTGAAGGACATCCAAAGCATAAAAAGTTATTTTAAGCCATTGCCCTGTATATAGTGCCCTATAGTGAATCCTATATATGTGTCCATGCTAAGCGCACCATTTACTTATACGATTTTAAGAATTGTGTATAATGCTTTGTATGGATTAAGGGTAAAGGAATCAGTAATGCCCTCTGCCAGGATTAACAAGAAAGTGACTTGATTTATTGACAGTATATCTTTATGCGCACGTCTTATGTCACCTAAACTTAGTACACGACATCTCTTAAGACAACTGAAACATTACACCATTGAATGTCGGTGACCAGCACCACAATAGCACAGCTGTCTTTTTGATGCGTTCCATTTGCTGCCTTGGCCCACGCTTGGCATGTGCCGTGGAGCCGCAGTTACACACGGTCTACTGTTTGTCATGTTCCGCTAACATTTTTGAGAGTTGTGTCGTGACACTTCTCAGTCTTACTTAGCACCTCCGTCTAATGGTGTCGGCTCTTGCTCAAGGATTCTGTGAAACCTGATTTATTGTTGTATAATAGTTACTATTATTATTACTGAAATACAATCCTATACACAATCCCAGCCCTTGGTGCTCCGTACAAATCTCACTCAGCAAGTGTTAGTTGTTCTTGTTTTCTTTATGATTAGGTCATGAGTACCGGATCAGTGTGGATCTAACACTCGGCACCCCCACAGAAGCAGATGGATCTTTGCACATTGTATCAATCATACTACAGTATTGCAGCTCAATCTCCATTCAAGCAAATGAGAGCCGAGCTACAATAGTACGGCATGGCCACTACACAGTGTACAGAGCCATCTCCTTCCACCTTAGTACACTGTATAGAGAATAGCTGGTTGGAGTGATGCACGTGTGACCGCCACTAGTCATATAGTAATAACCTGTCCTAAGTATAGGTCATCAATATCAAATCTTGGGCCGGTTCACATCTGCCTTCGGTATTCCGTTCGGGGAATCTGTATGCCTTATAAATTCAGTGCACCATCCATCGTCTGTAGTGATATCTAAACTGGTGGAGATGGAGGACCCAACTATGTCACACTCCTCACTAAACCCCCTTTAAGGATAGTAGCAAGCTCTTTGTAAAACTTTTCCTATCCCTCTTGAGTGTTTGGTTTTGTTGCTCACACCAGCCATACCAGTTCCTTTATGTAGTACCGCTATACGCAGGTTGTCTTGGTGCATGTCCTGATCTGGTTTCCTTTGATTTACTTACAGATCACTTTGCATTTGAGACCAATCCTAACAGTCTCGGTTCATCGTAAACCTCTGGTGTTCATCTTAAACTCCCCACGGCCAGTGATGTGGAAGCTGAAGACGGAGAAGCTAGAAGCAGACATTCCAAGATATTTCTTTGTGAGTATATAAGCGGTTGCGAAATGATCAGAGGTGGAGCTGCATATGGAATAAATAAATTGGGATGTTTTGTCTTGTCATTGTCGAAGAATATACTCTTGGCTTAGAGACACCAGTCTTATTAAAAAATACTACAAGCTCTTAGAAAAGATCATGAAGATCATTTAGTTTTGGCAACAGTCTTCATATAATAGAAGAAGACTTGTTATTAAAAGACACACGTTTTTGGTTAAGATTGCAACTTCTTCCGTCACTGACGCCCAGCTGGATTAGTCATCTGTTTAGTCAGACAATAGAAAGGGCGAGGCTCTCCTATGTTTTTTTAGGAGATTATGCACTATATTTCGCTTAATACTGCAATATTGTATCCTTAACGCCAACTTTCGGGATCCCCTTTAGTAATTGTTGCGGGTTACCCACTCACCATTACATACAAGTGATTAAAGTTATAGCCACACATCGGGGCTTTGTGGCAGAGTTGTCATGATTTTGTAATGGCACAGCTTTTTTGCAACTTTTTTTAAGTGTTTTTTTTTTCCTTCAAAACAATGATAGAACCTCTATAGAAGGCTATTCTAGGCATACATTTCATTCATTGATCCTCGCAGCCATTATTAATTAACTCGGTTTCCTTGATATGCAAATTACTCTTCACAGAGCACTGGAAGCCTTATCCCTGTTCCCTGAGCACTGCTGCATCATCAGCCACCACGTTTTTCACCTCGCCCTTCTTTACATAGCATCCCTCCTTCTACACCTTCTTTCAGAGCAGTTAGTCGATTAAAATCTCGCATATGCGCTGTACATGACTAGCTGCTCTGAAGGAAGCAGTGAAGAGGTGTAGAAAGAGAGATCGTCTGTAAAGAAGGGGTGGTGAGAAACAAAGGCAGCTAATGACACAGCAGTGCTCAGGTGAACAGTGATAAGGCTTCTGGTGCTCCCTGAAGAATAATTTGCATATCAAGAAAACCGTGTTATTTAAAAAATGGCTGTGAGAGTCAATGAATGAAAGGAATGCCTGGAATAGCCTTTGTAAAACCTATGTAAAGATATACTTAGTTAAAAGTTTTTTTGTGAGACCAACTTTGAAGGGGCTCTATCATTGGGAAAAGTCATTTTTAGCTAAGCACATCCTTGCATAGGCTTTAGTAATGCTATTCCACACCTACCTTTAGTATGTAGATTGCCTCAGTGGTTTCTAAATAAAGCTGGTTTTATTCATATGCTAATGAGCTTCCAGTCAGCACAGGAAGTTCCCAACAGCACTTGTCCCTGCTATTATCTCCTATGTGTGTGTGCTAACAGGAAGCTGAGTCATCATCAGCAGCAGCCTCCCATAGGAAACAATAGCAAAGAGGTGCAAGATGTATCGTGCACCAGTCTAATTAGCATATGAATAAAAACGGACTGATTCAGAAACCACTGAGGCAATCTACATACTAAAGGTAGGTGTGGAATAGTCTTTCTAAAGGCTATGCAATGATGTGTTTAGTTAAAAATGACTTTTCCCAGTGATAGAGCCCCTTTAAAGAGGTTGTCCAGGATTTAGAGAAAACTCAGAGGTGAACTGGATGGGTATAAATTAAGGAAAAAAGACCTATGACCATTGGCCGGTCCCAGTTCCCTTTCCCTCCTGTGCCTGGACTGGCTATGATGGAAGCAGAATTGCTCACATGACCCCTGACACCAATCAGTGACCTCACAGGTCGCTGGAGAAGGACCAATGACTTTCACTAATTCCTTACACAGATCGGTCTCAGCAGTCATCCGAGCCTCTCTACTTCTGGTGTGGAGAATCTTGACATGGACAGGGAAGGGGACTGAGCTGCATTAGGGATAGATGAATATGTCTAGGTCCAGGTGAATCCTGGACAACCCCTTTAAGGCTCCCATACATTTATGACGAAAGCTATGTGTACCTCTGACTCTCCACCAAAAGATGATGTCAAGGGAAGAAAGATTTGGGCATATTTCTCTCCTCCCCCATGGATAAGGCTTGCATATTCAGATAACAATTATTCCCGGTTGCTATAATTGGTGCTCATGACAAAAGTAGCCCCAGTCATGTGACATCTAAATACGAGCGGAATTCCAGTGTTGTCAATGGCAGTAAATTAGATTCAATTTAATGTATTCGCTGTAATATTTATTGTAACACTTCCGACAATAATTGATATCACGTTCCCCGTCACCGGCAGATTGGTTCCCATTGTACAAGGTAACCTGAGTACTATGTCACCCTGCATTAGAGAACATAGGATTAGCAAAAGAGGTCTTGATCTTTCGGAAACGAAAGGCTTTTTAATTATAAGTTGGAGGCAAATGGGATTTCATTCTGTGGCCGCTGGCAGCTGAGTGAAGGTTTTAATTAAATACCCATCGTAAGTCCCCGGTGATGATAACTTGGAGTGCGTTGGTCGGAGTAATGCGCACTTCACTCATAAACCTGTCAATGCGTCTATAATATTTAAACAAGGTTATTTTATTAAAAAATGGTAAGGTTTCATTCCCGCAGCTCATAAACATGTCGCGTTTCAGCCATTTGACATTATCTTGCTTTCTAACCTTGACATATCTTTCAATCAACGTGTGTGTAATACAATCTGCCTTCAAGTATGTTCTATGCGGATTAATACATTATTACCTCTAGTCTTAGGGAAACATGAGGGGGTGCAGGGATTAGGGTTATCAGCTATCGACAGCCTTCTACGTTGGTAATCCAGATGTGCATTTTTTAAAAAAAATTTAAATTTTTAAATATAGGATGAATTGTTTAGTATTACAGAAAACATATAGCCAAATTCCCATTTTGGATACATTGAGATAATCCAATTTCTTTTTAAAGGTTTATATGAGATTAGATTGTTTTCTATACTAAAATAGCGCCCCTCATGTTTGTGGTCTATGACCAATATTACAGTCCATGGCTGTGACTTTGAAGGAGCGAAGTAGCTATGGTACTATTTCTATATAAAACCAATTGGCTGTGGTTTGTTTTTTTGTTTTTTTGTGTTTTTACTCATAAAGGATACCTGAATTTTCATCAAAAATTTTAGATTTCTCTGAGTCAGGGGTTGTATACAATACAGAATACATTCTGTCCCCACATCCATTATTACTACTATTGGTTTCTTCACATGTAATTCTGCAGTATTTGCATAAGCATGAATGAACATAATATAGGAGATTCATGGACACTAGACTCCAATTCCAGGTTATGATGCAGCTACAAAGACCCCTGACAGAAAAAGTAGAAATATGAGCACAAGCAGGAAAGCTTCTTACGGTCTATGACCATTAGCAGGTTATTAGAAGTAGATAGAAGTAGCTAGACTCTCCTTACATTCATTGTATGGCCCAGGTCACATCTGAGAAAGGAAACCTATATGAATTAAAACCTGGAAAGCCCATGGACCCCATAGACTATATTGGGGTCCATGTGGTTTCCGAACAAAACATGCAGAGAGAAAAGTCCTGCAAGCAGCACTTTTCTGTCTGCGTGTTTCGTGCAGAAACCGAGTGGAAACCACACGGACCCCATTATGGTCAATGGGGTCTGCAGGTTTCCTTAGGTAACCGTTTTTTAAGGCATATAGGTTTCTGTTTAGGGGTTCCCCAAGCGGACTTCCCAAACAGAAACCTGAATCGGGCCTATCCTGTGAGAAGCCGCAGACTCATCTATGTGCAGGCAGCAAATACTGTGTATAGACAAGTTGAGACTGTGAAGAGAGACCTTCCCCTCCCCCTCAACTCACTGTGCATCATCTTGAGCCTTCTGGTTTCTAAAGACAGAACTTTCCAGAACAATTCAGGACTAGTTTTTTACTTTGTTTTGGCAACACGGACAAACAGAAAAAACAAAAACATGTAATGGAAGCCAAAAGTATTAAGCTTAAAGCAGATTTTTTTTGCGTACCTCTATTTATATCTATCCTAAATTTCAGACCTGATGTTTTTCAGTAACTTTACTTGCAGATTCCTGTGGTATTGTAAAAGAATAGGATTCTTAAGTCGAGACATTGAGCTCCACCCTCGGTCCCAAATGAATTGGAATATAGTGTAGCATAGGGAACGTCGCCATCCCAAGCTGGTCTGTTCATTGTGGCTTGGGTTTCTAATATGAGTTAATAAGGTTCACTCTATGGTATGAATTATACTGTCTGCAGGCCACATGCAGATCCTGATCTACAAGGCATGCAGCGACTAGAAATAGGCCGTGAATCTTGTAGGCGCACGCCACAGCACAGCACAACATGGATCTTATATGGAAGCACTTCTGCTGCCTAAACCGTCCAAACTTAGCTTTGTTTTTGGAGATTTTTTTAGTTGTACATATACAGCATAGCAAGTATGAAATAAATAATATGCACATAATATGAAAAAAGGGTAAAAAAATTTAGAATTTTAACTTTTAGGCTAGACAATCATATATAATCACAGATCAACCAGTATTTTAAAGACTAGTCTAAATTAAAGGGATTTTTTGGGGGACCTAAATTTATTTGCAATATTCTTCATCATGGACCCGGGTTCCGGTCTGGTTCTGACCACCCAGTCACAAGATCAAAACCAACTCCTGATGCTCGAGTGGCTTCCTCTACTCCCTCATCTTCTGATCTCACTTGTAATGTATCTGTGCTATGGTTGTACCTGTGCTAGGGGCAGAGTGACACCGGGGTAGGGGGCTGGTTCTAAACATATGACCAAGAGGCTTAGAACACGGCTGGAACCACTGGATCCATTATGAAGAATGTGCCAAATAAATCAAGGCAAATTTAAGTCCTTGGACAACCCCTTTAAGAATAGTAAAGAGGGCCCTCCCAAATCCATGGTTCCCACCTCTTACTTGTGTTCTCCCTTTTATTACTCTCCAACCAGTCTTCATTCTGTAAGTATGTGTTGCCCATATATCTAATACATCTTTACTGTACTTAGATATTCATGCTCATCCATTAAAACAGGGGTCCCCACCCTCCGTTCCGCGGACTAGGACCGGGCCGTTGGGTTTTGTTTGCTGGTGCAAGGCAGCGGGCTAGCCTTAGTCTTAGATGGATACTTCACGCTAGGCCATGTTGCTGTGGTAATGTGTAAACTATCGGGTAGACCGGTGTCGTGTAGCAACCCGTTGCCCCACTACACTGTAGCTGCTAAGGACGACGCGCTACCCGATAGTTTACACGTTACCATAGCAAGATGGCCTAGCGTAAAATATCCAGCCTCAATGTCTAGCAATTTGCCATGTCTGCTCAGATACTCGTGTCACACATGCCTGCCCTGCAAAACATCCCAGCACAGAGCCTTCCCATCCACACGATGGAACCGGACTATAACCCTGCCTCATATGACCAAAGGCCTGCCCCAACCCCAACTTGCCCTGCCGAACCATGGAAAAAATGGTCTTGCTTAAATCCGGTCCCTGGATCAAAAAGGGTTGGGGACCACTGTCTTAGACTATATATTGAGCCGTAGCACCCATGTCTGACTGCTCTATGATCTGGATGGGGAACCCGGGATTCCATTGTTGTGATCAGTGGTACCAGTCTTGGGGTTCTCAAGTGTTTAGCTATTGATACTTATCCTGTCCATAGGTTATACGAGTGTCTCAGCCCGTGAAGTGAGCTCAGGAACAGAGTGAACACACTTTTAACAGACTCTTAATATAGTAAATCTATATACAACAACAATGACATTTTACCAGCAGTGCTTGACATCTTAGGTTTCCTTGACACACATTTTTTTTTCATTATTCAAGAATTGGGACAAAACAATCAACAAAACACTGCAAAAGTTTTTGGATTGTGATGTCCTCTTCATTCTCTATTGGTCGTGATATGGTTAATGCAGTGTGTATTTGTCTTTGGCGACTGTTGATCAGAATTCAGATTACGCTTTACTCCTAGGGAGATTTGTGATTAATTGGTACAGATAACCCCAAGACGTGGGAAAAAGTTCCGGCACTGGATCTAAACGAACCACCGATTTCTACTCTTTGTCAGTAAAATTAAAGCGATACAAAATGTTTATATCAAATAAAATAAAAGGTAAACTGACCCTTATGCTAAAAAAATATTTGCCCCTTCCAGATGATATTATATAATTGCCCCTCCAAATTTTTTATTTATTCTTTTTTTTTTTTTTTAAATTAAATCGAATACCTCGCTCCCATAGGAATGAATGGGAGCGGGCGAACTGCAAGGGGTTAAGTGCCGGCCTCCGCGTGGCCCCCCCATTCATTCCTATTAAGCGAGGTATTCGAAACTATAGTTTCTAATACCATTCGCTCATCTCTAGTACCAACCATGGACAAAACACCATCTCACACAGAATTTGTCGCCCGATACACATGATAGTCACTAGACTTTTAGTTTCTTGGCTCACAGAAATATTTTGCAACATCAGACTGGAAAGTTTATCTTTAGTATTTGTTATAAAACGTTACAAAAGTTAGACTCGTGAGTAAGACTAAGTCAGCCCATGTACTCTCATCTTTTTTTTCTCTTGGCCCATGATAAAACGATGACCGATGCTGTAAATAAATCTAAAATCATGTAAGAAAATAAATATCAGGCCTGCGCTTATTTATATCCGGCTGTATGCCTGCAGCAGTATCAGCGGGAGCCCTTACTTCTTCATCCAGCATCTGATTTTATGTTGTTTTATTTTATCTATTTTTTATTTTTTGCAATTTGTATTTAGGGTTTACTGGGGTTTACACATAAGGTGAGTTGCGAAAGAAGTATAGTTGTTATATGTAAAGTGCTATGCACAATTCTACAATACCAACCACAATTTTTTTTTTTTTGTTCTTGCAATTAAAGGGGTTGTCCAGGCAAAAATGGACAACCCTTTTAACTTATGAATCAACCGGGCATTGAAATTTTTTTAAAAAAATTCATATTCGCGTGTCCTTGACGTTTCGGTGTCCTCCCGGCTTTTTCCGGTCCCCCTGATGAACACGTCTCTTCCGGAGTTCCGCTGATGCTGCTTATTGGCCTCAGTTTATTGGAGCTTCTAGCTAAACTTCATGTAACAAGGGTCTTGTGTGTATATAGAAGGGCAATTTCTAAAAAACCCCAGCTTTGGGCACAAGCTTGTCCCTGTTGTGCCTACTTTCGTATGAATTCTATCATTGCCTTTTTCCATGAATTAGAGGATCTTTATTACTTCTATGAAGGCGTTGGGCTGTGAGTTGGAATCGATGCTTTGGCTTTTTGACTCCTAAGTCTTGGCTTTGAGACAAAATATAACTAAACCTTAAGAATGCCATACCTGTCAGCAAGGTGTTCATTATGACAAGTTTTCCAACCCCCTTAGATAAATGCATGTGTGCCTGTCTGTATATGGCCAGTTTTATACTTATATAATATACTACTGTCTGTCGCTATGCACTTGTTTACTACTATCTTTCCCTTGGCACATGCACCAACATGTAATGAGGTTAGAATAGCTCATTTCTTTAGAATCTTACGCTTCACTGGATGTTTGACTCATTTATAAAAAGGTCAGGATTAGGAAGCTAGGAAGACTTTTGGCAATGCCAAAATAGGGAAATTTTTAGCATTCATAATCAGAGGTGTCATATCTTCGGTGGAAATTCCATATCCTTGGCTATCCTGTAAAGCAATGCCTCGCAAACCAAGGCTTGTTGAAACATGGATCTGGCATTTAGTAAGCCAGGCTTCTCCTTTATGGACAGAACTGTGCCGATGAAGTGGCGCCCATTATAGTGCGATCACTATACGCGGTCATATAGTGCTCGTCTGCTGCCCGAGAATTATGGCTTAAAATCAGGCCAGGGCAATATCGGTGTAGAGTTTCTTTGTGCTCTTGTATTTTACGTGTTTATTCTTTGAGTGTTCTGATTTTCTCCCAAATTTCGTAAAGTTTGTTAGGTTATGTTGAGTTTTATGGAGATAAAGAAAATAAATAAAATAAATAGCGTGTTCTTATGGGATGAAGGACTGATGTGTATGAAGACAATATCTGTACAGCACTGAAGAGTGTATTGACAAACTTACGAAACGTCCTAGTCTAGAAAGAAGGTATGTACCATGGAGTGTGCTCGACACAAGAAAAATATTTGCTATGCACTCACTCTCCATATTAAGCAAACACTGTAGGCAGGTGGCCTGTTCTAATCTTAGCAAGAAGGATGGACATAAAAGCTGCATCAGGTCTTCAGAGTTATCGTAAAACATGTCTGCCTTCTCTTAAAGATGGGGACAGAATAGAACTGAACGCAACAATGACCAACTATCTGTGTATGAGGGCCTCCTGACAGCAGATATTGGGGATATAGGGATAGGGCTGTTGGATTTTAACATGCCCAATCCTTGTGTTGTGTAAAGAGATAAGTCACCATTAGAGGTGTCAGACAGAAACTTCTTCCTGTGCATATGAGTTCAATGTACATGTGTATGGAATGGTTGGGAGAGACAGTTGCAAACCAACTACCAGCCGTACAAACTGGATAGAAGGTGAGTGACATATGTTTAAAAAAAATTAGGTTTGGTCCTGTTGGACTTTAGTCTGCCTAGTCTTTTATACCCTCTATGGCTCAATACCCACATTGCGGAAACGCAGCTTCTTTCGTTGCTGAGTTTTTTTTAACCAAATCCAAGAATGTTTACAAAAGGAATGGGACCTATATAGGAAACTCGTATACTTCTCCCTTCAATCCACTCATGGCTTTGGCTCAAAAAGCTGCAACAAAATCTGTGTTTCCGCAACGTGGGGCCTTAGCCTAAAGGTAAATTCTCAGGTGTTTGGCAGTGACTTATCCCCCTCTCACAAATGATTAGGTGAAGATGATTTCTAGTTACTCATGTAACTTGCAGTACCACTCGTCACCACTGCCAGCAGCAAATATTTTCTATGGCTATCAATGCAACAGCACCTCCAGTTATAACCTGGCTGAGACTCCATTCAATCTGAACACAGATAATTGAGCCGTAGAAGTTGTCATTGTTTGTCCTGGCAAGAATAGCTCAACAACCTTTGTATTGTCTCTATGTATTATGTCTTAATCGAGCAACCTCTAAGCCTAAGTATGGCTGGCTACTCGACTCTCCTTCTGTTAATGGCAGAGATCCACCACAACCACACCGCTAAACTATTTGGATCCTATATCCGATCTCTTCTGTATTTTACCATCTGGAAATGGTTGCTATGTTTTGTTGTTTCTTTTCTGCACACATGGTGTGTAATTATTTCGCTCCCTTATACTATTGGAGACGGCACTTTTTGGCAGCGACTTCCCCGTTCTTCTGCTACGCATCTGCTGGAAAATGGTTAACCTGATCCCTTTACCAGCGACTTCGAGTCAGGCAAAGGCCTGGTCTGCTTTTGGACTGCTGTCAAAACTGTCTGAAAAACAAGTGCCATTTGTTTTCCTGTGCATAGCGTTTAACGGGAAGTCAGGAGGATATATTTCCAGAATCGTATTTTAAATAGATCCAGATGTGAGCCTCGAGCCCCGCTAGGAATGGAGTGAGGCATAAGAGGAAATACTCTGCCAGTCTTTAAACTCGGAGGAACTGCTCTTATTAATGTTTCCACACACGGAGAGGTGGGTCCGAAAAAGCGAATGTGCTGAAAGTGACTGGAAGACGTCGAGGTGCAAATTGCTTATAAAACAGGAACTAAGTCATTTAGAATCATTGCCTTGATTTGATACGACGCGCTAAAAATGATAGATGTCCCGGGGAACGGTAACGACAAATATCATTTTTAGAAGTAAGATGGATGTTTCTGAAAATATCATTTATGTTGAGAGTTTAGTTAGAAACCGCAGGGGATTACGGGGCTTAGAATTCTGCTGACTCCGGCAACCCGCTTACGTTTATTGTGGGTGGCTGGAGATATTACACAGTCAGCGTGTAAAGGCACGTGCACACCAACAGGATTAGGTGCGGATTTTCCTAGTGTTGGAAGATACACATTGTTGTCTATTAGCATTAAAATCAATGAGGAATTCTATTTGTCATGCACATGATGTGGATTTATTTCTGCACGGGATCTGACCTATGATGGTCATTTGAATGGGGGACATTGAGTAGTGGTCGCATAGCAGATACACCACTCCATTCATTTCAAGTGGAGGGGACAGAGATAGGTAAAGTACAGCGTTCGACTAGCCCTGGCGCTGATAGCACCAGGCAGGGACTTTATTAGGACTTGCACGAGAAATTTCAGACTTAATAAATTCCCCCATTGTATTTTGGTCTGTACCTGATCCATTGGTATCTACTTGTTGTCATAGGACATTTACTTAAAGGGGTTTCCCACGTAAAAAAATAATTTCTGTTAGTGCTATCAATGGGATAATAAGTGCACCCAGATACCTTTAGCAGTGTTTTGAGTGATTTCTGGCTTTCTTTGGTGTCTTCTGCATTTGTTTACACGGGTAGCTTCCTGCTGTCTTAGCCTACAACTACCATGATGTATTACAGTTCACTTAGATCCCTCCTGTACCTTTCTCCGACACAACCTCCCCCTCCCCCGTTTCCCTAGCTATCCCACAGACCATATCTACCTACCTAGCTACCTAATTCAGTCCCCCAACCCTCTCCTCACCCCATCATATTTACCTGTTTTTTGTCCTAGAGATGACTTTGGGGTGCCAATGTCCCCTCTTCTGCCTCTTCACCTTGCATCCAGAACTGGCGCCTGCACAGTAGAAGCCATGCATGCGCAATAGAACATTGCTTCTTTTTTGCTTCTGCCGGCGTTCTATTGTGCAGGCGTTTGTGAAGGAAGCGACGCCCGGCAGAAGAGGAAGTGAGCGTTGGTGAGTATGAGGGGGACAGGGGAGGGAGAGAGGAATACTAGTGGCCTCCCGTCTCCAAAAACGCCAAAACGGGACGTCACCAGGAAATCAGAAAATGTGGCTAAATATACATTCTTTTTAAATGGATTATATTAGAAGTTAAGAAGGGGGAGGGAGTCTAGCTTTGGGGTAAGGTCTTAATTTATTCTGGACAACCCCTTTAAGATCTGAAGTGTAAAGCATTTGAGAGTGACAAAGCAGTTTTCTGATGAGAGTTAGAATAGTACTGCGATAAACTAGATTATATTATATATATATATATATATATATATATATATATATATATGCTGTGCAAGCAGAGCCCTCACCATAGGGATGTTTAGAATAAGGGGTGAGCCCCTAATACTTATTCAGAACATAAGACTTCTTCCAATTCTGTAATTGAAGAATACGTTCTTCTTGGCACCAGTACACACTGCTATCAGAGATACCCTGGAGGGACATAAAATAAGGTGCAGTAGATAAAGGTAGTAAAACACATTCTACATACAATAATCCTGACCTAATATCATGGCAAAGCAAATATTAGCATTTTTCCATGATCTAGGATTACACTCCGTCCTACCTACTCCACAATGTCAACTTAACTCTATTCTTCAAAGGGATTGGATTGACTTTCTCCAGTATTTCCGTTCCCCTTCCTACTCCATAACCTTCTCCGCTGCCTCCTTGACTATGCCATGTAAGGACAAGCCGTGTTTGTATTGGCATCTGTTTAATTTAATACTGTTCATGTATATTTGGTTTAGGTTTTATGTCCAATGTTTACATGTCTTCTGGAATATAAGCATAGATTAACATGGCGTATACTACACTGTAAGGTTCACGTAGTGCAGATTATGTGCAGCAGGAGAGGAGATGAGTATATCAGATACATGGATCTGTATACTTATTCCTCATCCACGGACAGGCTGCCTTAAATAAATACAGTAAATTCTGCAGCCTTGTTACCAGAGTGAATTGTAACATAAACTATAGTTGTGAGTATTAGAATATCTTGTACAATATTACCATATACCAGTCCATACACATGTAATATGGGTATAGATCTGGCAGCCGTGGTCCCTGCTATAAGGCTCATCATTTTAGGGGGTGCAATAACTTTTTTAACGTCCGTTTTGCTGGAGTCTGCTTTAGAGAAATTTGCAGCGCCCCCTATAGTTACCCCCTGGTAGAAAGCACTATTTTGATATTCTTGAATGTAAAGAAATGTATAGAAAATAATAATTCTCTTTAGTATCAATATATTGGCAAATGAATGTGCACCTTGTCTTCAGCTATTAATGTGGCTTTGGGGGACCCCTTTAATCTCCATGTCTCTTATTTTCTAGCCTTGTCTCTCGGCCTCATCTTTTCTAGTTGCTCCATTAATGTGTTGATCCTTTCATCATCTGTCATATATTAGGGTGAAGCAGATTCAGCGTTGGCAGCTCATATCACAAGGTTATCTGTACAACAAGTAGCTAAAGCTCTGCAATGAAGAACACATGTGGAACATTGCTAAATGGCCATTTTTCCAACTAGTATCACTCACTCCAATGTCTTATAAAAGATTTCCAGGACATTGTAAGCGGTTACAGGTCGCAGAGACCTTCCAATGTTTTCTTATTTCACTTCTTGAACAACTCTTTCTGTTCTTACATCAAGCTGAACTCCATTAAAGCCATGATGGGTTCCATGCAGGAATGTGAGTGTCATCTGGAAAGAGGGAGCAGATGTTGTGTTTGAATGGGTGACATTCACCGCAATTCCCAATCCAAGTGCAGCCTATGACTCAATTGTCTTTATTTTATGCACTTTGCTGACTGCGATGTGAAGGATGCCATTATTATGTACAGGTTTTTGTCACGTTGGACAAAGTGTTTTTAATCATCACTTTGCAAAGACATCCCATAAAGTAAGAAAAGCAGGACAGGGTTAAATGGATTGCCTGGATTATATGTGTACTGAGCTGGTTTATATCATTACTTTGGTCTAAGAACCTGGGACACAAAATAATGTTTCCAACCTTAATACGGCATAGATACGTTACATACAGTGCTGGCATTTATGGTGGTTATAATAATAGGACAACCCCTATTTGTATTTGGAGTGATTTAGTAGCTGGCTGATCCTAAGAGCGCTGTTAAGTGCTTTGGGGAAAACTGGCAAGAAGACACCCCTAACCCCCACATTGTAGTAGGTGCATCGAGAAAAAGAAGAAACAACAGCGTCAAGCTCTTATAGTGTGCTACCGTAGCAGATAAGGACATAATAACAAATGACAGTAGAATGCTCACCGCAAGTGGTTGTGACATATGTTGGCTCACAACCACTATATAAACATGTAAATGAGGAGCCACCAAAAATTTGGAGGGAGCCTCTACAGGGGGGTGGACCTCAGTAACAGCAGCCAAGTCTGGTGCTGGTGTCTGGAGCATCCAAAGGGCAGGAAAAAGGAGGCAGGAGGCGCGCTGGTCCAATGAAGAACTCTATTTATCACACAACGCGTTTTGGGCAGAGTATCCTTTCTCAAGTGTGAGTTCTTCTTTGGACCGACATGCCTCTTGCCTCCTTTTTCCTGCCCTTTGGACATTGTGGTAGGTAGGATTGTAACAATGGAGTTGCTAGTTTCTCCATGGATTCCCTTCACAGGTAGAAGGAGAGAATCGGAATCCCTTGACAGGTAGAAGGGGAGAATCAGATTCCAATCACAGGTAGAAGGGGAGAATCAGATTCCCGTCACAGGTAGAAGGGGAGAATCAAAAGGCTCTAATGAAACAATTAGCTGTTTTCCCATTCATGTGAATAAAACCTTGGAACTTCTTTATTTTTGCTTAGAATTGTTGGACTATCCAGTAACAGTTTGGTAATCTGGCACCGAGCCTCTGCCGGATCAACAGGAATTCCAGGCACTCGGTTGCGTCATTGGTTAAGCACTACCAGGCATACAGTATGGGCACAGATTTTTTTGCACTTTACCGAAATATTGTAACCCACTTAACTCCTAGTAATACAACATAATTATTCCTCAATGGCAGGTGTGCAAACACAGTTCACTTTTTTATTTTTTTCATTTTGTTTTTGAGCCAGGTGGTTGACTCACATCCAGTAATAATATCAGGCTTTGGTATTCTGCCATCACCTTAAGCTGCTGCAATAAAGTTTATAGAATTGACAGATGAGGCAGAACGCCTTACTTTTTTATATTACTACTACCAAAGCCAAGATTTCAAGTAAGAAATGCAAGTCTGGTCAAAACTATAATGCAGTCCGTGAGCACATCGCAGCAACATTGCTTTGAGCATGGCAGGCGTACAGTTTGGCTTCGCCTCTGCTCACATCTGTTTTACTGGTTCCGCCGGGCTGTTAGAAAAAAACAAAAAAAAATCCCACCCTTTTATTGTATTTGGGATACGCTAGATAGGTTTCATAGACTTGTGGTCAAATCAGGTCACGTTCAGCAGAGGAGGGGAGGATTTAGAGACTCAAGTTATATGGCTAGATTGGAAACAAATTAATACGTTACATAAATCAGGGACATAAACGTATGAGATCAATTATACGGAACAGTTATGGAAAGCAGAAAAAGATAAAAAATAGAGATGAGCGAGTACTGTTCGGATCAGCCAATCCGAACAGCACGCTCCATAGAAATGAATGGAAGCACCTGGTACTTCCGCTTTGACGGCGGCCGGCCGCTTAACCCCCCGCGTGCCGGCTACGTCCATTCATTTCTATGCGAGCGTGCTGTTCGGATCGGCTGATCGCTCATCTCTAATAAAAAATCATAGTTTTTAGGGTTCTGCCGCATAAAGTCCTCATTTCCCAACGAAGAAGCTGAATATAAGGGGTGATATAATCTGGAGTAATAATAGGTTTTTATTTATATAGCGCCAACATATTCCATAGCACCTTACAGTTAAGATTGCTTACCATCTAGGTTCACCTACTTTTTTTTATTTCCCAAGGTAAGTAAAACAAAAAATTAAGGCGATGGGCTTTATCTTATTGCTTTACTGGCTTCTGCCCACGACTTTGTCTGCGGGTTGTTGTTGGCGATGAGCCGCTAACAATTAGCCAAATGTGGTTGGCGGTGATCTGTCTGCGTCTACGTGTCAGCTCTGCTACATCTGTCTATTTGCGCAGCATCCTCAGCTGTATATACATCCGTATGGAGAGCAGAGCAAGCTGTGGTACCGCGCTGCCTCAGCTGTCCACAGGTCTTGTTTGGTATTGCAGCTCTGACCTATTCACTTGAATGTAGAAGAGCTACAATACAAAGATAGGGGTAAAACAAAACAGATCCTTTGTTATCTTAGACAACCCCTTTAAGCCATTCTGTGAGTCTTATGTCTTATTTTCCGATGGCCTAGGATCTGGAACATTAAGGCCTATGTGCTATCATTGCGGAGTAATAAATAAAGCGCCTTGTACACGTCATCCTCATGTCTAGAACTGTCTTCAAGCAACCCCTACATGATCCGAGGGCTCACGCAGAGAGCAGCGCTTGGTTATCGGAATGGTTTAGATTTGTTGTTATGGTTTCAGACTGTTTATTGCCGCGCGTCCAGAGACATAACTCTTCTGCTGGATAAATCTATTTCTGTTGATACAAGTTGATTTTTATGAAGATGTTTAATGGATGCAGTTGGGATCAGATCACAGCTGCTTAGATGGTGTTTTGCATCACTAATGACCGTGTGATTGGGTTGGGAAGTCTACCAAGACGTCCGCGAACGTACAACGCTGTCATTTATATTACATTATTATAAGTAAACAAGTTATCCCAGACTTACAAAATATGTCTTAGGATACGTTCACATGGAGTTTTTTTGTCTTTAGAGTTTGACTCTTTTTGAAGAGGTTTTTCTGAAAGTTTTTGGATTTTTTTTTTTTACCTAGTGTTTCTTAAAACGTGTAGCATTTCCTTAAAAACTGTATACTCTACACATTATATTTTCTGCCCCCCCCCCCCCCCATTTATTTATATGGGAGTTTCAGGTAGAATCTGTCTTTGGTACAACCATATTGCCCTCCTTGCCATCATCGACCAGTTACCGTATATACTCGAGTATAAGCTGAATTTTTCAGCACAGTTTTTGTGCTGAAGAAGCCCCCCTCGGCTTATTCTCGAGTCAGCAAAAAAAAAAAAAAAAAAAAAAAAAATAATTATTATTATTATTATTATTATTTAATTTTTTTTAGGGGGGGGTCTATGACCAGCCGCAATATCAATGTATAGAATCTCCCATAAAATAGTAGAAAAACAAAGAAACTTTAAAAAAAAAAAAAAAAAAAAAAAAAACATTAAAGTTGTAAATCCCTCCTTTCCCTAGAATACATATAAAAGTAGAAAATTACTGTGAAACAAATACACATTAGGTATCCCTGTGTCTGACAGCGCCCGGTCTACTGAATATAGGGGATCTGCAGTGCTCCTGTTCCGTCGGGAAGGGGTTAATAGGAGCACTGCAGATACCCTATATTCAGCCAGACTGAATTCCAAGTGGGGGAAAAAAACCCAGTCCTCAAGCTCAGGGAAGGGGCAGACAGACAACCAAAATACCCCCTCCCCTTCCCCAGCAACTACTGCACCCAAAAACTCCGACCATTTTAATTTTTGAAATTTTCCAGTAGCTGCTGCATTCCCCCCCCCCCCCCCCTCGGCTTATACTCGAGTCAATACGTTTTCCCAGTTTTTTTGTGGTAAAATTAGAGGCCTCGGCTTATATTCGGGTCGGCTTATACTCGAGTATATACGGTAGTTAAAGGACACTGTATGATAAATAAGGGAACTTTACTTTTGCTCTGACTATACACATCTAGAAAAGTTGTAATATCGCACGGTCAATTTGGGTCTATTTAGGTAAAATTACGTAAAAAAATCTGGTTACAGATCAAATTGTCATGGGTCTTCTTGGTCTCCCACCGACTGGGAGGAATCCAGGACTGCCCCGCTGAATCCGTCTGGAAGTAAATTCATCTTGTAGCAGAATTCAAAGTCTGAGTTTACATTTTCCAGACATTAAGATTTAGGAGTGCAGTCGAGTTTTCATCTACTAAATATAGAATAATCTCTATATAGGGAGACCCTACGATTTAGACTCTGCGTGACATATACTGTATACTGTATATGTGTGCAGCTCCGAGCTACTGTACGTATTTATCTCCTTAGTGTCCTATGGATTCTATTAATCGATAACACCTCAAATCTAATAGCACTTGAGAGATGTCATTTGCTGTATTAGAAGCGGCTTTTTATAGTAACCTTTGTTTAATCAGAATGTGTCCGGAAATCTGCCAAGGTGTGTGCACCGGTCATTGTATATAGATGAAATCCAAACAAAAGGGTATCGCGCTGCCACAAAAGAAGCGTTCCTGCCTTGAATGTATTGAATGAATTGAATGTAACGCTTACACATCTCTGGTTAGATAGTTGTGTAGGTACATTTGCTACTTGTCCATTTCACCTCTTCTTGGACAGCAAACATGTAATCCTTCCCTTCGTGGTATTCATCCACATTATAATTCACTCTAGGATGAAACATACAATGATGTGTTTTCTGAGATATCTTAGCTGGCCGCATCTGTTGAGCAGAAGTTCAGAATCTTGCTATTCTTTGGAAAATGTGTTATGTACTTTGTACCAAGTGTAAAGACATTAAACCTGCCAGCATTATGTTACATACTGTTGGTGCCCCGGCCCCATAAGGTATCCAGATATACATACCATGACTAATAATAGTTCTTAAAGCACCAGCCAGGAGCGTATATAGTATTTGTGTATATGCTAGTGGTTTCCTTAGTTCTTCCTGTCTGTCTGCTTATTAGCTCAGATCCATTAGAATAGAGCTGTGATCTGTGACTACAGCCTATCTACAGAGCCTAAAGGTAGCTTGCGGTAGTCTGAAACATGCACCTCAGCCCGACTGCCTCAGGGAACGCAAGAGGTTCCCAGCACCAGAATAGAAATTTACACCATTCTAACTCATGCTGGGCGTGGATCGGGGATTGAGGAACACATTTGGCACAAAGGCATCCAAGGAATGATACATTCCCACCAATATTCTTAGTTTGGGTGGCAGATTTTAACCAGTGCTTTTGGTCCCATCTTAAGGCTTCCATAGCAAGCATCATAGATGGTGGCTGTGAGCCACATTGTGTCTCATTAGCCACTGGTGTAGGACCACTGATGCAGACTACAATAATGTAGCATCTCAATAAAAGTGTTTCTATTCATTGGTGATCCTTATGGTTATGCCTATCCATGGACATTTTCCTACTAGTGGAAATTTTCCCTTCTGCACAGGATAGGATGTAGGTGATTGATTCCTGGGTCTGTCCAATGTGTTCCCAGTGTTGTACATGGTCAATCCCCAGTGATCAACCACTCCTAATGCTGTGGACAATGGATGAGTGTTAATAATAGGAAAGCTCATTTAAGGATTGTCGGTACAGTTGTACTCATGCAATTCATGAAACTAACCATAGGCAGCCACATACAGTCACATCGGTTATCACCTTGAGAGTAGTATCCAAAAACAGTATTGTTTCGGAAAGCTGATTGTCTTGTTGAGAGACATGTGGACCTGACCAGTCAAAAGGGAGAAGTATGTGAGGACACATCTGTATAAAACCTCTTCATATTTTGTTATTGACGGGTGGAATAGATGTACAACTTTGTATTATATGATCAAGCAGAGATGGCTAATATGATTTATTGTCCCCTAGGTACCACAAGGCTCTACAGTACAATATGAAGTAGGAAGCCTCTCCTTGAACACTCAGACGGAAGTAAAGCCTCTTCCTACTGAAAATAACCTCCTGCTACAATGGACCACAAGGAACTACGGGGCAGTGACCTCTTTTACAGAGATGAAAATGACCAATTATATTGACATCAGAGTGGGTGAAGGTAGGATGCAGTATTATTATTATTGCAATATTATCATCATGAAAAGATCCCAGAGTATAATGATAGTGTTTGTGGGGTTCGCGGGCCCGCACCCTACTTACTGATCCCCTCTCCTGATCACAGCCGCCTCTGCAAAAGGGGAGGATCGGTAAGTAAATAGGGCTTGTTACCTGCTGGAAAAAAAAATCAGGGTCTCGCCGGGCCCCCTAATGTCCTGGACCCTGTGGCAGCAGCTACCACTGCTACCCCAGTAGTTACACCCCTGTATGCTCCCATTAAAATAAATGGGTCCACATGCAGTCCGTGATTTTCATTGACACAATGCGGGCATGTGAAAGGTTAGAAAAAGGTTAAAAAAAACAAACATATTTTCCCAGGATTATATATTAATATGTGCAACGGCTAATACATGCATTTACATATAACTACCTATGTAATATAGCAGCTAAAATGAAGAATATATCTCTTTTAGATAACACTTTTCCTGACACCTGCATCATTCAGAAGAACTTTATTTCTCTGAACTATCTTGGGCGCTATCTGGAACCTCAGCCGGCCATGAGCTGTGTACTAGGAACAGAGGAGGAGAGACTCATTCACATCATAGAGTTGGATTCTCCAAGGGCCACCCCATACAGGTAACGTGCCAAACCCTGGTATATATTGAGAAGACATTGTGGTGCCCCTAGGCCAACAAAGAAAAGTGCAAAACTCACAAACCATAACATCCACCCAAGATAACATTGTCTGCTGACAAGTTGCAGGGAATCTTAGCTACCAGTAACCCAATAAAATTATAATTATTTACTGGTATAAATTATAGTTCAGATCTATCCCATTAGCTGGCGTAGACTTGAGTTTATGGTGCACGCCCTTGTTCACCCAACAGAGGCCGAAAAAGTGTCCTTTATACCTTTACAGACTATAGTGCGCCTTTATCACTTCCATATGAGTTATGGGGTAAAACATCACTTATATTGGAATAAAATGCGTTAGCAGAGGCCACACGTTGCAGAAAAGCTGCGTTTTTTTGCGCCAAAGCTGTGAGTGGCTTGCAAAGGAATGGAAAATATACACTTTTCCCCCCTAAATCCACTGCAGCAAAATTGGCAATAAAAAACCACAACTTTGTACAATGTGTGGCCTCAATGTTAGGGAGCGTTTTATTGGCAAGTCATTTTTTCAATGTAGTTTTTTGAGCCAATGCCAGAATTAGATCCAAAAAGAAAAAAAATTGTCCGTCCTTCCTTTTATATTTTATGTTCCTTTTGAATCCACTTCTGGCTTTCGAGAAACTGCATGAAAAACTAATATACAAATTACATAAAAAATCACATAAAAAACTACAATGACGTTTTTCCAAATAAATTGTTGTGGGTGTCGTTCCAATTTTATTATGCTTAGTTTATTAATATAGATTGTCTTATCTTTATAGCCGATGGCTATCCATAGTACACAGAATTTATACAGTGTAGTTGCAGTCATGGATTGATGGCATCGAGATAGCCCCTGTAAAACATCTGTTTTGAGTTTCCCGACCATATTACATTGCCAAACTCTAATTGCCATTGAAAGTGAAATTGGAGGTACCAGGCAGCTGCTCGGCTTGATACATGAAACACCCAGAATATTTTTAGTCTCTAGTATTATAATCTTCTTGGTTTTTCTCTGCTTTGAATACGACTCCCGCAATATTTTTTCTAAGTTACCGTGGATTAAAACTTGGCTATCTCTGCGTTTAATGACAATTCTGGATGCCAAGTCTTCAAAGTTCCCCTCGAGCTGGAATGGATTTATGATCGCAATGTCAAATAAGAAACCCTTTGCCACCAAAACTTAGTAATTACCAATTATAATGTTGACCATGTGAACACAAGTGAATGGATGTTGTCCTATCTTCCAAATAATCCTCGTAAAATTGGAGGATAAAGTCCACTCCATCTGTAAGTTCTTAGAAGGACTACATTGAATTATATTCCTTGTGTTGGCTACTTATCTTCTTATTGTATCACAAAGACAACACCTCCTGGCTGTCTACATCTTTGAACTTCTAACCTTGTAACCGGTGGTAGAACCTTTCACTACATTCCGAGTCTTCACTGAGCGCTTCACACTTCGGCTCCCAGAATTTTTGACTATTTTTTTTAACCCAACTATATGTCACTGTGTTCTCAGTCAGTAGATGAAACGTCTTCGTGTTCTGTTACAGTGGTCTGGTCTGCACATGTTCGCTCTTTGGCGAAAATCTAAATATTTAATTGGTGGAACAGATGCTGGATCACAAGACATTCAGCTGAAAGGAGACGTTCCTTTTACTATCTGACTTTATTTTCCTTATGTAGTACGTTTCAGGTCGACATAATTATCGATATCAGTCCGCGACATCCAGACGTCACTCTTGTCAAGAACCTTGTCCTTATCCTCACGTGCAAAAAATCGGTCAACTGGGTTATCCGAACTAGCAATATGCAAGGCAAGCTGGAAATCTTGGTATGTTTCTTGCTTCATTATTTTTTTACTGATAGTAATGTAGATTTAACAACATTATAAATAGGTATACGTAATGCGTTATTTATGGTCTTCATTCATTTTTCATGCATTTTTTGCATGGTCCTGGAACAAACAGTTCTCTAGAAATTGAGCATAAAACAGCTGTTACTCTGCCAATCCTTCATCTTCAACTGGTGGAGAAAAACTTAGCAAAGGTGGTAGGGTTTAATATAATCTTTTGCCCTACTGCTTATAGGATACGTCTGAAAAGCTCCTGTTCTAGCCAGTTGTCTTACAGACAGACACAGGACAGCAGAGATAGCAGTCTACATAGACAATAATAAAGTAATGAAGAATGTTGATCCTGGGGTCTGGAAGCAATCTTTCCAAGATGGAATAAAATTGGACTATTCCTCTATGATCTCAGCCATATTTTATAGGGTACATCTAAAAGGCTCCTGTTTTAGCCAGTTGTCTTACAACCAGACACAGGACAAGGTAGGGGAGGAAGAGACATGAGCTTCTGAGACATAGAAAGAATAGTTCTTGATATATTTATCAGATTTAGTTGTAATATGGAACAGAATAGGACCAATGGAAAAAGGGGAGGGAGGGAGAATTTCTATGTTTACTGTTACTTTAAAGGGTTTCTTCAGGAAAAAGTCAAAACCTAGGGGTGGCCTTGGTGGGTACGGAATGAAAAAATGCATTTACACTCATATATCCCTGGCGCGCCGATGTACAGCTTTGATCCTTGATCTCCACTGGATTCTGGCCAGACCGGAGGTAGAGAGGCTCATGTGACTACTGCAGCCAATTATTGCTTCACTTCTGGTCTGGTTGTTACTGGCAGCAGAACGAATAGGGATCGGGACTATTAAACAGAGTGCTGAGAATTAGTAACCCAGCTGCCCTTGGGCTTTGACTTTTTTCAGGAAAATTCCTTTAAATGCAAAATATATTACATAGTTCCACACCAAGGGTCAAAGGGTTGGTCCTGTTTTTAAAAATGCCCTGCAATAGTTACAAGCTATCCGGCCATGGAATTCTAATGATCAGCCTTATCGGAATATGTAAGGGAATCTAGCATAATGTAACTCGCCATTACTGATCTCATAGTCATTCATCTTGCATTCTCCTTAAAACCTTCTCCTTAAAACCTACAGGAAAGTAAACCACGATTTTTAAGAAATAGCGCCCAGAAGAAATAAGCATTTGTATAGCCCATGATCTCCCCGCAGCTTCCTATACCTGTTGACAGATTGCTAACATTTCACTTACAATAACATACATTCTAGCACCTCTGAGGATTCATCTTATCTGAAGTGTGCTCCTATCTGTAGATGAACTTATTTATAGTTGGCTATATGTAGCCTATAAATCCCAGTTATTCATTGCTTATCGTCCCAGCTAATTGATTTGATCTTACAAAAGTGTGAAGTTTCCATATATTACGTAGATTGCTGGAGGGCTTGTAATCCTCCGGTAATGCACCATAGATATAAGTCTACTGGAGAGAACACAGCAGAGATAGCAGTCTACGTAGACAATAATACAGTCATGAAGGATGTTGATCCTGGGGTCTACATGTGATGGCCATGGGGAACCAGGAAGGAATCTTTCCAAGATGGACATAAATTGGATTATCTTATATGTGATAACCAGATATGATACGTGGAGAGAAGCTAAGCTCCGTGATATATAGGTTTTTATATAGATTTTAAAGCAGAGTAAATCACAAGACTCCTAGGAGACACAGTGAGAGTCCTGATAACCCCGCCCACGCATACTGATTGGCAGCTCTCCCTGTATCAGTGTGTAGGGAGAAGGCTGTCTATCACTGTGCGTGGGCGGGATCATCAGGACTCTCACTGTCCATCCTAGGAGTCCTGTGAGGATTTTCTCTGCTTTACACTCTGAAATCCTGTTACAAAACAAAAAAAAACCTCTATATCACAGAGCTTAGCTTCACTCTCTATCATATTTAGCTCTGAAATAGGGAAAGCTGAAATATCTTGACAGATTAACCTTTAACAACCTGGCAGAAAACAAATACTCAAAGTTTTTTATAGTTTTTTTTTCTTCTTTTTTAAAGTTATTGGGCCTTATTCGCCAGTCTAGTGAAAACATAGAGGGATCGGTTTATCTTTTTCCCCCAGTGGGCAGTCGTGTTTATTTTGCTATGTGGCTTCATGTTATTTTTGGTCAGTGTAAACCATGGAGTTCTGCTGCGTTGCTGTCCAGCTCTTGTGGGCTGTTTCAGCACAGCGTGAACTAGGGCTGACCTTAAATGTTTCCACTCCAGATTTCTTTCCCTTCCATATGGGTCTTCTCGACCTCGCAGCTTCTTCATTAGCTTTTACTCTAAATATTTAAGACTTCAATCATCTATAAGGTCTATAGCTTGCCGTGAATTGGATTTTTTTTGTCATCCCTTTTAGGAGTTTTGGTCTGGGTAATTTGACAGGTATCTTCGCACAGCAACTGAGAGGAAATCCCCATGTTGTGGGCCGCAGACAGCTGCCAAATATCTTTATTCGAAACATGTGCCGCTCTCTTTTTTTTTCAAGATAACTCAATTTAGATTTTTTGATTTTTTTTTTTTCTTTTACTACACTTTCACTAAATTTTCTCTTGGACACATTTGCACTCATTCATGTGGCTCTGAGCTTTTCTTCCAATGTGCAACATTATTCATATTGACTAATTCTTATACGGGAATCACAGGCCATCTGTGAATTGCAAGAACTACATGTTGCAACACTGCGAGAAGGGCTGTGACTGGTCTTCCATTACCAAGCCTGCTGTAAAGCACCGTAATCCAGTATTACATTACCAATGGTTTAGGAAATATCTAGATATTTCCATGTTTTTTGTTTTTTTTTTTACAAGCAATCCATTGAACTGTGTAAAATTGAAAACCTGTAAATCTGTTGTTCAGGTATTTCATCCATTGAGCTTAAAGGGATCCTATCATTAGAAGCCTATTTTTAAATAAGCCCACGTCGGAGTATCCTTAAGAAAGGCTATTCTTCCCCTACCTTTAGAATTCTTCTCCATGCCACCATTTGGTAGATATCCCGGTTTTCGTCGTTATGCTAATGAATTTCCAGGCAGAACAGGGCTCAAACAGCACTGGGGCATTTCTGTGCTGCTTGAAAATTATCCAGCATTGCCTCCATCTTCTTCTTCACCTTGTCTCCTGCGTCATCGTTACATCTTCATCCAAAAGCGCTGACTGTGCATGTCAGTCGGCCATTTTCCAGTGGCCAAACAGGAGAGGCCACAGGAATATGGCCGACGGATATGCGCAGTTGACACTTTTGGATGAAAACGTAACGGTGACGCGTGAGAAGTCCACGAGTGAGGGTCGGGCTGGATCCTCCGAGCAGTCTTCTCCGTGCAGCGTCCCCGTGGCATCTTCCGGCTCTGAATTCACTCTGCCAGGCATTGGGCCTGGGCAGAGCCGACTGCGCATGCCCGCACTACAAGCGGACATGCACAGTTGGCTCTGCCCAGGCCCGATGCCTGGCAGAGTGAATGAAGAGCCGGAAGATGCCGCGGGGAAGCTGCACGGAGAAGACTTCTAAAGGTAGGAGAAGAACCAGCTTTGATTGGCCGACTGTATAGCATTCGGCCAATCAATGCTGGTTCTGCATCGAACTTTTACATTCGAACTGTGAGTGGTACTCGATCTAGTACGAGTATTTTGAATACCGTAGTATTCGATCAAATACCTACTCGATCGAGTACTACTCGCTCATCTCTAATAGAATCCCTTTAATATATATTGGACCGTGCTAGGAAGCAAAAGTAACCAATTCCGTATCTCCATTTTAGCGTCTAGGAAATATCTAGAGATTTCCATATTGTTTTTGACATACAGACCACTGAACTTATTATTCAGGTACTTCATCCTTTGAGCTTAATGTACAGTACAATTTACTAGGCCTCAGTTATTTTATTAGAAAGCAAAAAATAGTGCAAATCACTAATATAATTCAAGTAACATAAAACTTTTCACTTATTTCATCCTCATCTTTTACAATATCTAGTAATAAGTTACAAAGTTCTGGCTGGTAAATGGTTAAGCCTCAGTCGCAGCATGTTTCGTGTTCTTTGCCTGGTGTCTAAATTTAGGCCTGGAATAGTAATATATACATTCATATTGGCAGAGCCCACCAGGCTTTTTTAGTTCCAAATCCAGCTGTGCGAAGAAATAGAGTTCCTGTGAACATGTTAGGAAATGTACAAACTCTGGTGCCTTGGTCAGAAATACTGAATCTGAAATCTATAGCGCTCTTGTTCTGCCCACTTGCTCTGTTTTACGCTGCTGTTTGCTTGGACTGAGTTGTTTTTATGTTTTAGGCTTTACATTCCCATGACATATTAGTACTCACTCCATACTAGAACCTACTGTAACTTTAGGGTCCCACAAATGTGACGGTACATTGACCTATAGGCAAGGAACTGGACGGGATATTCAACAGATATGGTGGCACTGACTTTCTTGTTTTTCTTAGGCCTAAGTGTTGTGAACAGGAAATAGGAACCCATTAGGTTTTAATTTAGGGCTTAGGGAGTGACGTCTAAAGGATTGACTTCAGTCCAAGTAATTTAAGGCATCCTGGTCCTTTAAGTGGCTATGGCTCATGCGTGCAAGTGATAAGCAGACTCCAGCGTGAATTAGGGCAAATGGCTTTGAAGCAAAGATGTTAGGCCTGGTTCAAATCTGCATTCAGTATTCCGTTTCGGGAGTCCGCATAGGGACCACCGAATGCACTAAAAAGCGGTGAGCAATGAAAGCACACAAACACCATAGACTATAATGGGGTCCGTGTATTTTCCGCGGGGTGTCCGCACGAATCAGGTGGAGAGAAAAGTACGGCAAGAACTACTTTCCTTTTCGTATTATTCATGCGGGACACCACACGGACTATAATGGGGTCCGTGTGCTTTCATTGCTCACCGCTTTTTAATCATTCAGTATGTTCCCAAGCAGGGACAGAATACCGAACGCAGATGTGAACCAGGCCTTAGACATACAGCTCTGTTTCTAGCCATCAAAATTTTTCCAAAATTTCAAGAAAATCGTGAAATGTTTTTATTTTACCATGCTTTTCTTTCATGCGCTGGGGTTATAGGAGAAAATGTGCAGGCTATTTGCTTTTCTTGGAAGAAAGGATACCAAGAAAACACATGAAAAAAAGACTGGCGGTCCTGGAGACCCTCTGATTGTACCAGCTGCATTGTACAGACTGGTGAGCGATCAAAGAACGTCTTTCATCATACTGTATTTTAGAAGAGGGCTACATCGAAAAGGACTCCTCGTGTCCTCCTTTGTAGACATAAGGCACACATGGAAATTCTTTCCATACCAGCATGAAAATGCTCAATTTGCCTGAAAAAAAAATGCCAGCCATGAAGCCCAAGCAGTTGTTGAGGAGGAGACGCGTTTTAGCAGAGTGGGCGCAGCAATTAAACTGGATATTTAGCGTACCCGATGATCCGCTGCCTACACAGGACAGCCGCGCTCCAGCAGATGTGAAATATATGACTTCCCGCACTCCGCTAATCCGAAACAGAAGAGTAAGGCCATAAATATTTGCACATATGTTAGGAATTGAGTTAAGCAATGCATATTTTATTTACGTGTAGAGCGGAGAGCCCGATGACATTATTTATATCTGATTTTTGAGAGGCAGGACCTAAGAACGTTGTCTCGTGAGGAGATTTCCAGCAAGTTCAAGGTCATTCACTGTGGGAATTGGGAAGTGAAAATCTCCATTAGTGATCAGTCCCAGCAATGGCATCGAAAATCCTATTCCTTAAGTAACGGGGCATCAAATGAAATTCACTATATCAACTTAGAATAGAACATTAATCGAAGAGTGTCAAGAGTCCAATATCCAAGGGGCCACATGGTGGCTCAGTGGTAAGCACTGCAGCCTTGCAGCGCTGGAGTCCTGGTGTTCAAATCCTGCCAAGGGCAAAAAAAACCATCTGCAAGGAGTTTGTATGTTCTCCCCGTGTTTGCATGGATTTCCATCCCATATTCCAAAAAAAAAGACATACTGATAGGGAAGGATTTACATTGTGAGCTCTATGTGGGGCGTACAATCTACATTTAAAAAAAAAAAAAAAAAAAAAGAGTCCAATATCCAGGACCGTCACGGATCAGCTGTTTGGCGAGACCTCAGCGTTCCCGTGAGTGCTGCAGCTCCTTCATAAAAATCAAAGCAGAATGCCATATATTGTAAAGCCACTTGAATGGGCCTTTTGACTGTAGTGTAGTGGAAATCACTGCCACCACCTCAAACAGCTGATCAGCGGGGGTTCCCGGTGTCGGATCCCTGTTGATCCTCAGTTTATGACCCACTCTAGGCATAGGTCATAAACTGATAAAGCCCAGAAAACCCCTTTAATCCCTGTGCTAATATGTGTTTGGCTTTGCGAACAGAAATTTTCGGATCATGAGTCGATGTATAATTTTATATTTGGTTTTGTCTTGACAGACACCAAACAGTGTTACCTTTAGCAAAGATCCGGAACACACTCTTTTCACAAGCAAACAGGTGATGCAAAACATTCCTTCAAGTCAGGAGCGTTTGGTAAAGTGGGCCTACGATAAGAATTATCCAGTGACGTCGTACACCTTTGTGCCAGTGGCCAACAAGTTTCACATCAAACTGGATACTATAGGTAAAGAAAAACTCAGTAGTTCTAGAATATTTCTATGGTTCTGTTTTTTTCTGATGTTTCTTTCCTTAGGTCCTAACAAATCTTTCTTCTTAGAAATGAACGATGAAGAAAACTTTACTCGTCCGCCTGAACTGGACTTTCTCTCCATTGACGATCAAGAACAGGCACCAGAAGACTTCTTACAGTTTTTAAACAGGAGCGATAGGCGAGACAAACCCAAGGAGCCTGAAGAAGTGCAGGGAAATATTAACGTGGCCTTGTCTGTGAAATGTGACCAGGACAAGATGGAAGCGACTATAGAAAAGGACAGTTTACAGGTATGTTATAAGTCGGGAAGGTTCTTTGGGAAGATGTACTTAATGTTGACATTGAAGGTGGAAGAAGAGAAGACTGGAGGTCATGTGTAATCTTAATGTAAGGACCGCAAGAACAAGTGAGGGTCCTTTTATAGTGTAGTAGAAGTATACTTTTAAAGGTGACATCTAGGTTCACAAAAATGATTTGTCTGGGACTTCACTTGTTTTTAAAGTTTTTCAGTAAATGTGTTTTTAACATACCGAGGCAAGTGCTGGCCAAATTTTCGTTTCCTGTATTGCACCTACAGCCAACATGCATTCATCTTCTACCTGAGATGGTCGTGTATATGTACTAGGTTTCCAAGTCTGTAATGTGTACAGGTTGTTCCTTGCCAGGCTCAGATTAAACCAAGTGTGTAGGGTCAGATATAGATCACCAAATATAGCCAAAATTATCCACATACGTTTTTTTGGCTTACGGCTACTGAAAGTCGCTGGGATGGTGACTTGTTTCCCTCTTCTCCTTGACATTTATGAGGAAGTCACAAGTGATATCTCCCAGGCCTGGTTCACATGGGCAGTCCGCTTGGAGACCCCCCAATACCAAACACATTGACAAGCGATGAGCAATGAGAGCACATGGACGCCATAGGCTATAATGGGGTCCGTGTGTTTTCCGAGCGGTGTCCGCACTAGTCATGCGGAGAGAAAAGTACTTCATGAACTACTTTCCTCTCTACATGACTAGTGCGGAGACCACGTGGAAAACACATGGACCCCATTATAGTCTATGGGGTCCATGTGCTTTCTTTGCTCACTGCTTGTCAATGCGTTCGGTATTCCATTCATGTGGATTTCCCGAACAGAATATCGAACACAGATGTGAACCAGGCATAAGATACTGGGGTGATTTTTATTAATAATGTATATTTGCTAATCCCTATTTTCAGGAACTGCAGAAATCTAAATGCATACAATAATATTGAAGACGACGATGCACAGCAATAGATTTGGAATTGCATTGTTTAATGCACTTGTACGTTTTGCATCCATTCACTTGTTCCATCCTTTTCAAGGCCTATGGATACATAGGGACAGGACTTTCTCTACTCGATCCAGTTTGCAAAGCAAGAGAAAATGCCACTCACTTTATCTTAGAGTCTTCCCTGACGGAATGTGGGACACAGCACATTATTGATGACTCAAACATTGTATACTGCAATACTGTAAGTAGTTATATGGGCTGTTAGCTCTATGCAGGGCCTTGAAGGGGATCCTAAGACTTTAGGATAACAGTAATGCTGTAACTGTGCTTTGCGCTGCCCTTAGACAGTAGATATTTGTTGCCAGACCCTGACGATTATCTCATTTCTATAGACTCGCCTCCAGTATCCGGGGGAAAATAGACCGGGCAGGTTGGATTTTTCCTGTCCAGTTCCATTGTATCCATTGCCCAGCCACATGTTGACCTATTTAGAACTTTGAGCATGTTTTTCTAATTTTCCATTGAGCTCAGGATGTCCATGTAGGATCAGTAATGACTTATACAGGCATAATAATATATAATTAGATATGCAGCTTGGAATTATTAAATGCATTGTTTCAAGAGGTCACATGGCAGAGGGGGCACCTTTGTTTCTTGCTGGAGTACCCAAGGCTATAGATTTTTTTATACAGTATATTTTTGGTGTATTTAGTCTTTTTGCATTCATCACTGTTATACTGTATATACATTGACTAGAGTGCATACAAGACCACCACTCCATTTAGACCCATCACCATGTTTGTGCGGCGAGGAGGAAAAGGACAGCCATTACCAGCCATGGGGTCCCCAACTATCCTTTAAATGAGTGCTAAATGTTTTTTACGGGAAAACCAGGGTTGAGGTCAGACATTGTAGGATAACAGTTTGAGTTGCAGATTTTGCAGTTTGTTTTTTTTTTTAAGCCAAAACCAAGAGTGGCTTCAAAAGGAAAGGGAAAGGAAGAACTGAGGCCTGGTTCACATCTGCGTTCCGGTTTCCGTTCAGGGAGTCTGCTTGGGGACCCCCAGGACTGAAACCTGTATACATCAGGAAACCCATGGACCCCATAGACTATAATGGGGTCCATGTGGTTTCCGCTCAGTTTCCACTGCTTGTAGGACTTTTCTCTACGCATGTTTCGTGCAGAAACTGAGCGGAAACCACACAAACCCCATTACAATCTATAGGGTACATGGGTAACCACCTTTTAATGCGTACAGGTTTCCATTTTAGGGGGTCCCCAAGCGGACTCCCTGAACGGAAACCCAAACGCAAATATGAATAGGGCCTAACAGTGGACCTTCACGCTACAGTCCTCTCAAGATACAATATTTTTCATATACAATGGTCCATTGGTACCATTATAACTTGTCACCAGACTCAACATACAGTGCTTGGATGGAGGTCCCAACAAATCAGTACGACCGTTACCCAGCTTTCCGTAGTTCTTTAGCAGGATTAACTATTTCTCAGTCCAAATGAAGACCGTGCTGGTTACTTCTATGGGTGCCAACCCCAGGGTACAAGCTATAGTCCCGATTAATATCCAATATATACTAGGCAGCACTCCAAAATAACGAAAAACCCCAAACGAATGCAATGCACTATTTTGGAGAGTTACCTATTTTATATTGGTTGTATTTGTATTAGTTACTTTAATATTAAATACTTTGCGGTCTTTGTAACCAATTACTGGTTTTCCATCTATAATCTCAAGTTACAATGATGGTCCTGGATCCAATTAATATTATAACTTGCAGGACCGATGGATACGTCTCCTTCCTGCTAAATACACTCCTGGCTTTGGCCCAAAAACATGCATCAAAATCTGCAACGAAAAACAGATGCAACGTGTAGCCCCAACGTAAAGCTTTCATTATGTTTGGCCAGAGCCCTCACTAGACTGTGCAGGAATGAAGTATTACCTTGGATTCAACTCCTCTTCTTTAATGTTTCTTTAAGTACAGATGATGGACTTCAGTAGATTAGAAGTTACAATTCAGCAGAATCTTTAACACTTAGTCTTTGCATTATGGAAGTGCCATAGATTAGCTTTGCACTTTTGGTTATTGCCCTTTTGCATATGGTGCTAATAATGTGACCTCGCCCAGACGTCTAAAACCCATCTCTATATCTGGGCCCCATTCACTTGTCTTTTTTGGACAAATTGAGCTAGAATACAGCACAGTGCTCTGTTTGCATCTCGAGTTCCCGTGCGTGCAAATTCTGAAAGGTTTTTTAATGATCTGAATATTTTCAGCAGCAAGTCTCGCCTAGACTTTATTATGTACAAGGTCCTAGACATTCTGTGCTCTTCTGTAGATGCTAACGTTGCTATACTTTTACAGAAATGATATCCTGTAATAACCTGAATTGCAAGCTCATCTATAAGCGCACAAGTATGTATACAGTAAACCAGGCTCTCTTCTGCTAACCCTTATGTGCACATTAGTTTTGACATCCGGGCTATTGTATAACTAAGACTGGTCTGGCTCTATAAAACACATCTCTTGTAATCTCTATATTTGAGACTGCAATATAAACCAAATCCTTCTTTCGACACAAGTATTGTGCACACAATAGGGAAACTTCCTCCCAAGGGCGCGATCTCTAGGTATAAAAAAGAAAAAAAAAAAAAGCACATGTTCCTTTTTCCTTACCGGTTTCATCTTTTCCATAGCTCACAGTCTGGCTGTCATGTGGCCCGGCTTAGTCTGTTAGGTCGATATGACATTTATAGATGTTTTGCAAAGTTTCCTATTTTTAAGCGCAAGTTTACAATTGGAGAACCCAAAATAATACTGTAGATAAGGGAATTGCACAAATAGCAGTTTCCTAGAACCTTCGTATTCATGGAATCGGAGTGTTCCCATATTACGGATACAAGGCTGCTGGTAATTCTTACTCTGCGATCCCCATTTGCCTAAGGGTAATATTCCATAGACAAAATATACATAAACAATCAACTAGAGATTAGATTCATTCCAATAATAATATTTTGGAATTGCCATCATGCATTTGCCTAATATAATAGCATAGTAACGTGACTCTACGTCACAGTCCGTCACAGTCGTTTAGTTAGAAAAAAAAATTTTTGGTTTGGTTTTCTTTTTGTAAAAAGCAGTCACACTGACAGCTTTCCCTGTGATGTTACAGATTGTTATACCGCTGTCACCACCCACTGAGGGAAGTGGCTGGCCTAGCGATTACGAGGATTTGGAATCTGGAGACAGCGGTTTTCCAGGAGACGCAGATGAAACAGAAATAGATCTTCTCTTCTTGAAGCGGCATGAAATTGTGGTGGTATGTGCCTTCAGGGAGAGACAAGGGGCTCGATTTTCTGAATCTTTTTGCAATCTGTCCCTTTGTCAGGACCACAGCCCTCTGGGGTTAGTGCTTGGGTTGTATGGGGTTAGAGGTGAATAAAATACAGCAGACTTTAGGAGCTTGTTAGACCATCACAGGACCCAGTTTGAGTCTGGCCACTTTTGTGGTTACTGTACTGACAGTATGACACCAGCCATTACATTACCTCGAGCATATATGTCATTGCTATATCAATATAAATGTAAGGTATGTAACATTGTACATCACACTACATAAATTACTTTAGGTAATATAAAGTAGTTATTTATTTTCTCTCTTTTAATTTAGTTTTTATAGAGTTTAGTTTTTTTTAGATAATTCCCTTAGTTCAAAATTCTGACTGTATACAACTACCACTAGGGGGCGCTTAGTAGCTTACTGCAGACAGGACTGCAGACAGACTTATATTTATACCGTAGTCCAGGGAGGAATCAGTAGTGTGATATCTGCCCCATAGTAAGTTGACAGTTGTGATGGATTTCTATATAGACTCTGCCTGATCCTTGCAATGCTCTATAAAAGCAAATGCTAAAAGTGCATGGATTTTAATGCAAAGCTACATTCTTGTTTTCTTTTGTTGTTCTTTTTTATTTTACTCCAAAAATTTGGATTTTATTTGTATTGCTATTTACATGACCGGAGATCTGCTAAGGGCATATTACACCAGCAAACCCTTAGGCTAAGGCCCAACGTTGCGGAAACGCAGCTTTTTTTGTTGCAGATTTTGCTGCAGTTTTTGAGCCAAGGACAGGAATGGATTGAGCAGAAGGGAGAAGTATAAGAACTTCCTATATATTTCCCATTCCTTTTGTAGCCATTCTTGGCTTTGGCTTAAAAAACCGCAACAAAATCTGCAACAAAAAAAGCTGCGTTTCCACAACGTGGCGCCTCAGCCCTTATGGTGATAAAATCACTATGACAGATACAGATTCCCAAGTGACCATAGTGTTATCTATATAGGAGATAATGTTCATTGCTACAGAGTGGGTGCAGCGTAGACCTTCGTATACTGATAGT
Source organism: Leptodactylus fuscus (assembly GCF_031893055.1). Lineage (NCBI taxonomy): Eukaryota > Metazoa > Chordata > Amphibia > Anura > Leptodactylidae > Leptodactylus > Leptodactylus fuscus. The sequence continues at coordinate 69,942,433 of NC_134273.1, read as the reverse complement.
ATGCAGATATAGTAGATATTTTTCAGGGTTGTGCTGTGTCCTACATTCCGTTAAGTGGACATTAAAAAAGGTAATGTGACTAACAGTTTTATTTCCATGTCCCGTACAGCTTTCTTCATTTGTGGATATCATACTGAATAGACCTACTTACCGTAGTAAGGCCTGACATACTGTATTTCACTGCTATTTGTTGTAGATTATGTCCTTTACCCCTCTTTTTGTTGTTTCCCTTCTTAGTTTAACTGCACCCTTCCGAGAGACAGCATTGATCTCTTCGACCCCGTATTTCCTCAACCTGACTCCACCATAAATAATGTCACATTTAATATGGAGCTGTATAAGACTGACCTGTTTCTGACTCCTGCTCAGGACCCCTTCCCTGTGGCTGAAAATGGACAAGTCTTTGTAGAGGTAAGGATCATCTTGACTTCAGGAACCAAAGCTGATCCTGCTTCAACAGCAAAATGCTTGCAGGAAGATGAAGGTTTGCCTTATAGATCAAGGATTGCAGTCACCCCCCACAATAGAAACTGTTTGTCATGCTGTCAGAAAAACTTAGAATTGCAAGGTGCTCACCTAGAAGGAATAGTGTCCACGAGTGCCTACAGTTTGCTTTATTGAGGACCTTTCGCCACCTCTGCCAACTCTAAGTTTTTACTTCCTTCAGTAGGCATTGCTTCACTGATTCTGGAGTGGTTGAAATTTTTTTTTAGAGCCCCCACCATTCCTGGTGAAAGACAGCTAGGGACTGCCTACCTGACAGTAGAGAGACTACTTGTACAAGTAGATGTCCAGAACAGTTGCACAGGCCAGTCACCTACCGAAGACCATTGTATGAAACATGGTGGCTCCTACCACCTAACATAGTGACCTTCCCTTATAGGGTCTGTGGAAAATACAAAAAAAAACCCAGTTATGTCCCACGTGCCATGTTGAACGTTCTCTGTATTGGCTCCATTTATCAGTATAACGGGCCTTTCCTTATAACACTAAGAGATTTACTCCATAGGAAACTGTATAGGTGTTTTTGGATTTTACGAGAAGGGATCTAGCAACCCTCCTTGAAATGCTCCTGAGGATGACCTGTTTTGGTCACTTTATTTTCTAAGTCCGCCTCCCCTCCTTCTCCTGCAGGGCACATAAGACATCACAACCATTTGTAGCGTCACTAATGGTTGTAAGAAAACATGAGCGCCTTACAGATTCCTGACATACTTTACTGATAACCTTCCATTTTCTCGCTCTCCTACATGCAACGTGGGCCGGTATTGTCCATTCTTGAACTATTTCACAGTCCATTTACAGTTCCTACATGATATTTCCAAGACATTCTGCAAAGCGTATTAAGACGTACACATTACTGGCGATACATATTTTATCTAGTTTCTTAACGCCACAAAGATATTTATTCACTGTTAGATGGGTATATTGTCAGACTCATGTTCCTTGGGCTCACTAGACGAAACATTTCCTGGGGGTCTACCTTCCAAAATCCAACAGAAATAGACCATAGTGCCCTTCAAATTTGGGTTGCTTCTGTAGTGTGTGTTGGTGCCCGGACCAACGATAGGATCCTCTGGTTGTCTCGTTGGGCAATTCAACACTGTAAGGAGACTTGATATAAATTATAGTGAATCTGTATTTGCGAGTTATTGACCTCCTTCTAGTCCTCAGTTGTGTCATGTGACTCTCCTGACTAGAGAATAACATTAGAAAGTGCAATTTTTATCACTTACTCTTGTCCATTTTTGAATTTACAGGTCTCGGTGACCAAGGTTGAAAAAGAATTAAGTTTTGTCATCCACACCTGCTCGGTTTCTTCACCCTCCAATGTGGACACATCGCCGGTGCAAACAGTCATAGAAAACATATGTCCGACAGACGAGTCCGTGAAGTTTTACAAAGTAAAGAATATGAACTATCCGACCGCCCAGGAACAGACTGAGAAGAAGCGCTTCAGCTTCATGTTTAAGTCTGTCTTTAGCACGTCTTTGGTCTTCCTTCACTGCGAATTGACACTGTGCACAAATAGCGATGGAGCATTGGAGGGTCTGCCCAAGGTGAGCATTAGCCCCATTTGTCATCTTCTTTAAGGACTTGAAGTCACTGCTAAATGTGCAGCCTTTTCAGGTCAGCTACCAATTAACAAGAATAATGTGACAGTACGGCGAACTCCTACACCCACCGGTCAAGCGCGCAGATAACCTCATTTTCGAGAGCGTTACACTTACAGCTGCTGAGGCCTAGACAATGTTCTTCTAAATTCCTTTATCCAAGGCAAAGATTCACCAGATACATAAACCAGACTCCATAGTCACCAACACATTAAACACTCACATGTGCAAAAGTCAGTAGGACGCTGTGAGACTGGATTTCCCCATCAATCACATGTAGGCCTTTATTTTCTAAAGAGGCCTACAAAAATATTAGCTGAGATGTTACTCATAGAATTGGGGGAATTCGTGGGAAATGTGGACCTCATTGATCAAAACTGTTCATCTTTTCATTTCTTAAGTACATATTTGAGTATGAGATGTCAACTCCAGTTCAGACCACTATGGTACATGAGCGTTAGAGCAATTTTTTTTCCTACACAGTCTATGTATGGGCGAGTTCACACTTGTCTGTACATTTCAGAGTTTGCTAATATGTTGTAACCTCTCCAGAAGACCCCCCCCCCCCCCTGACGAGACAGATAGTTTCACCATACTAGAAATCTTCTTTGAAGACCAATTATTAATTTTTGGGTGGACATCGTAAAGCGCTTGTAGATGTAACAAAACTTGGTCTGCTGTATTCTCATTACAAACTGAAATTGCCGTATAGTACAACTCTTATTATTACAATTCTATGTAGTTTTAGGGTATGTTCACACATAGAAGATATGCCATAAACCTCTCACCATGGAATTTGGAATTTTCTGCAATGTAAATAATCTGCTATTATGGACATGTCCTTTTAGTTTAGATTAATGCAGGTCCCATTAACATTGTCAACTTCTATTTTTTCTACCAAAACGTCACTATTAGAGATAAGCGAACAGTAAAATGTTCGAGATTCGATATTCGTTTCGAGCAGTCCCTCAATATTCAACTACTCGAATCAAATATCGAAGTGAAGTGAATGGGAAACAGCAGTGCAAAGACCAAAAACCTGATCATTTTTAAAATGTCAGACCCTGGCTTGTTTACACAGATTTTTTTATGTTGATTTTTGGCGTATTCCACTTCAAAGTACACATGTAAAAACACTCCCACTTAAGGCCGGGGCCCCACGGGATGGAAACGCGGCAGTGTTTTCCAGTAAGGGCAAAGTGGATGGGATTCTGGTGAATCCAATGTCCACTTTGCAGTAAAAACCGCCATGCGGACACGCCGCGATTTCCAAAGCTGGCGCAGATTTGTAAATCGCAGCATGTCATTTATACCTATGGAAGCGCCGGTGGTTTCCCCATAGGTATAATTGTAACAGAATGTCCACGGAGGAAACACTCTGCAAACTTTCTGTCTAAACCGCTGTGGGAAGAATCACGATGCGTTGCCACCGCGGTTTTTCCTGCAACGCTTTTTTGCTGCAGGATGTCCCATGGGGCCTTAGCCTAAAAGGGGTTTTACAAGATTTTTTTTTAATCAACTTATGGCCCATCCTTAGGACTAAGGACTGGCCAGAAATGGAAAAAAAAATACTGGAGAACCCCATTAAGTTCCAGTATTTCAGTGAAGTCAGTGATAGAGTTTCCTTGCTGAAAACATCACTAAAACCCTTCAAGTAGCCACACAATGGTTTTGCTCCATATGGTTAAAAAGCCGTATGAAAACGCATCAAAATTCACATCAGGATTTTGCCAAATTTCCGATTTCAAAAACCTTCTGTCTGCTTTGTCCTTCTTAGTTACAGAAATCCATGCACACACACGGACATTTTGCTATCCCCTCCTAGTCCCAGCAGAAAATACCGCTGATAAGCTTTCTACATGACATGCTCGGGATGCCTTTGATGAGCGGCGGACACTTAGAAAGCTTGATGGGTCACTTCAGTGTGTGCATTATACAACTATTAATGTGCCTGTTTATTATTTCCATGTATTGTGCCATTATTGGAGTCAGTTGTATGAATCATACACAGGATACACAAGTATTAGTTACAATAAGCCACTATGTAGGTTATACCGCATATCCAGAAATGGGCCACAAACTATATAAATTATGGAGTCAGCCTTCCCTAGAATAGTTTTTTTTCCATATCAGTATGTCTTTGGAGTATGGAAGGAAAGCCACACAAACATGGAGAGAACATACAAACTCCTTGCAGATGTTGTCCTTGGCTAGATTCGAACCCAAGACTCCAGCACTGCAAGACTGCCTTCCCTTAGAAGAGATGTACCATGTCTGCACACAGTCCCTATGGCTCCTTAGTGTATAAGTACCAGGGACTCTGTATCCCACCTGACAGCTTTCTGCTCTATGCACAAGGCCTTGGGCCTGTTTTGTGTTCATGTTCACTCCTAGCCGGGTAACACACTATAGCCCAGCTCAGTATCACAGAATAAAGGACACATTGTTATTAGATTGCCCTTGATATGCCTGCTCTAGGTTTCTTTAATCCCTAAATAACTCCTTAGGACAGTTAATGGCACAGCATGTCCTCAGGTGGCGCTCTGCCTCACATGTGCTTTGAGTACAGTCCACAGCCAAGCTTTGGCTTTCACTTCCATTTACTAGACTATTGTGGAGAGCATTTCTTCAGTAACTGGCAAGAAAAGGAGTTTGTTGTGTGAGCGTGAAGGAAATCCAGAAAGGCCCAATAGGTCTGAATGGAGTTATCTTAAGTGGTTTTTCATGCTACTGAAGTCAAGTAGAGACAGTGACAGCTATTTGTGTCGGGTTACTTGTGTTCAGAAGTGTGTTTTGCCTCCTTGGAATAACAAGGAACACAAGAGGGGATTATATTTCACAGCAGGCCCGGACTCCGGGGACTTGGATTTAGAATGTAAGACATGACTGGCTATTATCAAGACATTTCTCTACCCTTCAACATGTTGAGTTGGCAAGTGCTTCTCAATACCTGACTGGTGTATTCAGGATCCAACAAGCAGAGTGACAACCAAATAAATCAATTTGATTTACACTATTCAGCTAGTTTTTGGTTACTGGATACTTGAGGCCTTCAGTGACATTGTTTATTCACCTGTTCCATGGACTCTGCGGGCCGTTTCTTCTAATATTTGGTTAGATTTTATATTCCCTCAAGCTTATAATCGTATAAGAACTTAAACTGAAACAAATATGCCTTTAGGGCTAAAGAAACATGTTAAGTTTTTGTTCCTTTTTTTAGTTTTTGAACCAAAGCCAGGAGTAGATTCAACAGGAATGGGAAATATATAGGAAAGACTTATACTTTTCCTTCCTGCAGAATCCTCTGTTTCAGTTATAGCTATATAGAAAACGCCAGAGTTTCTGCAGGTATAATTGACTGCAATTTACAAAAACGCAACGGTTTTTGAAATTGCAGCATGTCCTGTGTGGGTATTTTTCTGCAATGTGTGGATGGGATTAGCCAGAATCCCATCCCATCCACTATATAAGTGCTGTACATGGGGGCCTTGGCCTAATAGCTGACTTTCCCTTTCACAGATGTGGTAAAGGTGACCACTAATTTAGCAACGCCGCAACCACTTTGGTTGCCTTTTGTTCAGAAAGAGAATTCAATGTTCATTCCTATTTTTTTTCCCCTTGTTTAACGCTAGGTTCACAACTGTGCTCGAGTTTCCGTCCAGAGGGTTCGCCCCGAACGGAAACCTAATTCACTTAAAAAACCGGTTACCTTGGTAAACCCATAGACCCCATAGACTATAACGGGGTCTGCCAGGTTTTCCACGTGAAAAAGTTGGAAAATGCGCAGAGAAAAGCGCTACTTGCAGGAAATTTTAAGCAGAATGGGGAATGGAATTCCCAGACCCAGACCGGGCGCAGAAAGCTACAGAAAAATCTGCAACAAAAACCACTGCATTTCTGCCATGTGGGGTCTTCCAGGGAATACAATTTAACTTATGTACAGACATGGGGCGTAAAAATTATTCGTATGATAGTGGTCTTAGATTTGGTTAGTTCACGTCTGTGCTGTTTTTGTTCTTGTATGTAATTGTTCTATTCAGTAACTTGTAACTAAATATTCTCCATTGGTTCGGTTGTCTGGATAGCAATACAACCTGTTCCATCCGTGTTCCAGGTCAGTCTGACAGTGCTGAAGATATAGAACGGTACATTATAAATACCTCCCTGACCTTGCATATTTTCCTTCCAGTGCGTTCGTCCCGATGAAGCTTGCATTTCCCTTGATAGCAGTACGATCATGGTTATGATAGACAACAAGAAGACGCTCACAAAGCCCCTGGCCGTGGTCTCGACAGAGAAACCTTCAGGTAATCCGGTGCATCACTTCCCTTTCCTATATACCCTTGAATACAATTTTTCCTTGAGGACCATTTTGTCACCCAAGTGAAGTGCACAAGGCCAATGTATACCCCAGCAGTGTGTGCAGACGTTTTAGGATGGTATAACATGCCTAAAATATTTGGTCCATAGGATTTAGTTGGCTGTAAACATTTCAGTACCAAAGATATCCTTAAATGGGGATGTCAATGGGTTTTGTATAGGACGGTGCTCAAGGGCAGGGAGTTTATTCTCTGTGTAATGTAGTAATCCATGAAGTGCAGATTAATAACCATCATTCACTAATTCAGAATATTTATAGGCTTTGCTGCAGTATTAAGGATTGACCTAGGGCTAAGAAAACGTTCGGTATAGCCTGTGTCATATAGTTGTAATGTGCAGATGGCTTATAGTAACCGATGACTTAGCTCATTTATTTCTTCAATTTATAGAAAAATGATCAAAGCGAGGAACAGATGAGGAGCGGCTTTTTGTTTAACAAACTCTGGGTTACTAAGGAGCCATTTTCATTACTCAATACTGGGCAAGGAAGCGTTGTGCAAGTCAATGGGATGTAATCCAGATGAAATCACAGCAGTATATAGATCACAGATATTTACATGCTTCGTACATTTCTGCAGAGTATTTTCTGTTTTTGCACTGCTAGTAAATGGACATCTCATTCCTGGAATCAATCCTTCCAGACTACAATGTGGTATAAACAGTTCTCGGCGGCCGGTGGAGCAGATTAGTGGTGTTACTGATCGGAGTGACATTCAGTGATAACCCTGCTCAGGAAGGAATGTAGCAGTGTGAGATAGGGATATTAGGAAATACAGATTCCTGCACCTCTCATTGTTTATGAGATTTGAAAGTCGTATATACACTATATAACCCTATAGATTATTTGCTGTGCTCTTTAAGGGTGTCTTTCACCATTACAGTCCCTATAACCGCAGTCATATAGTCGGGGTTCACGTGAATGAAACATCTTTTTTCTGATTCCTCGGTGCCTTCGCTGCTCAGATATTAACTTATTTCCTGATATGCTAATGAGCTGTTTGGTGCAATAATATGGTGCATCGCTATGCTCTCCTCTATGCATTCCAGTATCCATTCACTCCATCCCTCCATGAACATTGTTTGGCACTGTCAATTATAGCAGAGAGATAACTCTATGGTGAGATAAGAGGAACGGTGACACCCGTATTGCACCAAACAGCTCATTACCATATCAGGGGAAAGCAAATTTCTCACTATATGGAATTTTTCTCTCTCTGCCAGTTTCAGTATAAAAAGCATGGACATCCGGCTGTTCCCCATTATAGTCTGTGGGGTTCACTGGTGTCTGCGAGTAACCACTGTTATGGCGGACCCAAACAACAGAGATCCCAGCACAGATGTGAACCTAGCCTTTAATTCTTACATGCAGTAACTTGAGTCTTTATTTTGATACAGGAACTTCAACCAGTAAAGTCCGTCCAAGTATTCCTGAACGTAAGTAATACCAATACAAAATATGTATGATCCTGTAAGGCACTGGTGACAAGGTTTTTTTTTTCTGTTGCTTTATAGAGACAGAAAAAAAAATGGAACGTCATCATATGGGGGACACTATTGGGCCTTGACAGGTCCCATTGTCTTCTAATGGGGTTTGTCAGGTTGAACATCATTTAGATCATAACAGTGTTGAATTCTGCAATATTCTTCCCATGAAAAATGGCAGAATTTATGATGGAGTCTCCTAACAGAGTAATCTGAGCCAAGGTGTTACGTTATGATAAGAAGATTGAGTCACATTATACAATATGTTGAAGGATTCTATCACTTCTCCAAGCACATTCAATTGTCACCACCATGATACAGAGAACATTACAATGAGATAAACAATATACCTTTTGTAAATTTGGAAAAAACAACATTGAAGTATTATGCAAATGAGGCAGTCGGTGCACTGGGGGCGGGACATCAGCACTGGGAGCACTGCTCTCGTTGCTGAAATAGGATTGGTGCTGTCACAGCATTGGGAGGATCAACTCTGGGTGGTAGACTTCCTTTAAGGGGTTCCATTATGTTTTGATAATTATAGGATTAGTTTTGTCACTGTGTAGGTACCAGGTCCATATTAGGCCTAGTGCCCACCAACCCAGGTCTCCTACGTTCAGGCCGTGACCTCAGCTATTGACCTTACTTCTCTGCTCGCCCTCTGATTTCGGTTCAGCTCCATTTACCCGCCCTTTATTATTAGAATAGGACGGATGTGCCATTGAAAAAAAAATGAATGCCTTAAGGACCTGAAAATAAATAGAAACACGCTTGGATATCAGTAGAGGGTGTCTCTGCGACTTTTCCAGCTCGAGGAAGTGTTGTATTTTTTGTCTGGAATTAATTTCAAACATTCTCAGCTTTGCCAAATTTTCAGAACAATAGATTCTATTTCTGTGATTTCGTGTCCTTTGCCTAACATCACCGGTTTCACGAGCGGTTCCTCTCTCCACCTACAAATGGGCACGAGGCCAAGAAGGTTTCATAGGTTACAAAGTAAAGTTGGCTGAAATGGCCGTACACATGTAGGAATAAGTGATATTTCCTTAAATCCTGGTAATATTGTCAGTGCTGCGTTTCGAGGCCACTGCAGTTAAGTGCTTCTGCGAAAATCCATTTTTCACAGTGCTGTATTTAGACATGTACCGAAGGGTCTGATTCCTCCAGCTACGTGGGAAGGACGCGTCTACTCCAGATTATGTTGATCTCATAAGAAAAAACCCAAGACACACGCTGGTATCGGAACTGATTTATTACCCTGTGTATGAAACGGCAATATATAGAACCACTAATTCACTGGGAACTTTTTAGACTTAGAGCCAAAAAATGAAATGTCCGTAATATAAAAATTCCTCCATTAATAATGTTTTCTTTCTCATTTATGTAGCAATTTTCTACGGGCTGGACACCCCGGTCGTGGTCGGAATCGCATTTGCAGCCTTTATAATTGGCGCACTATTAACGGGAGCTTTGTGGTACATCTATTCTCATACAGGTAGGCCGTACTTTAAGATTTTGTATTCTTATTTAAGTCTATATATAGCTGTTACTCCTCTTGCTCCCCTCATACACATGCACACTCGGTTTCTCCAAGTGTGCATGTGTTCTCAGTAAGGAGAAGATAGCAAACCAACGCCTGGCGCCTTTGGAGGTGGTTTATCTGGAATACTGTGTACAGTTCTGGGCGCCTCAATTCAAGAAAGACATCGATATATTGGAGCAAGTCCAGAGAAGAGCAACCAAAATGGTGGAAGGTCTGCAAACCATGTCCTATGAGGAGCTGCTAAAAGAACTGGGATTGTTTAGTTTGCAGACGAGAAGGCTGAGGGGAGATTTAATAGCAGTCTACAAATATCTGAAAGGTAGTCACAGTGCAGAGGGATCTCCCCTATTCTCATTAGCACAAGGAAGTACAAGAAGCAATGGGATGAAACTAAAGGGAAAGAGATACAGATTAGACATTAGGAAAAACTTTCTGACAGTGAGGGTAGTGAGAGAGTGGAATAGGCTGCCACGGGAGGTGGTGGGCGCTCCATCAATGGAAATCTTCAGGCGGAATCTGGATAAACATATGCTGGGATGATTTAGGAAAACCTGCACTCGCAGGGGGTTGGACCCGATGGCCCTTGAGGTCCCTTCCAACTCTACCATAAGTAAGTAAGTATCTCCATTGAGGACAGTAGGATCAGGCATTGAAATCCACCATATCCAATCCTTCTGCTGTCTTGGGAGTATTGGGACACCTCTACTAGATGCCTGGCCAATCTTCCACTGAAGTCAGCGGAAGACTGGCTAAGCATCTAGTAAAGCTGTCCCAATACTCCCATGACAGCAGAAGGATCGGGAATGGTGGATTTCAGCGGAAGACTGGCCAGGCATCTAGTAGAAGTGTCCCAATACTCCTATGACATGAGAAGGATTGGGAATGGGGGATTTCAGCTGAAGACTGGCCAGGCATCTAGTAGAGGTGTCCCAATACTCTCACGACAGCAGAAGGATCGGGCATGGTGGTTTCAATGCCTGATCCAACTGTGCATAGCCATGGCTACATGTGCTTGGCCATCTTTAGTCTTTTTCCTTGCCGATTTTCTACTGGGTGGCCCCAGTCCTTGGGAATTTTATGTAACTCCCATCTAAACACTAGTGTCTGTTGCTCACTTAAAGGGGTTGACCATGAATTGGGCCTACCCACGAGGAAGCCGAAGGCGTTGTAAAATAAGAATAAAACCATACTAAGCTGGATGCTCGAAGTCCTGCACTCCATGTGACCAATCAGTGGCCTCAGTGGTTCTGGGTGACATATGTGAGTGACATTACTGATCCTTCTTCAGTACTAACGTAAAGAAAAACAATATATCAGTATTCATTCTTCACCCACTTGGGAAGTAAGAGTTGGCCTTCTAGTGCAGGAGTGACTACTTCTTATACTGTGTTTGAAGATGAGACCAAGAACTACTTAAGCTTCACCTTTCCAGTGCTTTTACCAATTATAAAGTGACCCAAAAAATGGATGACTTGCGTATAAATCTGGACAAGTTTCAGCCTCTTAAGACATATTATAATTATACTTATTTCTAGAGGCACAGTGTTAAAATTTTATTAATTTTTCTAGATATCCTTGCATTTGTCTTTAGGTTCATAGAAATGACAGATTTTTGTATCCGTTCATAATGGAGACAAGAAATATAAAAAATATTTCTCATTAATCTTGTTCCTTAAAATGTTATTTTCCAGTGAATTCTTGAATCCAAAGTCATAATTTCACAGCTCATTTTATGATTAAACTCCAGCGTGACATCACTTTATGGCATGTTGTGAGCTAGAACCAGATCCGTGCAGAACACTAAGAAAAAGCATACAGAGCAAATTATGTGTATAGCGCTTTCCGAATGTCAAAAATAATGTATTTTCAGAGCCTTGAGACAGCACATTCCAAATTTCCAAACCTGCCCATGTCAACCATCTGTTTTGGCATAGTGTAGTAAAAGAACTAATAAATCCAGCAGCATCAGATGAAACCTAGGACAGCAGTAAAGTAAGATGTACTGACCTTGGCTTCATCTGCTGAATGTACGTGTGCCTCAGGGCTGTTATGATGAATCTTGGATTTATCTCAGGTAAGTTATTTTACTACTCGGTGCCGAAACTTACAGCACTAAGAACTTAACACTATATCTTATTTCCTCTTTATGTACTTTTATGTTTTAAGGCCCAAAATTCTCTGCTGATCATTTTCTTAAAGGGGATGTCCCATCTGAAGGATCCCATCTATACTGGTAGCTTATGTAAATTGAACACTTTTCCTAAATATACTGCTTTAGAAATGCTGCTTTGTTTGCCTGCTATGTGAACTTAGCCTCCCATTGTTTACACAGTGCTGCTATAACCTCAGAGCTGTAGGACAAGTGACATCACTTACTCAGTGCGCGCAGGACAATCAGTTCAGCTAATTGCAGTTTGCCGATATAGCCGAGGTATAAAATGCGTTATGGTTGGGGGCACCACTACTGGGACTAGGACTAACGTGAGGATGCCTTTGAATGGAGTGGTGGTCCGGCATGCACCCTCCTCTCTATTCACAGCCTAAGAGGCTGACAAGAACATGCAGCAATTGGATTGTATTTTTTGGCTGGTGCTGGGGACACTTATAGGCAAAACATAGAAAGACATTTAGAAACAATCAAGGGGCTCTATGAGCCTAGAAGCCCATCCCAGGTCACAAATCCACACCCGTCAGGGTCGGTGAAAGAAAAGGTTGCCCCTCTGGCGCTGACTCAGCCGTGTATACCTCTTTAAGATAATATATAGCTCTTTACCATTTGTTTAGTGAATGCAGAGTCTGACTGTTCCCCAGTAATCCCTCAGCCAAGAAAACTTGCACAGGCAGACCGCCTACCCGAGCAACAAATTAATGTAAAACACGTTCCCTTATACATTCCATATTTCAACAAATAAAGCCTTCTCCACCCCTGTGGTTTGGGGAATTCATTCCTCATAGCACAGCTGAATATTTTTGCACCACAAATAGTTTCTCTGCAATCTGAAAAAAAAGACTTTTCATAGAGATTTTATAGAGGAAATAGAGGAACCCATCATTATATGACTACATGTACAGTGATGGATTACCTGCAGGCGGATCACAAGCACTATAATAAGGGAGTGGCGCACAACGGCGTGGCGGGTTCTCAGATATTTGGTTAATAGTATCACGTCATTTCAGTGTTATGGTCGGGCCACAGGTATTTGGTCGTAAGAGTTATATCCTCCAATATTGTTATGTGTTATGGTTATTAGTAATACAAGTAATAGGTTTACATTTACTTTATACTGTATGCATTAAGCAGATACAAGTATCAAGAATACAAGGTTGTTGTTAAAGGGATTCTGTCTCCGCAACCCACAATATTCCCCCAAATCGAATGGTGTCTTCACTTTGTGAATGGTTATCTCCTTTGCCATCCATACCCTGAGATTGTCCCGTTTACAGGTGTCCTTTATTCATTGTGAAATACAGATTTCAATTGTTGTATCTTCTATTATTATTTATAGCTATTGGTCATATTTGTAGCTATAGATACACAAGGTTTGTTAGTAATATTGCTATTGTAAAATTCTTCTGTAGATGGGTCAGTGACATAAAACATTGGGCGGTATACAGTCCTGTTATGGGTAATGGAGAGACGTAATACTTGTGTTCTATCATAAATGTGTCTATTGAGCCCCCTAGCTAGTTGTTGGTGTACTACCATCCATCACTACCACAGCTGTCCCAGAATGGACACTCTTTAGCAGAGATACAATGTAACAATCCGCTCTTTTTGGATATACATTACAGCAGCAGTATATTGTAAAATCTACATATATATGAATTAAGGGACAGAAAGATATATGCAGACATTTATTCGTTTTTTTACAAGCACTGAATGATTGGTTTACACATTGAATCTGTGTAGCAGTTCTATTGCAGCCCCTAAAGGGTTAATGTATCACCAATTTGCTTTATAGAATCAGATCTATCACTTTTTTCCTTATGTTTTTACTTTCCAATGTAGATTTATTATATTTTTTTTTGTATATGTGGCTGCCATCTTGCCTGAGCTTCTCCTCTGCCTTGTTAACAGCATTTAGTGACATGCTTTACAGCCTAGTCATGGCCGTAGGTAGCAATCAACCGGAGCCAACTCATTGAGGTCTATGGGAGACTTCACAAGCATTCTCTGTGCAGGGAGGGAGAGCGCTGTGGTCTAGTGTCAGTACTGCGGGCACTGCTGGGTCAGTGGGATTATCTGTAGGGGCGTTAACTTCTATTGTAATCCTGTTTTAGATGTAAAGGAGGTGACTGCTGAAAAGAAAATCTTTAGATGTGTCAGTCCATTGTGTTATGCGTAGTGACCAGAAAAATCTAAAAAACATGATTAAAAAAATAGGTCATTTCCTGGTGATATATTCCTTTGAATCTCTGATTCCAGCAGTTACAACATGTGTAATGTAGTCCTACTCCTGTCCCCAGTCTTATGGTTGCAGTGACAGCTCTATAAGATCACCATGACAAAAATGTACATGTCGGAGCAGGAAGAGAGCGCTGCCTATGACATCACGGGCCGTTACAGGGTTATGTTTATCCTCAGCGTTACATGACACCTTTTAGTATCTGTTACAGTACATTAGTCCAAGTTAGGCTATGCATCGGAATTAAGGGTTATATAGTCTTCTATTTTTAGGCACATTTTAGATCCGCTTACCCTTGATACACTGCTCAGGATATATAGTTACTAGAGATGAGCGAGTAGTATTCGATTGAGTAGTTATTCGATCGAATACTACGGTATTCAAAATACTCGTACTCAATCGAGTACCACTCGCTATTCGAATGGAAAAGTTCGATGCAGAACCAGCGTTGATTGGCCGAATGCTATACAGTTGGCCAATCAACGCTGGTTCTTCTCCTACCTTTAGAAGTCTTCTCCGTGCAGCTTCCCCATGGCGTCTTCCGGCTCTGAATTCACTCTGCCAGGCATCGGGCCTGGGCAGAGCCGACTGCGCATGCCCGCTTGTAGTGCAGACATGCGCAGTCGGCTCTGCCCAGACCCAATGCCTGGCAGAGTGAATTCAGAGCCGGAAGACGCCGTGAGGACGCTGCACGGAGAAGACTTCTCGGAGGATCCAGCCCGACCCTCACTCGTGGACTTGGTAAGTGTAATTTGATCGAACGTTGCCTACCCCTGAAACAAGCATTTCCCCCCCTCATAGAGTATAATAGGATTCGATATTCGATTCGAGTAGTCAAATATTGAGGGGCTACTCGAAACGAATATCGAACCTCGAACATTTTACTGTTCGCTCATCTCTAATAGTTACCTCTCCATTATTACATACGGTTCTAGGACATGGCACTTTATAATGAAGTTGGACAAGTATTTGATGTAACAATGTAGCAAAAGTGACACAAGTAGGCCATGTCCAGATTACAATCCTAGCAGTCCTCTATAGCAATTTACTTGTGTTTCATGTCAGTCCATTCCAAGCCTCGTACAAACCACAACAGCAGGGCAGAAGACTTGTGGTCGGTGACGTCAGTGAAATCTTCTAGGTGGAGGAAATCAGTTTAGCTAAAAGCTAAAGTGGGACCGAATACGTGACCTGCCGTAACTTGTAATTTGGGTCATTTGAGAGGAATCGCATACAGTCCGTCGTTTTTGTCACATACACAAAAACGGTTCATCTATTACATAAGGGTTTATTCTTTTAGTTGCCGGTGTCACCATATTGAAATCCGAATGAATAAAGTTACTTTATAAGCCAGGCTTAGAGACGCACACAAATACACTCCGCTATGGCGTATATAGAATGGACTTGATCGACTAATGTCTTTATCCAACCTCATCAACTATGTAACTATGTATGTAACTATGTATATAGTGGGTTCTGCTTTAATGGAAGGAAAGAGGTAGGTATAATACATTGTATAGACAAAGAATACGTTGGACTAGTAGAATTAGCATAACATGATTGGTGGCAAAGTTATAAAATAGTTCTGGCACCTGGATATTGGATAAGAAACTGGAGAGAAGTCGCATGCCATTAAGTCTTAGTGGGGGATGTGAGGTCTCTAAACAAAGAGGAGAGTAAAATGGCAGCAGGTATGGGAGCACATGGCCCTGGGATCCAAAATGGAGGTTACACAAGCTGACATCCTCCACACCAGATTATTAGACTTTCTGGATTATCGGATGACAGATAAAAGGGGTAGTTATTTGTTACTGTATGGAGCCACTGTATAGGTGATACCCGCTAGATCATGAGGGATAGGACCAGTGGGAGCCTTATGGGATTTTTTGTCTTCCCCTGGATCAACACTGTAGGGATTGTAGGGTTATAGGTTGGACTTGATGGACTGATGTCTTCATCCAACCTCATCTACTATGTAACACAACAGGGGTCGCGTGACTCTCTTCAGTGGAGTGATGATCATATATACATACTGTCACTCGGTTTACAGTCCATAGGACTGACTCTTGTAATGCTTGGATATCTTTCTCAGTCCCATAGACTGGAGCAGTAGCACATACAGTATGCATGACCATGCTTCATACAAACAGTGGACATGAGACCAACATTTGGCAATCGTTGGAGTTAGACCATCACTGATGGAGCAGTTACCACTTATTCATGGGATAGTTGAGGCCGGAGTACCCCTTTAAGGGAATTTTTTTTTTTTTATGTAGATTGTGAGCCCCACATAGAGCTCACAATGTACATTTTTTCCCTATCAGTATGTCTTTTTTGGAATATGGGATGGAAATCCATGCAAACACGGGGAGAACATACAAACTCCTTGCAGATGGTTTTTTGTCCTTGGCGGGATTTGAACACCAGGACTCCAGCGCTGCAAGGCTGCAGTGCTAACCACTGAGCCACCGTGTGGCCCCTCCCTTTAAGGGAAATTTGTGTTAGATATCTTGTAAAAAGAAGTCTTGTCATGAGGGTGTTCAGGCTTGGGGGTCGTAACTTCAAACAAATGACCTGACAAAGACGTTCTAATTAGAGATGAGCAAATAGTATTCAAAAGTATAGTTTCGAATACTTCACTCCATAGGAATGAATGGGAGCGGCTGACGCTTAACCCCTTGCAGTTCGCCCGCTCCCATTAATTCTTATGGGAGCGAGGTATTCAAAACTATGTTGCGAATACTATTCGAATCAACTCTAGTTCTAATGTTTTAAAAACTACAATTGCACTAAAAGGGTTAATAGAAACCATCTGGCCCTTTAAATGATGTTCCTGTGTCATTCACATTAAAGTCTGATGAGTTTTACATCCATTGTCAGACTTTGACGTGATATACACAGCGTGTTACACCCGAGCTGATGGATATACAAGTGGTTTTTCATCGGACACTTTAGCGCCATGGTAGAGATTTCTAAGAAGTGAGGAGTACAAAATATATCAAAACAAGATCTGGAAATCGTCTTAACTTAAATGAACCTTTGCATCACCTCGGCCATCACGTAAAGCGGAATCCCATCTGTGCGAAGACACTTGAAACTGCGGCTAAAACTTTAGTAATAGGATTTGAGACAACCTGGGCAGCCCACTCTGGGCTCAGATTTCCGCCCATCATATGAAAACACTGGGATTAGATATGTGTAATGAGTGCAGGAGAGAGCGCCGGTGCCTAGCCGTATACTGCAGGCTAGAGTAGTATATATATCTATATAATACCATATGGACTAAGATATAATAGCACGTTGCCAGACAAACAGTACATTGCTGTACCAACCAGAAATAAAGGCTAATCCAGACAGATTATTTGTATCAACCAGATGTTCATAGCGTATGTGTTTGATAAAATGCAGCCATCTGTTTCTTAAAGGATTTTTCCCCTCGGCAAGCATTTGTTAACCTTTTAGTTCTCGGCTTAATGGATTTATCTCCAGTGCAGATGGTTATGACGTATTTAGTCCTTATCACAGTTATAGGTTGCCCATATAAACCTTTTTGCATCCCTCAGTCGCAGTATACTAGTGTTTTTGGGATGCCTCATTTGGAAACCCTACTATAATGAAGATTTAATAGGAATGTCCATTAAAGAGGTATTCTCAATATTACAATCGGACACCATGTGCCAGGAATAAAAAAAATAATTCATCAGGATTCTTTAGGATATCAATTTATTACATTTTCCATCCCAGATTTAAAAAAATATAAAAATGTCAAAATTTGCAGCAAAATCTGCATGCACATGTATGAAAAGAGTAGACAAAACTTGTTGGTGCAGATTTAACATACATATTCATGCTGGTTTTGATGCAGATTTTTGGGCATATTCATGTTGGTTTTCGTGCTGATTTTTGGGCATATTCATGTAAATTTCAGTGCAGATGTTTGGGCATATTCATGCAGATTTTATTGCAGATTTTTTGGCATATTCATGCAGATTTCAGTGCAGGTTTTTGGGCATATTCATGCAGATTTCCTTGCAGATATTTGGGCATATTTATGCAGATTTCAGTGCAGATTTTTGAGCATATTCATGCAGATTTCAGATTTATGCGGATTTTCACTGTGTAAATCCTGGTTGTGTGCATGTACCCTAAATAACCTTCCAAATAAAGTGAGGTGTAGATAGCACACTATCAAGTAGTGAAGTTAAAGTGCCACTCCAGCAGTATAGTCAAGGAAAAGACTTCACACTTCAGACTGCATGTCTGCATTTCCAGTGTTTCTATGTACACACATAACAAGGCATAGAGTAACGTTATGACCATCTTGTTATCTGGCCTTCATCAGACTCGAGAATAAATCCTATAAAAGTTTTCAGACTATCAGGTAGTTGAAAGAGACTGCAAAACTAGCAGGTATATAGATCGGTTAGTATAGGGTTAATAGCCCAGTTGGGGGGTATGCCATGCTGCCACAAGCTCTCTGATGCAGAGTAAGGGCGCATATAGGGAAGTGGTGATGAAGTCTTGTCCTTGACTAAATAACCTTCCAGGGATGTCTTCTTCAGGGTTACTGTGGCGTTTCAGTACTGCGCCTTGGTCGGAGAAGGCTCCCTATGTGGATTCAACATGGTGTCCTTCCCAGTGTTTGCAGTACTTTTCCATTTGGAGGGTTGAGAAATCAGATCTTTCCCCAAGGGCCTCCGCTTGCTTCCTCATATATAATCTCTAAGTAATAATACACGTGTGATCATCAGATGATGGAAGTAAACAAAATGGGATAGTTTTATTCTGCACCAGACCTGTAATGTTTTCCAGCATGAAATAATAGCCTGAGTTCATTGACAAGAGCCGGACTTGGAGAAAACAATGATGTCAGCGCTGATGTTTATAACATTGGGCCGATGACTTGAAACGCTGGGACATGGAGGACCTGTACGCTTAGTGCTTTAGTGCCACGGGATGTGACAACTTTTGGTTTTATGATTTTGGGAGTTTGGTAACCGCTCGGCTCTTAGTAGTATGATGCAATGCCCATGATTTATTGCTTAGTGTAGAATTACTAATTAGTATTTCTCAAAGAGTCCAAATTTTGCGCATTATAATTGGCTGTGAATGAGAGCCAGCACATTGCTAGACTAATGTGTTTATGTGGACATCTGGATATTTCTGTCTGCATAGGGCCTTGGCACTGGATACTTCCTAATTCAGCTGATTAGGATTTTGGGTGGGCATGCTAAATGCCATTCACTTCTAGCCAGAGTGCGGCTCACATTATTGGCAGAGGTTGCCACTTACAGTAAATTATGAAATATTTGGATTACACCGCGCTCAGTTATCACTTTCTATTTCTGTTTATCAGTTTTGTGTACCCGACACCATAAATTATGAAATAGCGTTCTTCCTTATCGTACATGTATTTCCTGTTGATTTTTATCCTTCGCTTTACCTGTCATTCTGCACAAGCTCTTTCACCTAGGTGCTTTCTTTATGTATACTAAAGAGGACTTTTAACCACCTCCACAAACTCCAAGCCTTTGCATCCTTCAATAGGCGTGGCTCTACTGATTCTGGTGCAGTTGGAATTTTTTCTTAGCACCAATTATTCAGGAATGGTGGGTGCTAGTTAGTTTCAGGACCCAATATACCCAATATATAAATTAGGTAGGCGGTTCTAGGCTGAAGCAGACAGACAGGGACCACCCCAACAGGGACTGGCCTTCTAGTCTCGGACCACCAACTTGACAGTGGAGTGCATATTGGATGCTGAAAGTAACAACCCTGATTGCTCAGGAACAGCAGGGGCTAACCACCCTGAATGCTCAGGAACAGCAGGGGCTAACAACCCTGATTGCTCAGGAATAGCAGGGGGCTAACAACCCTGATTGCTCAAGAACAGCAGGTGCTAACCACCCTGATTGCTCAGGAACAGCAGGGGCTAACCATCCTGATTGCTCAGGAACAGCAGGGGCTAACAACCCTGATTGCTCAGGAACAGCAGGGGCTAACAACCCTGATTGCTCAGGAACAGCGGGGGCTACATAAAATATTCCATCCATGGCAGAATTAGTGAAGCAGCACCTATAAAAGGACTTAAAGGAGTTAATAGAGGTGGTGAAAGGTCCACCTTAACAGTAAGTGAACCATATCCTGCCTCCTTAGTCAATCATTTGTTGCATTTGTTCTTCTGCTCTGGACATAGCTGCCATAGCAGTCGCCACAAGTCTCAAACTAACCACATTCACTTTAATTTGTTGCAATTTAGGCAACACAACACTGTTTTGTTTGATGTTGCATGCCTAAAGTCACTGTGGAGCCCTAGCCGAAAGATCTGATTTCAGGTTGCTTTCAGGAATCCCAAATATCATCCTATACAAAGATGTGGGGATCTGTTTGCTGGAGTTGGGCAGGCTTTTTGTTGCAAAATGGTGATCACAAATGACCGTAGGCACTCCAATGTAAACACCGGTCTAAGCAAATCCCCAGATCACAGCTTAATAGATACCAGGTAGTACGACATGTTGAATATAGATGGTATACTAGTGTAAAAGGGTATTGCAATTTAGTGAAATGATGGCATATTATAGGGTCCACCCTCTAGGACACCCACTGTTCCTGAGTGTTGGAGTCACAGCACTGATTCAGTGCTGCAGTTCTTCCACAGTCTGATCCAAGGGGAGTGCAGCACAGCTCCATTCAAATGAATAGAGTTCTCTGGAAAGCAGGTGGTCAAGTGACTCCCCGAATGGAAACCCGAACGTTTTGGTGATGTGCTTCAATTTTATAGTCTAGGAAAACCTATAGTAGGCTAAGCCCCCACGTTTGAGAAATAGCTAGAAGTATAAGAGCTTCCGATATATTTCCCATTCTTGACTTTGGCTCAAAAAAATACAACAAAAGAAGGTGCATTTCCGCAACGTGGGGCCTTAGCCTTAAGGCGTCTATCTCAGACATGTATGACATATTCAAAGGCTATGCCAAATGTGTAAAAGGTGCAAGTCTTGGATATATGTTGGGAATCAGGCGCTCCCCCCTGACTTGGGACCTCCACTGTGCTTAAGACATTAATGTCTGAGATGAGATGGAACGCATTCAATGGAGATAAGTTTTAAGATGAAGACGATTTATGTTCTGTAGCATTTCATTTGTTTTCCATCACTACATAAAGAAATACATATACACCACATACCAAAGCGGCAAACACTTAGGGTCATCCCGTGTACAGATGTATCAACATAATATCCAATGGCGGCACATTGCAGCGCTGTAGACGACATCTGTACCTCTGCATCTTCAAAGCTTAGCCAAGTGACTAGACTTCCAGCCAGCTCAATGAGAGCCGTTGTTGATGGACTCCCTGCAAATGTTAAAAGAGATAATGTCAGCTAGACTCCCAAAAGGAACAACGCACATTTCCATACTTTATTTCATCTTTGTTATCCAGACACTCGCTATGACCTGCAGTGTGAATGTGAAGTATTTCACAGTGTCTGAAGTGCAAATGAATTGGATGTTCTACCCTAAAAGAAACATCAACATATGGATTACATCCAAGAGGCTTAAAGTTTGGAAGATAACAAAACAAATTACCTAATATGCTTTGGTTTGCTTTGCCAATGGTTACTTTAATAGCAGCGAGCGGTACAGTATTTACGTAGTGAAAAGACTATGGTTTAAGTGTACAAGGAAAAAAAAACTTGGGGTATGATTTTCGTCAAGGCTCACAATGAAAAATAGTCAGATTGGATTAGAAAACCCATTTCCAAATACTCCGGTTTAGCATTCCGAATTAGTAAAGGACCTTAGTTTAGGTTGTCCATCTATTATCTGAAGAGGAGGTCGGTTATCTCGGCACCATGTAATACTTTATTTTACCTGTATTGGCATTACAAGGAAATTCATCACTTGTCGCCAAATTCTAAAACTTACCATTAGGAATAGCCATCATATTTTTGGGGGAACCCTTTTAGGCTGAGATAACAGAGCTTTTTGAACTGGATTTTGATGCGGAGGCCACAGTGCATCCAGTTGCGGCATTCCTTTCCCGCTGAAATGAATTGGCCTAGACGGGAATGTGTCTCACGCCGCGGATGCTGCGGCAGATTCAGCCCCGGAATCCACCTCAAGATAGGGCAGCTCGCTTCTTTTTTCGTAAGTGGGAAAAAACACTAGCGAAATAAAGAAGTGAACGGCTCAATGGGAGGCGTTTTTTGGAGGCAGATTCCGCGTCAAAATCCGGTCCAAAAAAACTCCATGTGAACTTGGCTTTAAAAAAACCCAATACTCGTTCTTAGCATCTTTTAGTAGGTACCACTCCACTGATTCCATCGAAGCTTGAATTTTTCTGAATGCCTTGTTGGTTGCTACTGGAAGACAACACTAAATTAAGAAATTGACGATCCTTCTCTTCCTTAGGCAGTTTACATGAAAGATTTACATTGGGAGTTTTTCGAGGTGCATACCTCCAACATGTTCATAGGCTCCCTGGTGCAAATGCCCAAAAAGTCTCCGTTTGGCCTATGCTGGGCCTGCACAGTAAATGTTATTTTTGCAAAGGGCGTCTCGATGTGATGTATCCCACTGTATACCTTTATGTGGGATACATGGCAGTCATCTGTTGGAGGTATATGTTGGTAGATCCTCCCGACATACAATAAACCTCCAACCCAGGCTCAAAACAAGATGTGAAGCCTAAGGCTGAGGCCCCACGTTGCGGAAACGCAGCCATTTTTGTTGCAGTTTTTTGAGCCAAAGCCAAGAATGGCTACAAATGGAATCGGAAATATATAGAAAGCTCTTATACTTCTGCCTTCTGCTCAATCTAGTCTTGGCTTTGGCTCAAAAAACCGCAACAAAAACAGCTGCGTTTCCGCAACATGGGGCTTCAGCCTAAAAATGACCATACACAATAGACTAAAGTTGATGAAAATGGACAATTTCAACAAGCTAATGATTTGTTGAGTGGAATTTAAGAATGAAGGATTGTTTTAGCCATAATCTGAAATTGTTGGCCCCTAGTACAATGGTAATGCTAATTTTACATTCTCAAAAAATTTTCATTTAAAAACAAAAAGTTCTCAGAAAAAATGTATAGTCCGTCTACCAGTGATATTGATCGTGTATGACGATAGCAGACTAAAGTATGTACGGCCATATCTTCGACTCAATCGGCCCACGTCTATCTAATGTCTATAGACGCCTTTATCCTGTTCAGAAGGGTCGTCCAAGAAAATATTTTCATGAAGGAGTAAAAAGTTCCGATGATTATTTCTGCTATTATGTCCTGACAAATAAGAAAAGTTGTGATGAATGTGGCCAAGAGAAAATCTGTTGTGAAAGGGAATGTTATCTACATTATAAGTAATGGCTGAAAGGTCAAAGCAGTGACCCCGACAGTTTACAGCCACCAGGTCATTGACCATTTTTAGGGAGTTTCTGAGCATGGCTTCCCAGGACACGTTGTGATTTTTCCAATTCTATGAACTGGTATAATCACAATAAGATCAGAAGAAACTTATTTCTGCAACACGGTCCCGGCACTGATGGCTCTTCAGCCGGGGCACAGAATGGGAAAGCCGATTTCTAGCGGTGTATTACACCACGTGCGCCCCAGGAGGTGAAAGGTCCTCTTTAAATTGAAGAAACTTTTTGAGGTTTTCATGTTCCTTGTAAGGTGTAGAACTGCAAAGTCTGTATGTTTAAATTATATAGATTTTGCAATATCTTAAGATCTGACTAGAGATGGAGGACTCTCTGAAGATTCATTTGGTTTTGGGTTTGGATGGTTTGACCTAAAGATTAATTTTGGGTTGAATAAGTTTGTCACAAATGAGAAGTGAAATTATTCTAGTCTGGGGTCTCTTTAGAACACAGAGTATATGCCCTGTTTCCCCGAAAATAAGACAGTGTCTTATATTAAATTCTCTTCCGAATATATGACCTGTCTTATTTTCGGGGGATGTCTTTATGCAGAGGCTGGAGCGGGGGACAGTCCGCAGTCATGCTGGCACTTCCTTAGCGGAGCGCCGGCATGACTGTAGGTGGTCCAGGAGGTGAAGGGGCGGATGTCTTATTTTCGGGGAAACAGGGTAATAGGTGGAGGACCAGAAGAGTTGTGGAACAATAACAAGCAGTAATTCTCTCCTCCTCTCACCTTTTTTGGGCTCCTCGAGGTGTCCAGTGCTCCCTCTGGTTTTTCCAGCCATCGTGGTGAGTTTGGTGTCATCCCTGAGGCCTATGATTGGATACGAGCAGTCACATGGGGCATACTGATGTCATGATGTCATACACAATGGTCATGATGTCAGCTCGCCTCATGTAACCAATGGGGCCTTTGTGATACATAACAATACCCAGGAGGCTGGAAGAGGAACCAGCGAGAGCACCAGTCACTTCAAGTTATTTTTTACACCTTCCCTGGGCCTCCAACTATTATATTCTGGCATCTAACAAGACTTCAGAGTATAATCACATATAATTTCACATCCACAAACCCCCAAAGTTTCAGGTTTGGGCTGAACCCAAAAACTTCTGTTTGGATCTGAACCGTTTTGCTAATCTCTAGATCTGACCGTATGATGGTTGAACATGGTCTATACAAGATATACAGATCATGACTGGACAGGCCGTAAGGAATAAGACTGAGTAGGGCAATGATGTAAAGGATAAACATGGCGGGGTCGTTGTACGTTTCAGATATGGCGCTGCTGAAAGTACCACTTAGGTTATGCCTGAGCCTCTCATCTGTTCTTTTAGCAGCATGGCGTGATTGTTTAATGCAAAGTCATGGCCATATGTGGCAGTAGTCTGCAGACGACTCATTAAAGTCTATGGGAGAATGTTCTAGAGATACTGTGACATGTGAGTGGATGCAATGATGGCTCTGAAATAATCCATAGTAATGTTATCTTCTATTTTAATCCTGACTGTGATGTAAGTGAATGCTACAAAGGAAAACCCCTTTAGAATTGGCAAGTATCAGACTATTATTAGGCATAGTGGTCAGAGTGAAAATTGCAGGATTTTTTTTTTTTTTTGCTTCAAATGTGTGGAAAATTTTAAATAAATTCATAAATATTTTTAAAACAAAACTTTAAATATCCGTATTTTGGTGACACGTTCCTTTTAAACACAAATGAAGCTTTTCTTTTTGCATCCATGTGGCGAGAACGCTTTGAGCGGAATATTATCTCCTTAGTATTATCATGTCCTAGAGCCGCTCTTGATACTTCACTGACATTTCCAGAGGTCTGACATTACCCAGAAACTTTTATTAAAGTCAATTAAAATAAAGAGGCATGGCAGCAAACTGAATTTGGCAAAAGGGTAGAAAAGTAAACTTCTGAGATTTCCTGTACAGGGAGGAACATCCAGTATGTGCCAAAGCGTGATTAATAAAGGACGTGGTGTTGCATCCAGCCTGTTTACGGCTATACAAGAGACAGGAGGAGGAGAGGAACAGTCTGTTAAACATTACTGCCTTGTAATATACTCTATAACCCTAATAAACTTATCAAAGTTATTGTTGCTTTATTACTATCCCGAGATTTTTATGAAAAAAAGTTGCACAGCTTGACTTAATCCAGGTTCCTCATTTGGCAAATGGGAGGAGAGAATTTGCAGACATTTGTATCATGTATATCCATATCCAAGTGGATATTCCCATTGTAACCAATTCGTCCTGAAAACGGTTGTGTGATGGCCCTTGCAGAAGGCGGTGTGAATGAGGCCTAATACAGACATTGTGTAGAATACAAAAATGATCCAGTCCGCACTCCAGAGATGACCTTTTTTCTAAAATTTAACTTTTAATTTTCCATACGTAAAAATGGGTAAATTTAGTACAAACAAAAAAACGTGATAGTGAAGACACAAAAGTGTTTTAAAATCCCATCATTCGAGAGCCAGGTCTCGAATGATGGGATTTTAAAACACTTTTGTGTCTTCACTATCACGTTTTTTTGTTTGTACTAAATTTACCCATTTTTACGTATGGAAAATTAAAAGTTAAATTTTAGAAAAAAGGTCATCTCTGGAGTGCGGACTGGATCATTTTTGTATTCTACACACTGTTGATTATCCCAGGAGTCCGGGATTTTTCTGGCCGTGCACCCGGAAGATCTGACCACCACATGAAAATTCGGTGAGCCACTACTTTACTTTTTTGTTTATTCTAATACAGACATACTGATGCTAGGGCCTTAACATGAATCCATGTTTTTTATTACGAGCTGACGAGATGCAATAACATCGAAACGGCCGTCCTCGGTTGAGAGACTATACCTGGTAATAATCCCAGCATCATTGCAAAACAAAGGCCTCTTGGAAGGTCGAGCATGATGTTAAAGGAAGCAGCCTCTATTGGGCTATTTTCACTGAGATTCTGTCTTCCTAATTACATCAGGGAAGACAGGCTTGCACATTCTGGTGAGCGCCCTCTATTGGTTTGCAACACTGAGGCACCTGACTTCCTAATTACATCATGGAAGACAGATTTGCATATTCTACCCATAGTTTTATTACTATGGCATAGTAATAGTACTAAATGATGTGTTGACTAATTTTGTCATCTGGCTTTATCGTAGTCAAATATTTTCCTTCTTATACAGAGCTTCAAACACCCTGCTCAGAGGATAGGGTATAAAGATAAAATGCTGACTACAATTTTCCACCACTAGAGGGAGCTTAGGTGCTAATACCGGCATGCAGTTAAGTCCTCGGCTCCCTCTAGTGGCGGTTGCAGGTAGTCAGAATTTTTGTAACTAAGGGTATTTTGAACTCTATATCTGGAAAAATGAGTAAATATTATTATTATTTTTTTATAACTTTACAACCTAAAAAGTTATTTGAGGAAATCTTGGAAATGCGATGCCGATCTGGCTTCCAGGTACTGTCACTGCCCTGTATTCATTGCATAAACTGACACTGTATAATATGGCCATTTAATACGACATTGCATTGCTCATTACTGCTCTTCTAGCCTGGTTTATACAATGGGTGACAGCGATCCAGTAATAAGACCTTCCTGCTAAGACTCAGCCAGTTTTACATTCTGCTGTCTTCTTGGCACAGATGTTTCAGGGGCCTCAAACAGGGGAACGAAACTCGTACAAGTTCCTGTATTTAGCTGGTAATAGTGCCGTAGTATGTAGTTTATCTTCCGAGCGCTCTGGCGGTCATTTCCCCACTGACAGGTCTGATGACAAAGGACTTGGTTTGTTGTAAACTATCCAGAATGAGTTCCAGTACTACAAGAGGATCCCATAAACTACGTCCTATAGCATTGTCACTCTGTGGGTCTAAAATCAGGTTCCGGATGAGAATTAAAGGCAAACTGTACAGTTCCTTACGCCGCTCTGCTCATGGAGTGTAAGCCATTTACAACATCATATGTTTTCCTTGGAACTGTAAAATGAGTACATAGAGTCCTTAATCCACAGCACATGTGGCCATCTGACACTGTATACTCCCTTAGAAAATGCGGTTTTTGAGGTTTGCTGTTACCAGCATTCACTTTGCCACTGTCCAGTTATCAGAATACTAACCACATCATCTAATTTTACTCAGCTGATCACATAATATGGAAACAATATTATCAGAGGCGCAATATAAAGCTTCTAGACCACAATGCAAAATCTATAGCAGCCCCTTGCCCACCACCTACCCTTTATAATACTTGGGGTAAAGGGGCTTTGGTTCCTTCAGGTACCGGGTCTAGATGTACTGCTACATCTGCACCCACTGTAGCTATTAGTATATGTATTACAAGTGTATGTATGTTATAAGGAATTTAGGGGTTTTTTAACATCTCTAGCTTATTCCAAATTATTTTGATGTCCTGTGAATGGCTTGGTAAACTAAGAAAAAAACAGAAACATGAAAAAAAATATATGATCGGTGTCACAGGAGTTCATCTCCTCATTGTCCTATGTCTGGCTGTAAGACAACTGGCTGGAGCATGAGTTTCCCGACCTTGTGCCTTGTCTGCAGTGGGATGGAATAATTTAAGTCATGCCGCCATTACTAAGTCTCTCCTCCTCCGTCAGTCTCAAGTCCAAAAAACAGGATATTAACCCCTTCTGTAATTACTTAAAGAAGACCTTTCACCACCTCCAATGCTTTACAACCGTCAACATGCACCTATTCACTGATTCCAGTGCAGTTGAATTATTTTTTTTTCTCTAGCCCCCACCATAATAACTTAGCAAGCATTTCTATCAGTTTCAGCACCTGATGTGCTACTTAGGTTCTTTACTGTCAGGTGGGCAGTGCCTGGCTAGCTGCTCCAGCCCAGGACCACCCACTTGACAGTACAAAGCCTAATTAGCATATTAAAATCAGGGATTGGTCAAGAACCATGGAGACCAGCGGAACAATTCCAGCTTTGCAGGAATCAGTGAGGCACCACCTATAGAAGGATGTAAAGCGGTCGAGTTGGCGGAGGGGACAAAGGTTCTCTTTAACGCATTAGATACACAGTTGTAGCATACTTTAACTTGACTTTTACCTTGCTACAGCCAGGCTGAATATAGGTCAGAGGGAAGAACCCTCTCTCCCATTCACTTCAATTGGAGCTCCGGAGATAGCCAAATTACATCACTTGGCTGTATCATGGGCTGCCATTGAAGTGAATGAGACTATTGTCCCCCAAGCGTCCGGCTGAATTCACAATGTAGGGATCGTTCCTCGGATCTTTGGGGCTTCTCAGCAGTCAGACCCCACTGATCAGGTATTTCCCCTCTATCCTATGTATAGAGGATAGATACGTTTCATAGTATAACCCTTTAAGTTGTACAGATGTTTCCTTCACCTAATGAACATGTGTTTTTACGATTTCCGCACTTCTTCCCATTTTAAGTGAATGGCCAAATAAATGTTCACTAACATGAGACGAGCGTTTTACATCTATAGATTAGTAAGTTATCGGATTCAGAGGTTGCGACATCTGTACGACTTGCAAGACGCCTTCCTCTCAGACCCTATAATACAAAGCAAAGACGTATAGGAAGACATCAAGTGATGCAGATGATCACTGTCGAGGAACCATTGTAGCCTTATAGTAATGAGTATTCAGGTTTCCTCTTACCGAGAAGAAAGGCGGAGGAGACCAGGTGTGAGTTTTAGCCGAGGGGAGAGAAAATCTAGCAAATCTTTGATAAATCCTTTCCCGGCCAAATATTTAACTACGCACACAATCGGGAATAAGGTAGCCGCTTGTTAGTTTTCCTTTGCACATATTTAATGGAAATGTTACAGGCTCAGTGGTTTGCCTTCCCCGTCTCCTTGTAAATGGGCTGTTGTTGAGTTGATGTTTGATTTATTCATCTCGAGAATCAGCGGGCGAAAACTAATCAGAAATCTGTTTTCTTGGACATTTCAGGTGATACAGCAGGAAGACAGCAGGTTCCCACATCCCCACCAGCCTCGGAAAACAGCAGCGCGGCTCATAGCATCGGCAGCACACAAAGCACCCCCTGTTCCAGCAACAGCACCGCCTAACCCGAGGAGCAGCACAGGAAGGCTGAAGATCGGCTCCAGGGGCAGACCTTCAAAGTCACTGCTTGTTGACATTAATTCTCCCAAGCTGAAAGAAATCATTTTGGGAAGGGATCTCGGTGTAAAATCTGCCTGTTTTTTTTTTTCTTTTCTGGATGAATGCAGTCTTTGGGCCCGTCCAAAGAGCATCATGCCAAAAAACAAAAAAGTGGTAATACTACTAATTATGCAGCGTGCCGACCTGCAACATGGGTTTCCTTGGCTGTCAATGTGAAATGTGTGCCAGTTCTTAATAATGCTGCTTACAGCTGTATTACGGCGCCATGGATCTGTACATAACAGAAGATAAATCTATATATACGTAGCGTGTATATATAAGGATTCGAGTACCGTGAGCGCTGCAGTGCAGTGTCAGATACTTCGCCACTATTAAGCAGCAGGTTGATGAATGTTGACTTTTTTCTATTCTCAGATGCTCCTTTGCAGCTGGAGTTTGTATTGTGCAATGTCGTGTTGTATATAATAATCTGTATGGGGAGGAACTCGGTGTGCAGCGGACCAATTATTGGCCCATCTCGCAACTGTTCGGTTTCAGCAGAAGTGACACATTGCGTCTTAATCCCAGTGTGCGGATCGATCCATCTATGTATAATGAGTCTGCCTGATGCACATGGAAAAACACTTCGCTCTCCAAGAGTCTTCTCTCTTATTGTCGTCATCCATCACCAACTTGTTTTTCCTTTCCCTATGTTGATTTTTGGGCACTTTGTGTTTTTTTTGTTTTCTTTGCTTTTATATTGCTTTTGAGTGACTGTGCTAAATTGCAGAGCAACGTACCGCAGTCCTTGGGTGCAATACGGTATTACACGTATGGGAAGGAGTCGTTTGAATGTATGTATATAAATGTCCTGGAATGTTTATATTTCTTTTGGGTTGGGGGGAGCTTTTAATGCCAGCCAATTCACTTCTGTATATTCTTATCGTGTTGTAGACTTTGTATAGCAGATCAGTGCTATGAGGATATATAAGGGTCTTGTATTATTAGGGCTTACCAACATGACATTAAAGGTGTCCTCTTATAGTGTACATAGATAGTGTTGTAAGTCCTTATATTTGATTTTGCTATAAAAAGGGAAACTTTGACTTCCCCACTGACTTTATGGAATGTCTGGATTACAGGCGGGAAATCCTTATTACTTTTTCGATGGATAAAGGAATTTCTGCCAGTGTCGGGATGGGCGTCTTGTAGTTTTGATACTTGGTGGTCATAGGGTTGCTGTCACTTGACTTGCCTGGAGCAAGTTCCTACAGGAGACCTGGAAGTAGTTGGCAGGTACGGATGTGTCCTTGCTTTATGTGTCATCAGATGACTAGCTTTTCAAAACAACATAACTATGTTGTTACAGGATCTCCTGGCCATCCGGTGGTTGTGTTGTGAATTACAACTTGCTAGCATCTCATATTGTTTAATTGGTTCCATTGGAAGCAAATTTGGGCTAAGATAAGAGCAGACACATCTGTACGCCTTGTGGCACTTTCTGGGATACATTTCTGTATATTTCTGGTTCTTTCTATTAAGTTGTCCTGCAATCTGCTGTGTCTCCATCTTATTACTTCTTCTTTATGGTGGAGGATTTGGAAGGTATGTGTTTGAGTTGTGGGTCGCTAGCACTTGCAGCGTATACATTTCATGGTTTACTTGGCGAGCTGACAAGGTGACATATGAAATAATTCTTCCTGGGGTTTGTCATATGAGTAGTTACTGCCTTGTAAATGACCCGGGGCGAGCTGTAAGCTCTGCAGTGATCTAACACAGCTGAGTCACACAACACCACTGAAGGATAAGAGCAGAATTTCTCTAAGTCTATATATTATACATTGGACAATTATAGTAAAGAGTATTTAACATATACAGATATCCTATATTATGGGGAAAAAAGGTTTAGTAAAGGCTAAGAGAACATGAATTTAAAGAGTGTAATAGCTTCATATTAAAGAGTTGTATGAGATTAGAAAAACATGACTGCTTTCTTCTAGAAACAGCGCCCTCATTGACCATTGGTCATGTCTGGTATTGCAACTTATTCTTATTCAAGTAAATATGAATGACTTGCAATACTAGACACAGCCAGTGAATGGGGGTGGTGGTTTTGGACAAGGGTTGCTTTGCTTTTTTAATTTCTTACAACCTTATATAGGTTATTACGCAATAATTTTAACCTTAAAGGTACGTTCACATGACGGAAATGGAAGAAGGATTTGAGGTGGACTCATATCCGGTCCTCCGGCTTTTTGCGCAGTTCTCGGAGTGGCTCATGCTTCAAAATCAGCATGAAATTCTGCCATGTGAACATACCCTTAACCGTCTGTCACTTTTAAGTTGGTAAGGAATTACATTTCTCAGTATGGGCTCCCAGCTCTTCTGGAAGATGTAATGAAGGGGAGTTTAAGACTTAAGCCACTTGGCTCTATTGCATTTGCATTTTCGGGATTTGTTTTTTTAAAAAAAAAAATTTAGGGTTTATACTTTCAGACATTTCTGATCTAGCTTAGGTATATATTTGTACCTTGACTAGCATAGTATGTTAGCTATATGCCCACGTTGCTTTCTATACAGGTACTAGAGAGACAAGTATCTGAAAGTATAGATCCGCATGATATTGGCAGCATCAAGATATTGCACTACTTGCTTCCATAATCCTTAGGCTGAAGCCCCACGTTGCAGAAACGCAGCTTTTTTTTGTTGCAGATTATGTTGGGTTTCTTTGAACAAAAGCCAAGAATGCTACAAAAGGAACAGGAGATATATAGGAAGTTGTTATACTTCTCCCTTCTGCACAATCCTCTCCTGGCTTTGGTTCAGAAACTGCAACAAAAAAAAGCTGCGTTTCTGCAACGTGAGGCCTCAGCCTTAAAAAGCAACAGGGCTCCTAAGTTAGCCCTATCTTGCTTTCCAACCATGATGCACTAGCATAGAGTTCAGGGGTTGTAGCTAACGTAATATAATAGATCTTCAAGAATCCTCAGTGTCCAGGAATTAAAGGGTCGTTCTAAATCCATCCATTGCGGTGACGTTACGTTAAATTTCATGTCCGTTCATTCATTCCTACTGTTAATAACCACTGCTGTAAAGTTTTCCTCTCCCAGCTTGTGCGATACCTTACTAAAAAAAACAAAAAGAGAAAAAAAATACCTATTGTTGCCACTAGGGGCAGCATTTATATAAGCTACCTGTGTTTTGGACAATCGAGCGCTTTGCCAAACCTAAAGCTGAATGTATTTTTAAGGCATAGTCTATATAAAAAAAAGGAAAAAAATAACAGAAATACTTTAAAATGTCTTCAAAGAAGACAAGAGACTCTACTATTCCTATAGCTATATTTTACTACATTATATAGAGAGTTTATATTTAAATGTTTTATGGCAAATTTACTCTATAAAATTTTTTGTTTTTGTTTTTTTTTGTTTTTTTTTGTATTATTCCAATTACTGTGAATTTTACCACCACCCTTTGTAAATCCCCTTACCCTAAAACACACTCCATCTCATATACTGGATCTTTGGTTAATATCGAGGGTCTAAGTTTGGGCTGGATACAATTTGTAAACACTTTAAATGTATATTTTTGAGAGAGAATGATTTGTACTATCGGTGAGTTACTATAAGATATATATATATATCTACAAATTTATATTTACAGATAAGAAGCCATACCGTATTTTATCCAAATATATATGAAGTCACTTTGTTTATTGGCATTGACTGTGCATTGGTCTAAGCGAGGGCATCCGTCTACACGAAAAACAAAGCCATGTATCCAGTGGTCCTGTACACATCTAAGGGGGAGTTCACACGGAGTAACGTGCCGGGCGATGTGGCACGTATATGGCCTGTGAGACTTTGCGGGCCGTATATGCTTCCATTGATTTCAATGGGAGCCTGGATCGTATACGCCGCGTAATTTTGCGGCCGTGATTTTGCAAAATCACGGCCGCAAAATAATGCGGAGCATAAGCCTCAATAAGGGATCTTTATAAAACAATCACAAATGAAAAGTGATCCAGCTGTCTACCTATCTTATCAACCGGCCATAGCAAAAATGGCCGCTGGGTCGGATGGGTTGCTGAGGACACCATTATATTTACCAAGACAATAAGCAGAGTAGTTAAGGGAACGGACTGTATACATTAAGGGAATAATATTTCTGTCTGTAATTCTTTGGAACATTTGTAATGTCCATTATCTTGCATTGGACCATTGTGTTGGAGTTTTCTATGTACGATTGTGAATGTAATGCTGGAACCACTTGTAATGTAATGGTGATTATTGGTCCTGTAAACAGTATTAGAAAGGTCCATTTTATTCTATGTCACAACTTCATGACAACAACCAATGCAAGTGCAACTTCCCCTCCTCTGAGAATACTATTGTATCAGGGGCAACACGGTGGCTCAGTGGTTAGCACTGCAGCCTCGCAGCGCTGGAGTCCTGGGTTCAAATCCTGCCAAGGACAACATCTGCAAGGAGTTTGTATGTTCTCCCCGTGTTTGTGTGGATTTCCTCCCATTCTACAAATACTGATAGGGAAAAAAATGTACATTGTGATCCCTATATGGGGCTCAAAATCTACATTTAAAAAAGAGAGAATACTATTGTATCAAACAGCATTTTCAATATCTATAGTCCTCCGATGAGATCAGGAGTTGCAGTCACTTGGTTCATTTGACAAATTTTCATGCGACAAGTCACATATCTATGGGTTACAGTATGCAGCGGTAGTTGTCATGTAGCTCTATAGTATAAGATGTATTATGCTCCTCTTCTGCATAAATATACCTTGTAGTCACGTAAATCCACGTAAATCACACCAAAAATAATGAAACAATCCCTATTAAAGGGAGGTTATCACCAGAACCCAATGTGTTGACCCAGGCCAGCAGATAGGTAGGCTAGAGTGACCCTTTGTGAATACGTAGGCTAGGGTGACCGAAATCAAATGGTGTTTGCCCCTGTGCCAGGATAACAATGTCTTGTCAATGGCGGCACCAATTCACTAGAGGAACACCATTTGATTCAGGAGGCCCCCATCTATCTGCAAGGTTGGGTTACATAGTTACATAGTAGATGAGGTTGGAGGAAGACATCAGTCCATCAAGTCCAACCCTTCAGCCCCTCCAGGGTTGATATGCTGGGATCTGTTGACAATATTGCTTTTGATATGGGCTCATTTCCCTGTTTATAAGGTTGTGAATGTAATTCGACTACTTTGCATCTGACTGTATTCAGTGAAGAACATGTGCAATAGACATCGGAAAAGTAGAGGACTTTACAAATTGTTATTAGGTAAAATAATAATCCGCATTCTGCAAAAAAAACAAACAGGTCCGCGTTGCATCAGTATGTCCTCTGCAGTCACGGATCTTGTATTACTCCCTAATGCAGCCACAAATAGGACATGCTTCATGATTTGTGGTCCTTGAATATGGCATAGACATAGACATGGCCGCCAAAGTGCAGTTGTGTGTCGCTCTGGGTAGATTGAAATGAACAGAACCGTTTCGGATAAAACCTCCAGTCATGTGCATGAGGCCTTAGGTTTCTTAGATTTGTTCCTTCCCAGTATATCTTACCCTCAGGAGGATGTTCTCATATACCATGCATTGGATATGGTTGGATGTCCGGCTACATTTACAATGTGTTACACGTGTTATACACTGTCAGTGCAAATATTCTCACTACAGCTACAATCCGTATTTTGTACAGATTTCTGTTTGACATAAAGGTTACCGTATGGAAGAAAATAAGGGCTTATGACATAATAACTTGTAATACTTAGAAAATTCCTCCTCTGATCCGTCCTAGCTACGTGTGCATAATTCTGTAGTTCTAATTGTCACCCTACTTAAAGGGTTTGTACAGGAAAACACAGATGGCATTTTCCATTAACAGTGCCACCCCGGTCCATGGGTAGAGTGTGGTATTGCAGCTCTGCGCTATTAAAACAAATGGGGCTGAGGTGTAATACCACACATTACCTGTGGACAGGAGTGGCGCTGTTTTTGGATAAATAAGCAGCCGTGTTTTTCTGATCCTGTAAACCTAAAAAATATTCACTTCATCTGTGAATAAAATTTCTTTATCAATTTTTAACACTGCCCTATCTGGATCGAAATCTTACCGTATTGTCTGTTACATGTATGTACTCTTCTGTAGTATGTAATCTACCTCATTTTACAAGATGTTTTATGGGTTGCCCTTACATGCCATGTTTATCAGAGGGAATTTTCATTTGCATTAAACCAGGAATCATGTTAATCTGGTCCTTCAATGTCAATCCATAATAACATATTACATTATACAGTCCTTGCCATTACAATATAATGCCACTGGCCTGAATAGAAAGGCCGCCATTCTCATTAATCCAGCACAATCGTCAATTGTTTCATTATTGTTTATATTTTGTACAAATTTGATATTTTGATGTGTCACCTTCTACTTGTGCATAATAAAGATATATATATAAATATATGTTGTGTGTTTTCAGTTTGTGTCATTACTTCGTTCTAGCTTACTGAAGGACAATTCACACTGTCCTGTTTCCCAAACTGAGGCAGAAGGAGGTGAGTGTTAATAGACAGCAATCTATGGGACTCCTAATACTCTATTAGGATGGGGCCCCACATAGCGAAAACGTGGCAAAAAACGCTACATTTTACATTGCCTGCAAAGAGGATGGGAATTTGGCTAATTCCATCCACACATTGCAGAAAAATATCCAGGGCAGAAATGTAGGGATTTCAAAAACTGTTGTTGAAATCCGCAACTTGTTGCTTCAGCCTTAGAAAATATGTGTTAGGGTGCATTCAGACTACGTAACGCCGGGCGTGTATGAGAGCCGTACACCCCGGCATTACGGCAGACTGCCGAACACTTCCCATTCACTTCAATGGGAGTGCTCGTAACAGCGGCGTTTACGAGCGCTCCCATTGAAGTGAATGGGAAGTGTTCGGCAGTCTGCCGTAATGCCGGCGTGTACGGCTCTCATACACGCCCGGCGTTACGTAGTCTGAATGCACCCTTAGGGAGGGGTGGAGGTAAAAGGAGCTGTCATCTCTATCCAAAGACTGGTCATCTCTAACCAAAGACCATCATCTTTATCCAAAGACCATCATCTCTATCCAAAGGCAGGTCATTTCTATCCAAAGACCGGTCATCTCTTTATCCAAAAACCAGTAATCTCTAGCCAAAGACCGGACATCTCTATCCAAAGACCAGTGATCCTTATCCAAAGACCAGTCATCTCTATCCATATACCAATCATCTCCAAAATATCCAAAGATTAGTCATTTCCATCCAAAGACCATCATCTCTATCCAAAGACTGGTCATCCCTATCCAAAGACCGGTCATCTCTTTATACATAAAACAGTAATCTCTAGCCAAAGACCAGTCATCTCTATCCAAAGACTATCATCTCTATCCAAAGACCGGTCATCTCTATCCAAAGACTATCATTTCTATCCAAAGACCGGTCATCTCTATCCAAAGACCGGTCATCTCTATCCAAAGACCGGTCATCTCTATCCAAAGACCATCATCTCTATCCAAAGACCGGTCATCTCTTTATCCAAAAACCAGTAATCTCTATCCAAAGACCGGTCATCTCTATCCAAAGACCGGACATCTCAATCCAAAGACCAGTCATCCCTATCCAAAGACCAGTCATCTCTATCCAAAGACCGGTCATCTCTATCCAAAGACCAGTCATCTCTATCCATAGACCAGTCATCTCTATCCATAGACCAGTCATCTCTAACCAAAGACCGGTCATCTCTATCCAAAGACCAATCATCTCTATCCAAAGACCGGACATCTCAATCCAAAGACCAGTCATCTCTATCCAAAGACCAGTCATCTCTATCCAAAGACCAGTGATCCCTATCCAAAGACCGGTCATCTCTATCCATAGACCAATCATCTCTATCCAAAGACCGGACATCTCTATCCATAGACCGGTCATCTCTATCCATAGACCAATCATCTCTATCCATAGACCAATCATCTCTATCCAAAGACCAGTCATCTCTATCCAAAGACCAGTCATCTCTATCCAAAGACCGGACATCTCAATCCAGAGACCGGTCATCTCTATCCAAAGACCATTATCTCTATCCAAAGACCGGTCATCTCTATCCAAATAATGGGACAAATAAGGATTATAGAGAATATAACACTGCTATATGTTCCTGTGCTTATACGCTGAAGCTCTTCATTCTCAGACTGGCTGCTCTGTATATGCAGAAGCCCTACACCAGTGGATGATTCAAGGGAACCTATCACATGAAAATGCAGTCCTGTCTGTTATCACAGTGGTATAGAGCTGGAGGAACTGATAGTATTTATAAATCATTTTTTGAAGAACGATTCAATATATCCTCTAGTTTGCTCCTTTATGTCCTTGCAAGGTTAGAAACAGTCATTTAGTAATGTAGGTAACCTAAGAATAGGTAAT
Organism: Leptodactylus fuscus; assembly: GCF_031893055.1. NCBI lineage: Eukaryota > Metazoa > Chordata > Amphibia > Anura > Leptodactylidae > Leptodactylus > Leptodactylus fuscus. The sequence goes on along the minus strand of NC_134273.1, from coordinate 69,904,508 downwards.
CAGATATCAGATCAGTCAGGGTTCCACCAATTGGCTGTGAAGAAACTGCAGTATTCAGGTGAGAGCTGTGACCCCTTGACTGATTGCCAAGCACAGCTCCGTACCTTTCTATGGGGCTGTGCTTAGTATTACATAACCCCATATGATCGCAAGTGTATAAATGGCCCAAAATTCAGTATTGATAATTTTTCAACATATTGCTCTCTGATACAGGGCTCCAAATATATGCAAATCTAAATGATACATTCTGGCTGCCGTCAGCCACCAATAGGGGGAGCCGTGAAGCTTACTGGATTCAGTGGGACTTTATATTGACTTATTAGGGGTATTTATATGCACTACACTATTGTAGTAAAAAACTAAGAAAAAAAATCAAAGCAATGAGAAGAGAGCGCTGTTTGCTTGGCTCTGCATGTAGCATAGTGTTTGTAGAAGTCTTAGTAATACGCATGTGTGTATATTGCTTGATTCTTGTGGTTTGTGCTGCTGGGTTTCTCCAGAAACCTAATCTGGGACTATCAGTCATTCTTAATGATATGTTTAACCACAGTTTCCCTTTACATTAGTTCATTCAGAAGGTACCATGCCTAGCCATAAACCAGAACTCATACTGAAGGAAACTTATGTTCTTGCCAAGTAAGCCTTTTATTCCTTATTAGAAATATAATTCTTCTATGGATTCTTAAGGTTAAGCCCCAAGTCTTTGCAAGGAACCTTGGCTTAGTTCTTCATAAGGAAACTAAATTATTCAGTACTGCATTGTAGAATATGTTCTATTACTCTGGCCACACACTGGCTGTTTGTTTATTCCATAACCCATAGCTCAGATACAATGTGTATGACCTTAAAATGCTTCAAGTGGAGGAATAAAAACAGAGTAGGAGTAGAAGACACAGTGATATGTATATGGCACTATAAAACAGAACACGTATGAAAACTAACTCTCCTCCAGAAGGAAGGAAACCATCTCAGATTAGTAAAGAAACTCCTCCAAAAGATTCTTGTTCCTCCTTAGTACAGAGCAGGGTACTGATCAGTGACGCTAACTTTGGCGCCTATATCTCCCCACTGTCAAAAGGGGAAGGCCCTCCCCCGACAGTACAAGTCTATAGAAGAGTATGGTCCAGGGGGCGTTCTCCCAGCCCAGCAATGACTCAATGCTGTAAGGTTTGCCTTTCTGACAGTGGAGAGATATCGGTGCCAAAAATAACAGCACCGATCTCTCCAGCACCGAGGCACATACTGGGAAAGCCAACAGTGCCATGAATTCAGCGCACTCTTGGCGTTCTATGGGTATATAATACTGCACATCTAGCAGGGCATAAAAGGTCCTCTTTAAGACAGTAAGAACAATAAGGAATGATAGGTAACCTATTCTACATTCAACTGCAACTCACCATCCAGTCTTCTACTTTATAATAGTAAAGTTGCGAGCTGTGCTGCCCCACTCCATTCACTTATATTGGCCATTTACATAAGATATACAAGCTGGTGTTGTATTATTATTCCTTCTACCCTTCATCCTCTGCCCCAATCCCACCCTTTGGCAGAGTAATGGTTCTAGATAGACAGTGACCGTGGTTGAACCATATCAACAGTGCAACTCCCACATGAAGGTTGGGGAAACCCATGTAAGGCCCGGTTCACATCTGCAAATGGGTTTCAGTTCAGGGAGTCCGCTTGGGGACACCTAGTCTGCATAAAAAAGCAGTTTCCGTAGGAAATCCACGGACCCCATAGACTATAATGGGGTCCGTGTGGTTTCTGCTAGAATAATACAGCAAGAAAAGTCGTGCTTGCACCGCTTTTCTTTCTGCAGAGAGAGGAACAGAATGACCCGAATGCAGATGTGAACTGGGCACAGATGACTTTCTGACCGCATGGAACATACAGATATATATTAATCAGGCATAATAAAGTCTATATCGTACATTACCATACATAGACTGTCAACTATTGTCCAACTTTTGCTCCCAGAATTCCCAGCCAGGAAATGGCCAGAGGATCCCTGACAGATAGTCATGGGATTTATTGCCTAACAACAGCTGGAAACCACAGGTTCCTGACTCTTGACCTCGCCACACTCAGAAGTACAACAATAAAACTCCACAACATATGCTGCTCTAGATTAGAGGGGTGCGGAAAAGGCGAAGATGATAAAAAGAAAATAAAAAGGAAAATAACTCCTAGCAAGATATTGTTCAGAGGAAAGAGAGGCTTCATTCATGGCAGTGGTGAGAGATTCTGACGCAGCTAAATAGCCTTATGGGTGATACATTATTAGTAGGTGGTCCATTCCCCCCGATAATAATATAATATGAAACATATGATATAATGGAAGGTAATTGCTGGAGATTTGTTTGTCTTGTGATCGGGTCCAGTAAAGGCAGGTCTTACTTTACAAGAACGACTTTTATTTCAGTGCTGGCAGCGATATACATGCTGCGAGGAGATCCAAACCCACCGAGTAACAGGAGCAAAAAGGAACAACTATTAGCCATAGGGTTCGTTCCTCCATAGCCGCCAGCTAAGTGAATTGCAGTGTTTTCAACTAAATAGGGCCAACAGTATGTGCTGAAGTATATACTGTATTTAGTAAGGATGAGCGCTGTTTCTCTCCAACGCCTTTGTAAAGACAAAAATTTGAAGAAAACATTTTAGTTATCACGTGGTATCTGAGAGCAGAAGCTGAGCTCTGTGATATATACAGTCAAGGAAATAAGTATGTGATCACTTGCTGATTTTGTAAGTTTGCCCACGGACAATGAACAGTCTATAATTTTAAGGGTTGGTTCATTTTAATAGTGAGAGATCAGAGAATATCAAAAATAAAATCCAGAAAATCACATTGTATAAATGTTATAAATGTATTTGCATTTTGCACAGAGAAATAAGTATTTGATCCCTCTGGCATACAAGACTTAAAGGGGTTGTACCATAACAATCATCCTATCTATACTGCTAGTTTATGTGGATTTAAGACTTTTCCTAAATACATTGCTTTAACAAAACTGCTTTGTTTGGCCGCTATCTTAATTTATTCACTTCATTGTTGACACTGCGTTTCTATGGCCACTGGGTTTATATGCTCATTTCCCAAGTAACATAGCTGCCTGCTCTCAGGGGGGAGGGAGGGGCTGACAAGCAACAGAGCTCCTCATATAGGGGAGGGGGGAGGTGAGAGCTCTGGGATTACTGTGCTGTCTATCTTCAGCTTTTCCACTTATCAGCCGGTTTAATTGAATTTGGCTGATAAGGGCTGAGATAAGGAGTCCATTACCTCTATATGTAATGCAAGCTGACTCAAATCCAGCTCTGCTACATCAGTTTCTACATCAGCTTCATACTGTGGTAATGCATAGCAGATACCAGAGCAAGTGAAATCCCGCCCACCAATGTGCCAAGAAATACATGAAGTGAAGAGAGCACAGAGCCTTCAGGCTGCAGAACAAGAGTTATGGGAATACCCCTTTAATACTTGGTGGTAAAACCCTTGTTGGCGCGCACAGGAGTCAGAGGTTTTTTTTGTAGTTGCTGATGAGGTTTGCGCACATGTCAGGAGGAATTTGATCCACTGCTCTTTGCAGATCATCTCTATATGATTAAGATTTTGAGGCTGTCGCTCGGCAACTCGGGGCTTCAACTCCCTCCATAAGTTTTCCATTGGATTAAGGTCTGGACACTGGCTAGGCCACTCCATGACCTTAATGTGTGTCTTTCTGAGCCACTCCTTTGTTGCCTTGGCTGTATGGTTCGGAGCATTGTCCTGCTGGAAGACCCAGCCACGACCCATTTTTAATGTCCTGGCAGAGGGAAGGAGGTTGTCACTCAGGATTTTATGGTACATGGCTTCATCCATTCTCCCATTGATGCGGTGAAGTCGTCCTGTGCCCTTAGCAGAGAAACAACCCCAAAACATAATGTTTCCCCCTCCATGCTTGGCAGTGGGGACGGTGTTCTTTGGGTCATAGGCAGCATTTATCTTCTCCCAAACAAGGCAAATTGAGTTAATACTAAAGAGAGCAATTTCCGTCTCATCTGAGCACAGCACCTTCTCCTGATCACTCTCAGAATCATCCAGGTGTTCATTGGCAAACTTCACACGGGCCTGTTCATGGGCCTTCTTGAGCAGGGAGACCTTGCGGGCACTGCAGGATTTTAATCCATTATGGCATAATGTGTTACCAATGGTTTTCTTGATGACTCTGGTCCCAGCTGCCATGAGATCAATAACAAGTTCCCCCTGTGTAGTTGGTAGGGGATCAAATACTTATTTCTCTATCCAAAATGCAAATAAGTTTATAAAATGTATACAATGTGATTTTCTGGATTATATTTTTGATCTTCTCTCACTGTTAAAATTAACCTACCCTTAAAATTATAGACGGTTCATGTCATTGTCAGTGGGCAAATTTACAAAATCAGCAAGAGATCAAATACTATTATTATTTCCTTCACTGTATGTTTATAGGATTTCTGAATAATAAACAGAGAAAATCCAGGACTCCTAGGAGAGCCGGTGAGAGTCCTGATGGCCCCGCCCACACAGTGATTGACAGCTCTCCCTGTATCAGTGTGTACACAGAAGTCTGCCAATCACTATGTGTGGGCGGGGTGATCAGGACTCTCACTGTCCATATTAGGAGTCCTATGAGGATTTACTGTATATACTCGAGTATAAGCCGACCCGAATATAAGCCGAGGCCCGTAATTTTACCACAAAAACTGAGTAAACTTATTGACTCGAGTATAAACCGAGGGGGGAAATGCAGCAGCTACTGGAAAATTTAAAGAATTAAAATAGTCTGAGTTTTTGGGTGCAGTAGTTGCTGGGGAAGGGGAGGGGGTGTTTGGGTTGTCTGTCTGCCCCTTCCCTGAGTTTGAGGACTGGGTTTTCTTCCCCCCACTTGGAATTCAGCCTATCTGAATATAGGGGATCTGCAGTGCTCCTATTAACCCCTTCCCAAAATATTCCGCATCACTGTACAATTTGTAGGGTTCAAATAAAGACAAAAAAAATACATTACAAAGAAATGAACTGCTTCCACCTGCCTTGGAGAATTGGGGAAGTTTTTCGTCCTCACCTGGGAAAGTTGAGTCCTTAGGCTAGGTTTACATCTGCGTCACTTGGTACAAGTGTGACCGGAGCCTTACAGAACTGGAACTTCTTCCTGACATTATTTCCTCCCTCCTTTTATTTCTTAGGAGTAACTTCTGCTAGTGAGATCCAATAAATCCATAAACCTTTCCTGTTCTGTGTTACTATAAGGAGGAGGCTGCGCCCACAGTCTGGTAATAAAACGATGGGGGGTCCTGTAATCACAGGAAGACAATAATACTTAGTCCTAAACACATCAGGGACATTACATATTTACATCCAGAAACCATGAGAAAACATACAAGTAATATTCTTTCATCACAATGTCTGCTTATTCTAGGGGAATAGACAAGTGAGAAAGAAGCGAGGGTTTCTTTATTCATTTATTTATTTGTTTTTTTAATCTTAAGAATGTATCCACATTCTATTATTTATTAAAGCCAGATTTTAATCAGTTTTTATGTAGCTTTTTTAATTCTGTGTTCGATACTTGAAGAGCTTTCCCTCTGTTCTGTTCACAGCATTTAGTAATATGCTTTACAGCAGAGTCACGGCCAAAGGCAACAACAGCCTGGAGCCAACTCAATGAGGCCTAGTGGAGAGTTTTTAGCATGCCCTGTGCAGGGAGAAGGAGTAGATATGTTGTGGCAATAGAAGATAATAGTGGTGGATGCAATGATGGGTGTTATATGGTATTATCTATAGAGTTGTTATTTTCTATTGTAATGATTATAGAGGTGTTATCTTCTATTGTAATAATAACTGCTTTGTCTGTGATGTAAATGAGATGACTACTGAAAAGAAAACAACCCCTACAGAATTGGGAAGGGTCAGTCTATTGTTAAAATCGATAAAATCAAGCGCCACCAGGTTGAAGTTTTCAATAAACTATAGCCTTTATTTTCATTTCCAATAAAACTAGTTACATAGTAACCACAGGGAATTGCAGCAACAGTCTATTGTTAGGCTTAGTGGTCAGGGTGAAGATTGGAGGATATAGGTTTTTTTTTTTTAATGTAGATTGTGAGCCCCACATAGAGCTCACAATGTACATTTTTCCCTATCAGTATGTCTTTGGAATATGGGATGGAAATCCATGCAAACACGGGGAGAACATACAAACTCCTTGCAGATGGTTTTTTGCCCTTGGCGGGATTTGAACACCAGGACTCCAGCGCTGCAAGGCTGCAGTGCTAACCACTGAGCCACCGTGCGGCCCCCGATATAGTATTTTTTTTATGCAGGTGGTGACATAGGACATTTAATATAAAATGAAAAGAAATCTTAAAAAAACATGTTAAAATAAGTTATTTTCTAGAAAAACTATTTTTTTTTAATGACTTTTGATCTGACATTATCAGCACACTAAGATAGCCTTACATCACCCAACACATTTTCCCTTTGGAAAACACAGCAGTACCCCCCGTCCCGGTGCAGGATTATATAACACATCTCACTATGTACCGTACAGGGTGTGACATGAGCAATAGCTCACTCCATAGACATCAATGCCTATCACTTGCTAGAGGCTCATTAAAATAGCATTGTTAACCAGATACAATGCAGGAACCCCAGCCCGCACTGCTCCTCACCCCTATAAATCTGAATATTTCATGTCTCTTTGGGTCTTAGCCATGATACTTTGTACAAGAACTTTGAAGTGCAGCCATGTACTATCAGCATGTTTCCAAACAGCTGGAGAATATACGGAGTCAGGAAAACAGGGAAACAGCAAATGTATACATGCAGATATGTTTACACATAAACCATAATAGATTTGTTTCACATCGTCTTATATTCTGTTTATATAGGAGCACAGTCCGGCGGTATACAGAGCTCTGCTTCATATTCTCTACCCATACCTTGAACTCTGCAAAAGTATTAGACTACCAGAAAAATCCAAGTTGTAGGATATTAAGCCCTATAAGCTACTGACTGCGCCACTTCTAGATCCATTGCATTGTATTATTATGCTGATCCTCATGGCGCTGGTTTAGATATTATAGCCTATGTGGTTAGTAGGAGGCACAGACACCATAGCTGCTCGAGGATAGAATTTCTAGAAAGCCCGTCCATCTTGTGATTTCATTCTTTGGCATTGGGAAACCTGTGTTTTAGGAGCCACAAGTAGAATTCCACAATGACTTCTTGTCCATTGAAAAGGGAATCCAAAGTGTGACCAATGTGAATGACCCTCTATGGTGTGTTACCTCTATTCTATGATGCCATTGGCTTACCCAGTAAATCACAACCAGGATTACGGTAAATCTGGTCAAACCTTTCACTGGAAAGCAAGAAGACCAATTCATTTTGCACCAGGGATTTCCCGGAAGCGTGTAAACCTTTTCAGGGCTTTCCCATGGTTGTGACTCACTTGTTTAGCCTATTATGATTTGGGACTTAGATCCATCAGATGGGTAAGGAGACCCTGAGAACATCTGTATAATACATGTGACCTGCTCATGCACGGTGAGTTGGAAGTGTTCACTGTGCACATTGGCTTATAATAGGACTGTGTTTGGCCGCCTTGACAAAATGTTGTTCTGTTGTAAAATAACAATTGCCTAAAATGAAAGGGGTTGTCTGGTTTGATTTAGAATAATTGGCCACTGGCAAGGGAGAGGTTAAAAATACAGAGTAGTAATTACCTCCTGGTTTCTCCCCATTGGTGTTGGTTGATGGAGCTTATTAGAGGGAGGATCGGAGCCTCTAAAGAAGGGGTAGGGAGCGTACGGCTCTCCAGCTGTTGCAAAACTACAACTCCCAGCATGCATACTTGCTCTGCTGTTCTTGGAACTCCCATGGAAGTGAATGGAGCATGCTGGGAGTTGTAGTTTCACAGCAGCTGGAGAGCCGAAGGTTCCCTATCCCTGCTCTACAGCAACTATGTGGAGGCTGCTGACCCCCTCCCCACTGCGCTCCTGAGTCCCCACTTCATTGTTTGGGGTTTGCCGTCTCCTCCTTAGCCAGATGGGGGACCTCCGGTTTCGTCCTAGTGGTGGGCCCATTCAAGGAGGGCTCTGGCTCCAGACCACCACTGGATATTCAGTTGATCTCCATAACCTGGTAGTAAGTGTTCCCTGATCTGATTACCTGTGTTTTGACCCTTTTTCCTTGACCTTTGACCTTGCCTCTGCCTCCTGATTCTGTATTCTACCTGTTCCTGTCAATGACCTCGGCTTGCCTCTAGACCTCTGCTCTCTGAACTTTGCTTTGTACTCCGCTACCATTCCTGTAACTGACTCGGCCTGCCTGACGCTCGACTTGGATTTCCTTCTGTACCCCGTTGCCCTCTTGTTGACGACCTGGATCGTACAACTACAATTTACTCTCTGCTACCACCTGTTGACCAACCGCCACAGCCATCTGGATCCCACGTACACCTCAACCCGAAACATCTGCTGGTAAGAGATCTCATTGTCTGGTTTGCCATGATTTGTAATGCGCTGTGTGTTTGGCGTTTCCTGACCCGTACCACTCTGCCCAGTGGTGCAGCCAAGTCCATCCCCACCATCTTGGGCTCTGGTGAACACCATTGTGGAGTTGGAGTTGGTGCGGCCTGGGGGGTGTTGAACACATAGTGCCGTGTTAACCATTTTAATTGGTATATCTAATACTGGTTCTTACATTGTCTCTGAAATGCATCTGTTATCCTAACAGGGCTCCAGCATTGACATTACTTTGAATAAATCTGGGTACTACAGCCAATAACTGGCCTCAATGGTGTCAGCTGAGACCAGCAATGGGCTGAAGCAGTCACGTGCCATTGATGCAACCCTGATGGCATGTCCCACCATTTCATTTTTTTGTTGCGCATAAGATTCTGGCAATGGAGCTGGCGGAGGATTTAGGAGTTAACTACAACTTCATTTGGTTTTTAAACTCTTTCTACCAGTGAGGAGGAGACCCCTTTACTAGTTAGAGCCCCCAAAGTCTTCACCCGTCCAGTCTTGTTTTTTTTTTTTTTTTAAATGTAGATTGTACGCCCCACATAGAGCTCACAATGTACATTTTTCCCTATCAGTATGTCTTTTTTTGGAACATGGGATGGAAATCCATGCAAACACGGGGAGAACATACAAACTCCTTGCACATGGTTTTTTGCCCATGGCGGGATTTGAACACCAGGACTCCAGCGCTGCAAGGCTGCAGTGCTAACCACTGAGCCACCGTGTGGCCCCCAGTCTTGTTATTAAATTGTAACAAAGTGATTATAATGGAAGCCTCATCCACTGCTATCAGTACAGACATGACCCATAGATACTATGGTGTATATATAAAAGCAGTTGTCCTGTTGACTTGGTTCACATATTACTTGGATATAACCCCAAGATAACTGCACATTATTTCCAGGGTTTGTATAAAGGCTGGAGAACCCTGATACAGATGTGGGGACGGCAGACAGGAAAACAAGACTTTAATTTGTATATATTTGTTTAGCGGCAGATATTCCAGACTTACCCTCCGCTAATATAAACCGAAGGGCTCAGACACTCTAAATGTTTAAGTTAAGTGAGCTTAAGGAGCGGATTGCTTGAGAAGATGGATTGGTGACTGTCAAATATTTATTACTTAAAGAGCCTAACATAAAACATGAGCAGTTCATAGATACATAATACTCTTCTAATATACACCTAAGGCCTGGTTCACATTTGCGTTCAGTAATCCATTCTGGGAGTCCGTATGGGCACCCCCTAAACAGATTACCAAATGCATTGGCAAGCGGTGTGCCAGTGAAAGCACATGGACCCCAGAGACTATAATGGGGTCCGTGTGCTTTCCGTGCGGTCTCCGCACAAAACATGCGGACAGGAAAATAGTTCACAATCTACTTTCCTGTCCGTATGACTCGTGCGGAGACCGCATAGAAAGCACATGGACCCTATTATAGTCTATGGGGTCCGTGTGCTTTCACTGCACACTGCCAATGTGTTCGGTAGTCTGTTCGGGGGTCCCGATAAAACTCCAACGAATCCCGTTATACTTTACATCAATGGGATGGTGTTAGTCACCCTTTGGATCTGCCGTACCACGGATTAAACATGGTTTCAGTTATAAATAGAAGCTGTGATACCAATGTGAATACTGCCAATCACAACAAACATGGAAGGAAATGGGTAAAAAAAAATGGTGACGTGTAAAATGTAGGATCTATAAATGTACAATACTGATAGAATAGCTGCAATGTTATAGTTCACCCCAAAACTTCAGTCTATGCCAAAAATATTTTAGGTTTTAATTTCTGAAAACACCTAAATACACATAAACATTTCTGCCAAATAAATCCGCACAAGTATGTAACAATAGGAATTCAGCTCATAAAAATGGTTCTTTTTTTCTTGAGGCAGAATCTAGAATTTTGCATGGTTTGTAGTTATATATTGCTTTTCCATACCTTTGGCTACATTCTGGCTGCCAAATGTGGTTGGAAAATTGTGGGGCGAGAAAACTGAATAGCAGAACAATAAAGTAGAGGCAAGAATATAAAATCAATACACAGAATGTTAGACTTCTGGGGAGCGCTCCAGCTTGGCGTGAGGGCAAGTGGGAAGAGTTGAGAGTGCAGAGCTGGAATTATGGAGTGCTATTTAGTACATATGGAAACTTGTTCATTTCTTCATACAGGATACCTGCCAATCCTATCACCATTTTCTGTTTACTCCGTCGTGTTAACCATTATATTCTTTTACCTCTTCTCAAATAATTGTTCATAAGCAAACATCAGGACAGAGTTCATTCCGAAGGCACACGCAAAATCCTGAAAAGTGAGACAGTGATAGAGAATATGATGGACAGTAGCTTAACTAGGAATGGTGAGGGTCCCCCCAGACCATCCCCTGCAGAAGACCCCGACCAACTGACCCCCCCCCCCCTCATTTCTACACGCACTATTTTGCCCCATAGTTGCCCCTGCACACGGTATTATGCCCCATAGTGGCCCTTGCACAAAGTATGATGCCCCACAGTGCCCCTTCACACAATATTATGCCCCATTGTGGACACCCATGAACGATGATTATACTCTTTTCACACCCCAGAGTATAATAATTGGAGACCCAGGGGAAGATACAAACATAAAAAACAATGTTATTTATCTCTCCTTGGCTCCGATGCAGTCCCTGCTGACAGTGGCGTAACTAGGAATGGCGGGGCCCCGTGGCGAACTTTTGACATGGCCCCCACCCTCCCAACCGACACTGCCGTCGAAGACGTCGACCGGCCCCCTCCTCCGCGCTCTATTATGTCCCATAGTGACCCCTGCACACAGTATTATGTCCCTTAGTGGCCCCTGCACACAGTATTATGTTCCTTACTGGCCCCTGCACACAGTATTATGTCCCTTAGTGGCCCCTGCACACAGTATTATCCCCCATAGTGGCCCCTGCACACAGTATTATGTCCCATAGTGGCCCCTGCACACAGTATTATGTTCCTTACTGGCCCCTGCACACAGTATTATGTCCCATAGTGGCCCCTGCACACAGTATTATGTCCCTTACTGGCCCCTGCACACAGTATTATCCCCCATAGTGGCCCCTGCACACAGTATTTTGTCCCTTACTGGCCCCTGCACACAGTATCATCCCCAATAGTGGCCCCTGCACACAGTATGATACCCCATAGTGGACACCCATAAACAATTATTATACTTTCAGACCCCAGAGTATAATAATCGGAGACCTGGGGGAATAAAAACATAAAAAATTACTGTTTCTTACCTGTCCCCGGCTCCTACGCTGTCTTCTCCGCTGCCGTCCTTCTGAAATGACATCAGACGTTACATGACCCGAACGCAGGCCGGGTTCATGCGACGTCAGAGACGTCAGAAAGGACGTCAGGAAGGAGGCCTGGCAGGATCGTGGAGAGGTAAGTAACAGTGTTTATTACGTTCCCTTACCTCTCCCGGTCCACTGATCATTATACTCGGGGATCAGCAAAGACCCCCGAGTATAATGATAGTATTTGTGGGGCCCGCAGTGTCACTTACCGATCCTGGCCCAGCCAGGATCAGCAAGTGAATAGGGCCCGTAATGGCCCGGGCCCTGTGGCAGCTGCCTCTGCTGCCTCTACGGTAGTTACGCCCCTGCCTGCTGATGTCGGCCATCTTCAATGACGTACGGTAAGTCATATTATAGTGTGTGGGGTGATTGTGTGGAGAATATATTATTGTGTGGGGCTACTGTGGGGAGTATATTATACCGTGCAGGACCAATGTTGAGCATTATGCTGAGGTGGCACTATGGGGAGCCTGTGTTGGGCCGCTGTGGAGCATTTTATACTGTTTGGGTCACTGTGGGGAGGATATTATACCATGTGGGGCCACTGTGGGGAGCATATTATACTCTGGAGGAGAGGGAAGTTGAGGTCTCTAAATTACGCTTGCTCTCAGAGCTTTTATCTTCTGCTAATTGCTTGCTGATAAAAACAGTGTCTGTTGTCTCTCTATATAAATACAAAAATACCATTGAGTTTACTGCAAGTTCGTTGTCAGTCGTAGTAGGATGTAATTTTTTTTCCTCTCCAAAACTGTAATGTAATGTAATATACATTTACTATTTATTATTATAGATTCCTAGCAATCATAATAAATAATCTTTCATGGTAAATGCAATGTCTGTATCTACTGAGGTATCTCATAGTGTCCTGTTCATCAAACAGTCAAAACCCACGTACCAGCTTGTGGAAAAATACAGGAAGTGAGAGAAGATACAGCAGGCAAACTGGTAAGAGAGGGAGATGGGCAAACCTCTTTAACTAGGCAAGGCCTCTAGCAGGACGGTATAGCTGTCCACAGATTGCTTACCCTCGAATGAGAAGACTCTGCTGGATCTGCCACAGACCACACAGCAAAGCTGAAAAGTCTGCTGCTAAAAACCGTTACTCGTTACTGAACTTCTAGTATCAATATAAATCTAGCATTGGGAAAACCATGATTTCAGTTTAGAAGTGATTTCTTATATGTGCAATGTCAATGAAAACAGGGAACTGGTTTATCAATATAAGTATTTTATAAATTATTACATTTCATGATTATATTTTCCCATTTTTGGGCCTATTTTAGATTTTACCTATATTGTATTGTATACCAGTATGCAGTATCCCACCTTTCGCTGGCTACCTGGGCAATATACGTCCTTATTATGAGTGCATGTATATGTCATTGGAGTTAACCATTGACCAAAGTAATGCTCGAAGCCCGGCCCATTTCATTTTTATGGCTCGCATAGTAAACCTGAACAATGCTTGTTTGTTACTTTTTTCTTCCATATGACATTGTAGGATCACACATTGGAGTTCCATGGTATAATCTGATAGGGATTTAACGTTCTCACGTCCTCAGCGGGAGGCTCGGCTTTCAGAAATAATTGTGGTTTGCCTTGTCACCTAATTCCATTATCAAGAAGACTTCCCTCTACTTTAATAAAGTTAGTATTAATAGGTCAGTTTATTTGTATAGAGGTCACATCCTTTGGTGGAGATGTCTCTTCCAGGAAAGTCAGGCGCTATCTGATTTAACTCCGTAAAGGGATTTACGTCGCTGCTATCTGAGACCTGAAACTTAGAGGATTGAGAAAAAGTCATGTATAAAGACAAAGTGAGTGATGGAAGCGGGACAAGTCCATGCAATGCCTACAAGCTGCTGTAACACAATCCTAAGTCTCCAGCCATCAGTAATGCCAAGTATTTCCTAATCCAGGCACAATTGGGCTTTGTTGCTATTTGTGACTGTCAGGGGGATATTTACTAAAGCCAGGATCGTCACCGCCATATTAAAAAAGAGCATAAAATTGAACCATCTCTCCACCCACTAATATAATGTTCTCATAAAAGCTCCTCGTAAAGGACCATATTGTATTTTATTCGTTATAATAGTAATAGCCGCTTATGCTGCAGCTCTTCTTCTAACTAGAGGCAGAACATGGTAACTACAGCCATGTCGAAGACTAGAAAGAACTGCTTTTGGTTATCTTGTCACCTACCTGCATAGAACGTGCTATGTGCTGGTGGTTGAGATCAAGTCTGATATACAGTGCTGTGCAAAAGTTTCAGGCATGTTTGGGGGAAAAAAAAGCAGCAAAGCTTTCAAATAAAGAGGTGTCATTAGTTTCTTTTTGTCAATTAAAGGGGTTGTCCCATCACAAGGATCCTATCTTATGGATTTAAGACTTTTCCTAAATGCATTGCTTTATCAAAACTGCTTTGTTTGGCCGCTATCTTAATTTATTTATATTAACAAAAAAACGCTCAAAACCCCAAAAAAATGTATGGAAAAGGAATGGAAAAACCACTTAAATCGGCTGCTCCGGATAGATCCCCGACTGAAGAGGATGAGATATATAACAATGATGAATAAAACCTCCAGCGCCAAAAAATTATAAATAAAACTTGACTTTTACTTCATTTGATTAAAATTGTAAATACAATGGATCCATATGAAATACAAAAAAGAAGAATAGCTTACGCGTTTCGGGGCTACGAAACATGCCCCTTACTCATAGCTATGTATTGTTATATCTTAATTTATTCACTTCATTGTTTACACTCCGTTTCTATGGCCCTCGGGATTATCTGCTCATTTGTCAAGTGATGTAGCTGCCTGCTCTCAGGGGGGGGGGAGGGGCTGGGAGCAGCTCTGAGCTGTTTGTGTCTGATAAGTAGCGAAGTTTCTCAGATAGGGGAGGTGAGAGCTCTGGGATTTCTGAGCTCTTATCAGTCGGTTTAATTGAATTTGGCTGCTAAGGGCTGAGATAGGGAGTCCGTTACCTCTGTATGTAATGCAAACTGACTCAAATCCAGCTCTGCTACATCAGCTTCACACTGTGGTAATTAATTTACAACCAATCCCGTGCAAGTGAAACCCCGCCAACCAATGTGCAGAGAAAAGCAGGAAGTGAAGAGAGCAGAACAGCCTGCAGGTTGGTCAATAAGCGTCATGGGAATACCCCTTTAACAAAATTAAGTGAATAAAGAAAAGAGAACTCTAAATCCCATGAAAATTTGGAGTGACCCTTTCCTTTTGGAGGAGGACAAAAAAGGGGGAGAACACCGAGCGTGCTTATAGTGTAGATGAGTTTGCAATGGATGTTGGAATTAATACAGAGAAATGAACCAGTTGGTCCCTCACCTTCAGACGTTGTCAATGAGTCACAACACCAATGGATGCATAGAGGTTGAGATGGCTGCAGAATCCACAGACTGGTCACCGAAGACCAGACTGTAATGGAAGGAAGGAGGCCAGCGGCTGGAGATGGACGTCTGCGCTCTCTGGCCCACAGATTGGAGTGTCAACCAGGTGAATAAAATATATGACCTTTATTAGACAAAAAGTGCAGTACATTTTTGTCCAATAAAGGTCATATATTCTATTCACCTTGTCGACACTCCAACCTGTGGACCAGAGAGAGCAGACGTCCATCTCCAGCCGCTGGCCTCCTTCTTTTTGAAAGAGGAGTCCTGGAAGTGATGATATGGCCCCACAGAGCCCTGATTTCAACATCAGTCTGTCTTGGGGACCCAAAAACAACATCCCAATCTGCTTAAAAAGCCGTTACTGTGGAAATCTGCAGACCCCATAGACTATTAGACTATAAATGGGGTCTGCCAGGTATCCGCCCGAAAAATTCAGAGAGAAGTGTCCTGCTTATGGGGGCATTCATACTTGCACCCGTGTCCACCTGTCGGGTCTTTGTCCTATTCCCCTGGATAGAGGACAGCTTCCCAGTGGTCAGTTTTAAAACCCATTCGGCGTTCGTATGCAGTCTCTTCGCAGGAACGTTTTCTTTGCATGGACACAAAGTCCTGCATGTCCAACTCTGTGTCCATGCAAAAACAGTATGTTTTTCCGTGGAGAGGCTGCATACAAACACCAGCGGTTTGCTTTAAAAATGAATGGGTTTAAAAACTGACCGCCGGGAAGCCATCCCCTATGCAGTTTCCCTGGGAAATAGAACGGAAACCCGGTGGGTGGACACGGGCACAAGTGTGAGTGTCCCCTTACAGCACTTTTCTCTCCGCATATTTCAAGCAGAATGGGGGACAGAATTTCCGAACAATGGGCAAGCACAGATGTGAACCCAACCTCACTTTCCTGCACTTTTTCCAAACCTGCCTGTAACTTTTGCACAGTATTACATTCATTGGATGCATCACTTACTCTTTCCTCATGTCACCACATGTGGTTGTATTCAATCCCAATATGCAACTGTGTTAATGCTTGATCCAATGTACTGACCTGGAATAGTGGAAATCACCGATAGAGATAGGAAAACCCACTTGACTATCTTCCCAAAGCCTGGATACCAAGAAATTCTACTCCCTTTTAGGGTTTCTATTCATTTTACTGGAAGAATCATTTTGGCAAAGAATAGCTAAAGTATAATATTGTGTTACGACATGGGCATGTGGCTAGGTGAGACTCCTAAGCATGGCCAAGGAGGACTAATATGTTGTCCTACCTTATTGTGCATTGCTTTAGGTGATGTTATTGGTTGCAGATGAGTTCATTCTCCTTCTAGACAACTTCTATTATAATGACAATGTATAGGGAAACATTTGGAAAGTACGTCTTGTGTTTGGGTTGTGAGTCAACAATTTCTATGCAGGAATTCTCGGCCTGGTATGTTGGTATGCCTGGACTTGTGGTCCAGCGAACAGTAGCACATGGTAATGAAAAGCATCTGATGGCAATGAATCAAAAATGTGGGAAATCTCCTTAGAGATATAAAGAGATATTGGTCTTACGGACACAAATGGGAGAGGTGAGACCTCCTGTGTAAAAATATCATTTCCAGATATAAGATATCCAGAACAATTTCACCCCCAGATATGAATGAGGATGTCCAGAACAGAGTCTCGCTCAATTCTCATTGACATTTTAATCATCTGAGTTGAATAACTAGTGATATCCATTAATGCATACCTCCCAACTTTTGAAGAACCGAAAGAGGGACAAAATGTGCGGTGTGCGTAGCGCGCCGCGGCAAATTTAGCCCCACCCACTTTTGTGTTGACTCCGCCCACTCGTTAATTTTTCATGTGCCCGCACACAGTATAATCCTCCTACAGTCACCCGTAAATTATATGTCCCCCCTCTATCTCTCCCCCAGTTTCATATACACCCTTCATCTGCCCCCAGTTTCATGTCCCTCTTCCATCTCTGCCCCCAGATTCATGTCCCCCATCTCTGCCCCAATGTCATGCCGTCCTCTCCTTCATCTGCCCCCAGATTCACGTTCCACCTCCACATTAAACTTACCTTCTCCTCCGCTCCCTCGCCGCCTCTCTCGCTGACACATGCGGCTGAAGGAAGGAGCTGACACAGGTCAGCTCCTCGCTTCGCCGCTGCCCGCCTCTCTCCCTGACACACGCGGCTGAAGCTGCTCGAGTGCTCGCTTCGCCGCTGCGTCTGTCTCTCTCGCTGACACATGCGGCTGAAGCGAGGAGCTTTGCAGACCCCCGAGTATAATGATCAGCGGACCGGGAGACGTAAGGAACATAACAAACAGTGTTACTTACCTCTCCACGATCCTGCCTCCGGCCTCCCTCATTCGTGTCTGACGTCTCTGACGTCACATGACCCGGGTCTGCTTCCCGGGTCATGTGACGTCCGACGTCATTAATGCAGGACAAGAGCGGCAGCCGGTAGCCGAGAGCCTAGGAGCCGGGCACAGGTAAGCAACTGTTTTTTTTTAAAAAAATGTTTTTATTCCTCCGGGTCTCCGATTATTATACTCTGGGGTCTGAAAAGACCCCAGAGTATAATAATTGTTTATGGATGTCCACAGTGGGACATAATACTGTGTGCAGGAGTCACTATTGGGGTTAATTATGTGTGCAGGGGCCACTATTGGGGTTAATACTGTGTGCAGGGGCCACTATTGGGGTTAATTCTGTGTGCAGGGGCCACTATTGGGGTTAATACTGTGTGCAGGGGACACTATTGGGGTTAATACTGTGTGCAGGGGACACTATTGGGGTTAATACTGTGTGCAGGGCTTACTAAGGGACATAATAGAGTTCTGAGGAGGGGGTCGGTTGAGGTCTTCGGCGTCGGTTTGGGGGGGCCCCATGTCAAAAGTTCGCCACGGGACCCCGCCATTCCTAGTTACGCCACTGGGGGTGTCCTAGCATTCTTCGACATCGGTTACAGGGTGCCCTGGAGTTGACAGCAGAGGTCGGCCTGGACGGGATTGTGCATGGGTGTCCAGTATGACTGCCATATTTTAATATATTTTATTTTGCCTGTATATAATCTGTACAAAATTGTATTAAAATTGTGATACGTTCCCTTTAAGAAATTAGCCATTTTATTGGGATTACCTAGTGGTAGTAATATTTTAGATTGTGAATGAAGTTGCTAGAAAGCGTGTCATATACAGTATATTATTTTTTCCTCTAGTGCTTGCCAATAGAAGGATTATTACGCTATAATGCAAGTACACTTACGGGAAGAAGGCTAGAAGAAAAGCTACTAAAAGGAATCACAGCTTGCCAGTGAATGCGGCCGTGATGCCAGGCCTGTATCAGTATTAATTGAGCCACATTCTCCTGGGTAGGTGTTGAAGCAAAATCATATATTAGTAAGTCATTTAGTCCAAGATATACAATGATTTTAGTGTTTCTGGCAGGAGGCGACTCTTAAATATTTATCAGGTTGTGGCGTTTCCAAGTTCACTCGAGAAATCAATTTGTGCTCTAATCAAAATCTGATGCCGAGTGTGAATTCACTTGTAACGCCCAAGTTCTAAGTTCCATAGCACTCAGTAACAGACCAGGACTCTTCTGGTTTACTTTAGTACTGGAACCCCATACACAGGGCTTTCTGTATAATGTCTGACTTGTGGTGTAAGTTATGTTGTGCTGCTCATACAAGTCCTATGATGCTAACATTTCTATAGATTTACACTTCGCTTCAGGCTCCTTCCAGGACTCAAAGCATATTATATGCACAAAATGTTGTCTTTTTGGATTTTATTTCATGATTAAAAAAAATCCCCTACTTAGTCCTCTGGAGAACCGGTCTCCAGATCTGAAAGCTCATCGGCATATATCATCATACGTACATCATAGGTTCTGTTGCCCTGGGCGTTTTGTTTATCCAAATCTGTTCATGGCCTGGGCGCATGCGCAGTAGCATTCTGCTTCTACTACGGCTGCTGCGCAGGCGCCCAGGCCATTTTTTTTTAGCAATGTCAGTTCGCGAGCGCCGGAGGATGACGGGACCCGAGGACATCGCAGGAAGAGGAGGCGTGGATGAAGAAGATGGCAGACCCTGAATGCCCGCCCACCGTTCACGATGGGTAAGTTGATCACATTCTTTTTTAGGGTATTGTTTTAAAACTGGGGGGTAGTTTAATATAACTTTAGCGGTGCCTGAATAGCTTTTTTAAAGGCTTTTCACGCATATGTGGGGCTCTAGCAGCATGATTTTGCTGATAGAGCCCCTTTAATGCATTGGGGGGCCTTGTGCAAATTTTTTGAAATTGGGCCCCCAATAACCTAATTTCCCTTGCCTCCTCAACCACCAATGTTACAATAAAAAAAAAAAAATACTCACCAAACCGTGTTCTCGCGGAACTGCAATCTCCGACTGTATTGTCTGTGGCTCGGCCGTCATTGCCCTGCCTGCTAATAGCCCCATGCTCCACTATAATGAAATCATTGTCTGCTGCACAGAACAGCGAGACATCACCCAAAATGTGGGACTGTCCCACTTGATCTGGGGTGGCTGAGGGGACCCCTGCAACCATAGGACTCAGTGCAGCTCCCAACTGAAACAGATGATATACAGTAAGCTAATATTAAGCGGAGCAGAGTAAGGCCATGTTGTGAAGTTTGCTTTACCATCAGATGCACTTTTATTACCGTCTCATAGCGGTTCCTCTGCACATGGGTGATACATTTACTGATCCTTATTTTCATGACTAGCTATGTGGCACACACGTGTTGATGTCATGTACAGTATTTCTGTAGATATTTCCAGGACTATTGTGCAATTTCGCTATTTTCTTGAAATAATTATCTGGCATACAGACCGGTGACCGACCACATTACATACAGCACTAAATATCCTCCTTGTTGCGTCATTGACATTATTGGGTTGTTGTTTCCAGCTGCTCTGAACAGATGCTACATGGGAAACAGCAATACAGTATTTTTTAGAAAGCATCAAAGTCACTAAAAAAGCTTAACTTCACTCCACTGGGGACTTTATTTTTTCAGAGTGTATATAGTTTTGTGGTGAATCTACTGTACGAGTGATATATGGTCAACGTATCAATGGACTGACAAAATATCAATGGACTGGTTTGTCATTGACAGAGCGTGAAGACGTGACATGCTGCACTGACATGCTGACAGGAGGGCCAGAGGAGAATCCAAAAAAGAAGAGGTTTGGCAGAGAGTATGGGTGCTAAGGGTCTGTGGACTAGCCGGAATCTGGTTATCTAGGAATGGAGCTTGTTCTTCTGTGGATGACCAAGGAGAAACTGATGGCTACTGGATTGCTGTGGTGCCTGGAGCTCGGGAGATCTGACGCAGACTTGGACAGGGCTGAAGAGACAAAACAAGGCTGTAGTGTAGCTAACAGAGTGAACGGTGAGCTAGTGAATGGGCATTGGTGATCTGGGACCTGATCGAGTGGTATCCTGTACTTGCCAAATCTCCCAGAATGTGCGAGAGGCTCCCATAAAAAAGGAGGACCTGCTTCTCGATGAGCTGCAAATTTCCCAGCCCCATCATTTCCTATGTGACTTGTGCACTTTATGTACTAAAAAAAGACAAGGCCAGCGCAATTTGTACCCAGATCACAAGAAAGGGCACATGGCCATGTCAACAGGGGTCCAGAAGGGGAGTATGACCTCCTGTGCTCTGTGGAAATAGCTAGCCATTCTCCCAAATAGGTTATCTGAAATGTTTGCAAGTGCACTTGTAGGAGATGGACCTTCTGGTGCTCTGCTTGTATCAAACTACATCAACTCATGAGATCAGCTCAAGAGAGTCTCCGGGCCTCTGGGGATAGTCAGCAAGTAGGAGAGCCAGTATTGGGGGTGGACGTGCTTAAACCTAAAGGAGGCTTTAGTAGGGTTCCGACTGGGACTAAGGGGAATTTATGTCCATGTGGGCCAAATAGATAACTACAGTGAAGTCTGTTTTCCCTGTAGACCTGAGATGCAACCTGGTAGGACAAATCTAAATCAGATTAGACTTAGTGGAGTAGAAGTAAAATGGTTGCTGTAGCAGGAGCCGTGAGGTTAGTTGGGGCCCTGGTGTGAATGCTGCCTTACTGTTGCAGTAAACAAGGGTGGATATGACCTGAAATATGGCCTGATTGTCCCGAAGCGAGATTGGGTATTGGATGTACATACAAATGCCTGACAGCGGGGCCTTCAAAGACGGAAAGAGGATATTACCAGGCGTAAAGAGCTTGTTGTGATGTGATATAGTCCGGCAGTGACCCTGTGAGGTGGACATGATATATATGCAATTGTTCACTCTTCCATTCACTTATTTATTCTGCAGTGTTAGTAATATATACTACTCTGTGTGATCTGAAACCCCCAAGATTATTGTCCCTTTTAAAGTGATACTAACCCCTATCATTTATGTGCCATTGTACATTGTTAATTTTTGTATTTTATTTGGTCTCCAATTGTCTTATTTTGTTTTAGGGGAACCTCAACTTCCACATTAGAAACAAGTTCTTGGGACCTTATTTACTATTCTCTGATGGAAAAGAGGGATCGGGCATGTTGGATTTAGACATGCCCAATCCTTTGTTTAGGCTGGATATAAACTAGTGCCAGGGAATACAATCTTATCCCTCTCTCCCTATTGACAGCTATCTAATGTGTATGGCCAATGCTAGTCTATATTTCTATATACCAGTATATTACTATAGTACAAGTAGTATGCTTGGTACTCATTCTAGCCTTCCAACTTCCGGGAATGAATCTAATTTAAGGGGCACTTGAACTTTGGTCCACTTCCTTAGGTTTTTTGTTCTGCATATTTTCGGCAACTCCGACCTTACCTAAGTATTGAGCTCCAGCTTATCTAGACTCAGCGTGTGGCCATTTGTTCTTCATTATTTTACAGTCTGACCATTGACCTCTGCTCTTCCTTGACCTTGCTTGTTCTCCATAAGACCAGCTCATACCTGCTTAGTTACTTGATCTCCATATGAGCTAGCCTTCTCTTTCCTCTACATATGTTTCCTGCAGCTCGGCAGCCTCCAAGTCTGTCCCCAGACGGCCATGACCTATGAATTCCCTGCAGTGTCATCCAAACCTCATTGTGGGATTCCTGCTGAACGCCGAAGGAAATATGTAACACCGCAGATTGGGGTCACCCACTATAATGTCCATACAATTCTCGGATAGCTTGATAACAATATAAGCAAATAATGGACTTTACTTGGGAGGTAAAATGAAATTAAGTATTAGTGTATTAACTATATTAAAAGTTGTATTCATGGATTGAAAGAAAATGGTAGAAAACTAGCAGAAATTAACAAAAGATTTTGTTAATTGTGTGAATATGTGGCAAAAATTTTAGAGAAAAGTAATCAGAAAAACAGACTTATAATAAAATAATACATTCAGTAAGGCCGTGTTGTTTTGCTGTAAGATAGAAGCAAAAACAAAAGAGGTCAAGGGGCTTGCATGGACCCCAAGGTCCTCCTGCCTCAAAATCTTAAATATTGTGAATGACACATAATAGTTGGGTGTCTTGTTTAAGAGTTTGCAATGGGGCCCAGGGTTTCAGATGATGACCCTTACTACAGTCCATGGTGCAAATATAAGAAAATTGTCTCAAAGGAAAAGTGTTTTTGTGACCCACAGCTACCAACGGCAGCAAAACTTTAATTTTCAAGGCCGCTATGAAAATGAAAGCTGCAATGATTATTTGCTAATGACAACAAATATAATTTTTCATGTTTAGTACAAAATTCATAAATCTGTCCTATTTGCCTGCCTAAATGTTCTAATTTGGCTTTAATCCCAGTAAGTATCACTAGGCTCTTAGAAAACTAGGCATTGATCTATAGAGAGTTACCTTCCGTGAGGTGGCGCTAGAGCAAGTTTTCCTTTTACCATTGGTATATTTGCATACGCCTTTCCCAAAATTCCTAGTAGAGTATATAGGGTGTCATGCAAGATTAAGAGGACCCTGAAAACTCATCTCTTCAGGAAGGCGTACAACCTTCAATAAAACTACTGCCACCATCCTAACAACTTCTGCCCCCGCCTACTGTCTCTATCCCCCTTTCTTAATAGATAAGTCCTTTGTGGCAGAGCTTTCTATCCCTCTGTACCAATTGGTCACTGTTAGTATTGTACTCGTTTTGTGTTGTGTATTGTATGCAAACCCTCAAATATACAGCACTATGGAATTAATATAATAATGTACAGCACTATGGGATAAATATGATAATGTACAGCACCATGGAATTAATATAATAATGTACAGCACCATGGAATTAATATAATAATGTACAGCACCATGGAATTAATATTATAATGTACAGCACCATGGAATTAATATAATAATGTACAACACCATGGAATTAATATAATAATGTGCAGCACCATGGAATATAATAATGTACAGCACCATGGAATTAATATTATAATGTACAGCACCATGGAATTAATATAATAATGTGCAGCACCATGGAATATAATAATGTACAGCACCATGGAATTAATATTATAATGTACAGCACCATGGAATTAATATTATAATGTACAGCACCATGGAATTAATATAATAATGTACAGCACCATGGAATTAATATAATAATATACAGCATCATGGGATTAATATAATGTACAGCACCATGGAATTAATATAGTAATGTACAGCACTATGGGATAAATAGAATAATGTACAGTACCATGGAATCAATACTGCTCTGTGACTGAATGGCACGACCAATACAAGGGTAGCACACAAATGACATCCATGTACCGCCATTCTTCCAAGGCTCTATTCGTTCGATGAATAGAGTTCATGGAACAATGGCTGAAAAACTGGACAAGAATAATACACGGTCATGTGTGTGGGCTGCCAGAAATGAATGGGCCAATGAATGGAAAGCCCAGATAATACACTGACCTAGCACAGTAGTAATAAAATCTATAGATCTTGTTTGCAACAAAAATTTTGTAGATCTTGGTTGCATTGTTGCTTTACCAGATAGATGCTAAAATGAAATTCAGATGTGCTCCCCACTTTACAGTATAGTCACACCCAAAATAAGTCCGTGTGCGCCAAGAACAACCATTTCTGTAACCTCTCTTTGTTTGGGGTCACATAAACACCTTATGTATGTATTAATTGGCTTTTGTACTTTTTTATTGCTTTTACTTGGATTATCTTAAAAAAGTCTTTGGTTAGTTCAGCCCAAGAAGGCCAGCGACGTGCTGCGTGCATGATGGAATTAACAGAAACAGGCAATTTATTCTGATTTCCCTCCAGTGGAATCTTGGATCTCTGGAACTTCTTGAAAATCTCGGCTTCAAAAGTATGATTGGATGAGATCCAGGTTGGGTGACAATTCTAATCCAAACGCGTTTTGTGCAAGCTTCATATGTTTTCCTTACAGGAACGTCTGATTTCTTAGCTACACCTTTCTCCGTTAGAGATAGAGTTAAGCTGGCTTTAAGGCTGCGAGATATTTGCTTTGGCCTTGTACTCAATATTGTGTTAGATGGGTTAGAAATTCAACCTCTCTGACAGCGGCCATGAGCGACTACCAACAAAAATAAATAATAGACGCATTTTGTAAGTCGATCTGTAAAACTAATATTGTGCAGTGGTTATGCTTTAGACATCAGTTTAATAAACTTTATATGAATAATCCAGGCTCCTATTAAACGATAGTTTAATACATCAATTG
Organism: Leptodactylus fuscus; assembly: GCF_031893055.1. Taxonomy (NCBI): domain Eukaryota; kingdom Metazoa; phylum Chordata; class Amphibia; order Anura; family Leptodactylidae; genus Leptodactylus; species Leptodactylus fuscus. Next base: position 69,879,507 of record NC_134273.1, on the reverse strand, counting down.
TATTCAGTCAGATGTTTAAGTAATAACTAGATTAATAGCCGAGAAAGTACAGCTAAAATTCATTCACGAGTCCTGATCTAAAAGCAAAATACACATTTCTTATGAAAAGATATCAATGTTAAAGTCTCATAGGTTATTTATAAATGAAACCCTGAGATACAGACCCTAGATGAATCTGTCTCCTGATGAACCATTATGGCCCTGTTAAATTACTGTGGCACAACCCAGGTCCACCATAGGACCTTCTGGGGGACAGGTCCAAACCTATACTGAAAAGCTTGGGGAAAAAAACTGAGATATCACCAGTTAAAAACAAAGTCAGAAATGGGTGCTGCATACACAATGTATATACAAATGAAAGCTGTGAATCTCATCTTTCACATGACACCAGAATCACTGTTCTAGGTGATGCTAGAGATACAACTATTTGAACCGACCTTCCATATGTGTCAATGCTATACAGGAGCTGCTCATAGTGATCAGAAAAAACTATCCATGTAGGGCTCATTAGGAAGAGCGTAAAAGTGGCTTTCAGTACAGGATTTCACAGAAAGGAGCCTAATTTCTTACTTAAGTATATTACAAGAACACTTTAAAGTCAGTGTATTGCTAAAACCCAACATGGCAGCCTAGAAAACTGCAGATAGATAGGTTAGGGTAACCTAAAGCCAATGGTGGTTTCATCCCTGTAAAAGTTCTTCTGTTGCTGATATATCACTGTTTTTGTCAATATACAAATGAAGCACTTTGGTGCAACAAGGCTCTGTCTGCTTACTCCCTTGGAGCAATGGTAACATCCTCGTTGCTCCACAAAGCTAATTTACATACATGATATCTCTGTAATGGAGGCAACAATTCACCTTTTGATTTGGTTGACCCTAACTTACCTATTTGTGGGACTGGATTGATATCCTGGGTTCTGTTGATAGACTCCCTTTAAGTGTATTCCCCATCCATAATATATTGCCTATTATAAAACATAGTCCTGAGAATCCTAAACCCCACAGCTACTGGGTAGTGATATATATGAATATAGGTTACCTGTGCAGAAAAATTACATCACTACCAAAAAATTACATGGATCACTAAAATGGAGACAAAACCTTCAATCTTCATTAAGGTTTCAGAACCTCCATGTTGAAGTTGGTAAGGCCTAGTTCACATCTGTGTTTGGTATTCCGTTTGGGGAGTCCATTTGGGGACACTCCGAAAGGAATACCATACGTATTAAAAAGTGGTCAGCACATGGACCCCATAGAGTATAATGGGATCCTTGTGTTTTTCACGTGGTGTCCGCACGAATCATGTAGAGAGGGTCTGGGTGCTTTCATTGCTCACCGCTTTTTAATGCGTTCGGTATTCCATTTGAGTGGTCCCCAAGTGGACTCCCCAATCAGAATACCGAACGCAGATATGAACCAGGCCTAACGCTCTGGTATAATAAGGTTGAGCAGCCATGTTCTATAGGGTATTCAATTTGGAGAAGATTTAGCTGGTTCTTATCTACTCTAACTTGTCTGTCTTTACAGGAGTCTATGGAGTTGACCTTGTAGATTTGTTGGGGAACAGCTCAGCAGTACCCTGTTTCCCCGAAAATAAGACGGTGTCTTATATTAATTTTTACTCCCAAAGATGCGCCATGTCTTATTTTCAGGGGGTGTCTTATTTTTTTCAAAGAATAATTCACATATATTGCTAAATATAAAAATTAACATTTATTAAATACTGTACAGTATAAAAATATTTTTATAGATTTGTAGAGCAGGCGATTTGGACACAGGGATACCTAACATGTACGGTATGTGTTTCATAGTACTTACATACTTTTATATGTGTTCTAGGGAAATGGGTTGATTTGAATTTTTAATACTTTATATATATATATATATATATATATATATATATATATATATATATATATTTTATTTTTTATTTTTTATTTTTTTGCATTTACTAACCCCCTGTAATACATTACAGACAGGCAACCTGCCTTCAAAAGAAATGACGATTTTTTGCAATACAATTGCAAAGGTCTGATCACTAATGCAATGCATTAGTGATCAGACCTTCGCAATTGCATTGCATTGCAAAAAAATCGTCATTTCTTTTGCAGGCTGCATAGAGCAGCCTGCAAAAGAAAAGCACTGCAGACAGGCCGGGGAGCCTTTACAAGGCTCCCGGCTGTCATGCCAACGTGACGTCGGCCCTGGAGCATGCTCCAGGTGCCGTCGATCACCGGCGCCAGAAGGCAGGATCCGGGTGTTTAACTATGCCGGCCACCCGGGAGTCGGGCGGCCACCACAGCCGCCTGGTGTCTGCTGGTGTCAGCAGACATCCAGCGCTAATGCCTCCGGTCGGTGCCCACACACGCTCCCATAGAAATGAATGGAAGCGCCTGGCACGCCGATTAACCCCCCGCTTGCCGGCTACTTCCATTCATTTCTATTCACTACGCCTTACTTTCGGGGGAGCGCCTTATATTAGGCAAGGCAGCAAAATGTCTGCCATGCCTTACTTTCGGGGTACGTCCTATTTTCGGGGAAACACGGTAAGTGACGCTGTCCAGTCTTTAGTGTGTAGAGAAAGTTGCTAAATTACGTCTTTAAAGAGAGATTTGGGAAGGAAACGGGTTGTGTAATAAACGTGACGACCGCCTGGAATACAATGTACAGTATTACAATAACTATTACATGGTACAAAATGAAATGAATACAAAATTCTAAACCGGCAATGACAAATGTTCTTTAGTTAAACTTTTCTTCTTATATTTTGGGATTTTATGTGTGCCTTGTGTCCCGTGTTTTCTTACCACTATATCATAATTAGGATATATGTAATAATGTCACATATTTCATTTCCTTAGCAGTTATAAAAGGTGTAAAATTAACCGGTTATTTAGCACTTAACATTTATCTGACAGACCAGTCATTGTCAGTTCACATATTCGGAGGAGACTAGACAGAACTCATAAAACGGAGACTTTCTAAAATAAAATGTGCAGTCAGCAGGGGACCTGCATACTCCTCTCTGTAGAGCCTAAGTATGCTCTATGTCAACACATTCAATGTGATTAATGGTGTCTGCATTTGAAAACAGATAGGCTATTACATCGCAGGTAGGATGGAACAGACGAGGGGAGAACACAGGGGCCAATATACACACAAACATCCTCTGGTTACATCTATGTAGCCCATTTACAGTCAAAATGCTCTTTTCTTGCCGTCAAAAATACCGGCGCCCCTGATGATAAGGGTAAAATGGTAGTACGAACAGAGCTTTAGGCTTTAGATGTATGTTTTAGAGAAGGTGGCCTTGTTTTCCCAAGACAGGAACCCATGAGAAGATCTTTGTTGCACCAATCCATCTCGTATCCGTCTCTGTATATGATAATATTTTTCCCATACAATTGAAGGGGAGTGGTGCTTTTCTTATGAAAGTTTCTTCCAAGAGCCTCAGGATGGGCGAGGGATGCAGAGAAAACAAGGGCAACTTCAGTGGACTTTTATAAGCTCCCTGCTGTTTGGCCAAGCTCTACGCTTCCTGTACAAATAGATTTATCCAAAGGCATTATTTATTCAGGGATTTTTTAGGTCTTGCATGTGGATTTGTGGTTAGAAATTTGTTATACCTCTCATTATATGATGTAAGCTGTTTATTCTCTTTTATGTACGTTCAGGAATAATGGAATATTCTGTGCAAAAAAAAAGACGTGAAATCTTAAAGGGGGTGAAAGGGTTTTGGACCTGAGTCCATTAGACATCCATTTTTAGTCTCATGCCCAGAAAAAAACACTTCTACAGTGTGAACACAGGGCAAGCAGGATGCAGAGGTTATTTCATTTAAAATGTCCCAAGAAAAAACACTGCAAGACCTATGCTAGGTCTTAATGCTGATCTGGAGATCAGAGTAGTCAACAACTTATATATTGAAGTATTGGTGTTTTTTCCAAGATGGCGCCACTTGAGTGGCAGCCTGTTACTACAGCTCCAAGCTAAGGACAATCTTAATCTTTCCTTTTTCTTAATGTAGATTGTGAGCCCCATATGGGAATCAGAATGTACATTTTCCCCCTATCAGTATGTCTTTGTAGAATGGGAGGAAATCCACGCAAACACGGGGAGAACATACAAACGCCTTGCAGATGTTGTTCCTGGTGGGATTTGAACCCAAGACTACAGCGGTGTAAGGCTGCAGTGGTAGCCAAAACCGTGTTGCCCCTAAATCTTTTCTCTTTCACCCTTTGTCTATCACTCCTATACTCCACTACAAGAATCATTGCACCATTTTTTACTAAATTTCCCCATGGTGGGACTATTAAAGGATTATCTTATTTATGCTATGAGCTTACTAATTGAACGCACCTAGTGGTGAACATTCTGTATTACAGGCTAGTCACAGGAGCAGAAACGTAGACCCCATGCAAACAGCCCATATTTCCTGGCCCAAACCCGGTCAGGAGACCAGGACTCCTGGTGTCTTGTCTATGGAATTCCTGTCTGCCTGTTGCTTTGCTGTCCCAACTTTATATAGCATGGACAATGTAGCCATAGGATGGAGGAACTCCTAACATCATGGATCAATATGATGCAAACAACAATTATCTGGAATTATGTTGGAGAACATCTCCCATCCCATGTATGAGACTGTGATAGCACTGGGCAGTACTGTCAGTGACCGACTGCTTCAACCCAAGTGTGAGAAGGAGCACTATCGGAGATCCTTCCTCCCAACCGTGGTCAGGCTGTATAATCAACATTAGGCTAAGTGAAGATCACTCCGCACAGAGAACTAAGTGATCCTGAGTCCTTCTTTTCTTAGTTGCTATGACTCCTAGTATCTTTTCTATGGGCTTGTATGTGTTCTTTTTTGCATTATATTACTGTATTATCTATGCTGCTGTAACACACTGAATTTCCCCATGGTGGGACTATTAAAGGATTATCTTATATTTATCCAAAGCATTCTTACTTTACAGCTTTTTTCCACACTTGCCTTTATCAGTCTATCTTGTGCTCTATTTTGGGTGACATTAGGAAGGTAGCATAAAAAGGGTTAACATATATTGCAAAGTTCTTTGGAATCCAAGGGAAATGACTCTTGGTGCTCGACTGAGATGCTCAATAAATAACCAAGTGCATAGTGACAAGAGTGCAAGCGAGGATACAATGGATATGATACCCAGAGAAAAACAATGCCTGGAAGCCGAATATGGTGGATGGTTAAGAAATAGGACAGAGGAAAAGTTATGTGAAACCGAAGGAAAACAAAGTGACAGGAAACAACATGTGATTAATAAGACGAGGCGCTGAGGAGAGAGGTTACCAGTCCTGTGCTGAGCCTGTGTCTCTAGAGCATGGGAATTGGCAAAATGAATGGGTAGAAGCTGTTCCTATAACCCGGCATTAAGGTGCGGCGCTGAACACATAAACCTTGCTGTTTTTATCCAGACAACCCCTGGTTATGTTTCCTGTTCGGGTGGGAATAAATCTGTGTTTATGTCACTTATCACCCATTGTCTCAGAAATGTAATTTGTAAAAGAAAATATAGAAACTTATTGTATTGTTTCCACATGTTCCTGAGGGGGCATAGGTATTACAAAACAGCATCCTATTGGCATACATGGACTGGTTCTAGATCCATATGGACCCTTGTAGTAGGCTTCTTCCTTTCTACCCCAGACACAGAATATTTCCATGTTATAGTGTGGTTGAACTGATTCCATGGAAGGAAGCAAAAAGAGAAAAAGAATTACCCAAGAAGCCCAAAAATACTAAAACAACAATGTAACACAGTCAACAAAATACAAGAGATACTCTGCTGGGAGGTTCTAACTATTCTGTAATGAGACAATTCCCGAAAGTCCTATTGCAAAGATGTCACAACAATGTTTGTCATTTTCCCTAGGCTTTGATCAATGTTGATGATGTCACAGTTGTCTGTGTTCTGCTGTCATGATGTAATATTATTTGGCATTATTACTAATCTATGTTTTATTGCAGTACGTTCACAACAGCATTTGTGTTCATTTATAAAGGGATCCTGTAATTAGAATTCCCTTTTTTTTAATTAAGTACACATAGGAATAGCCTTAAGAAAGCCTAGTCTTCTCTTACCTTTATTATTCTGATCCGCGCCGCCGTTCCTGAGAAAATTCTTCTGTCTTCCATATGTAAATGAGTTTTCAAAGAGCGTCCTCCGTGCTGTTCAAAAACTCTCCATCGATGCCTCCACAGTGGTGAACCTAGCCTCTCTGCTGCCTGAGGCGGACACTCAAAAGACGCCCCCCCACACAAATGAATACTGGGGGGGTACTAGTGGTAACATTACAGTGAATACGGTGCAGTTATATTTTGTTACTTACAGGAGACATCTACTCACATTTCCAGTCGCTTCCCTTTGGACCACCATGACCACTTCATCCAGCTGTGACTTGTCTCTGTAAAGTTTGCAACACAGACATCTTTGACGCCTCACTTCTCCATGATGTTAATAATAATATTAATAATAATGTTAATGTTAATAATATACAGTATATTAATAATGTCCCCTAATTAATGCTTTTACAAATGACCCTTGCACACAGAATTATGCTCCACAGCGGCCCCTGCAGCCTCTATTATGCCCCACAATGGCTCCTGAAACCTCTATTATTCCCCACAGTGGCACAATAGACTGTGGGGTATAATAAAAGTAGGGTGGGCAACTGTGGAGCATAATAGAGGCTGCAGGGGCCACTGTTCGGCATAATAGAGGTTGCAGGGGCCACTGTGGGGCATAATAGAGGTTGCAGGGGCCGCTGTGGGGCATAATAGAGGTTGCAGGGGCCACAGTGAAATTGTGGAATTAGAGCATGTAGGGGCTGTGTGCGCCCAGTCAAAAGTTTCCTATGGGGCCAAATCTTTCCTAGTTATACACTTTCTTATTTTTTTATCGGAATCCTTCTCTTCAGTAAGGTCATGTGACCCTGACCCAATTAAATCTACATAGAATAATGCACAGATCTACCCAATGTTAGTAACAGAAAAGAGTTCACATTGACATAAATGTACATATATGACTACATGTATACGTGTTCTTCACCTGTTTATCATATGTTTTCGCCAGACATTTTTTAGCATTATGAAATGTGGCAACAATAAAAGTTTTATTTCATGTTTTTTAATGTTAATTATGTTCCTAACATATTATTTCTGCACCAACATGAAAAATATTCGGAATCTTTTAAAATTGTAGGGAAAATATTACAGAGACATCCCACATAAAAGTGCAAATAGACTTCATAGGCAAAATTCTTTTCAAAGGGTCAAGCTCTGTCTTCTCTTCTGTCTTTTGTGGACCATCTGCTTCAAAGAATACAGCATTTAACTATGCTATAAAGTCCTGAAACAGATCTGTTGCGTGCTTGTAATTATTATGGATGGAAGTCATATTTATGGGTAACTGTTAAACTTATTCCACTGAAGACTCCTCTCAAGAAGATCCAAAGAACAGTCTCAGCATAAAAATATTGCAAACCTTTAGGGCATTTTTCACATGACAGCTTTTGAAGTAAAACAAAGGCCCTGTGCTGCCCCCGCTGCTTTCAGTGCTAGATGTTACCGTGGTCTTTGCAGCAGAATCATCGCTGAAACCGTGGCAAGTGTCCTCAAATGTGGTTAGCCCCATTGTATATGAGGTTAATCATGCACAGAAACCAATACTGGAAACCCAAGGCTCAGCTCGAGAGCAGTGTTTCTCAAACATTTTAAGTAACGCACCGCCCAGTAAAAAAATGTTCCAATTGAGTACCCCCAAAGTAGTGATCACATATAAATAATAATATTATAAGGCTTCATTTGGAGTCTCTATCAGTGGTTATGTAATAGCCCTCTCGATGTCCCACCTGTAATATAAGGGCCACCATAGTGCCCCCATATGTAGTATAATGGCCACTCAGTGCCCCCACATGTAGTATAATGGCCAATCAGTGCCCCCACATGTAGTATAATGGCCACTCAGTGCCCCCAACATGTAGTATAATGGACACTCCGTGCCCCCACATGTAGTACAATGGCCATTCAGAGCCCCCACATGTAATATAATGGCCACTCAGTGCACCCAGATGTAGTATACTGGCCACTCAGTGCTCCCACATGTAGTATAATGGTCACTCAGTGCCCCCACATATAGTATAATGGTCACTCTGTGCCCCCACATGTAGTACAATGGCCATTCAGTGCCCCCAAATGTAATATAATGGCCACTCAGTGCACCCAGAAGTAGTATAATGGCCACTCAGTGCCCCTATATGTAGTATAATGGCCACTCAGTGTCCCCATATGTAGTATAATGGCCACTCAGTAACTGTTGGTAAGCCCAACCGTTTACAGTGTTTCCAGATGAAGTGCTAAAAAATTCTGGTTGAGAACCAACAAAATCCATTAGCAGACCAGACTTCTGCTCTGTCCATCATGTCTGCAGCTCTGTATGTTCAGATTGGCTCCTGGTAATAAGCACAAGCCCATCACAAACTCATGGAGCTGTTAGTACATGCTAAGATTATTTGCCCTATATAATAACTCTAAGCTACTAGCACGGATTGTAATAGTGAATACAAATCCAGACATTCACTGAAATGGAGTGATGCCGATCTTCATTTCTAGTTCTTTAACTGAATAACAGACTTTGGGGACGAGTCACTTAAAGGGTAATGGAATCTGGAAAAATTTTTAGAAACATCAGAAAACCTATGATCTTTTCCTAGAATGTCTCATGGTTGTAGTCTTCAGGATTGATGAATAATCTCTCAGATTGCTCACACTCCATACATTATCCTCCCAAAGACTCTCTTCAACTTGGCTCTTGTCAATTCCAATAATACTTAATAAATGCACCGGAGCGCAGACGAAAAATGTTTGGTGTCGAATTTGCCAGCTGGAAAAAGTTTCAGAAAAAAGAGAGACAAAATATCAGTTTTGCAGTTATGAAACATTTTAATGGCTAATCGAAATAAAATAATAGAAATGAAGTTAAAAAGCAAACTTTAGAGACCTCGTAGATCTCTTCTTCAGGCGTAGTAAAATAATACATCTAAAATAACACATATACTGTATATGCAGTAAAGAACAGAGACGGTTTCGTAACAGCACGACTATTATTCTGTTTCTCTTACTGAGTCAGTAAGACCATTGCACAGACTACTGGGAATACAAAAGGCCAAGTTATTGCAGTATTTTGGGAATTATAAAAGAGATCTAATATAAGTATATGCTCCCCTGCACAGACAGTATTCACTCCTGGATGAATACCAGCCACAGTTAATATTGCACAATAGCAACGTATTTTATCCAAGGCTTGTATTCACATGCATATCTGAATGTCACATATCACAATGACCACTCACCGGAGACTCCTTAAAGGGATTCTATCATTAGAATCCCTTTTTTAACTAAGTACACATAGGAATAGCCTTAAGAACGGCTACTCTTCTCTTACCTTTATTATTAGAGATGAGCGAGTAGTACTCAATCGAGTAGGTATTCGATATACTCGTACTTGATCGAGTACCACTCGCTATTCGAATGGAAAAGTTTGATGCAGAACCAGCATTGATTGGCCGAATGCTATACAGTCAGCCAATCAACGCTGGTTCTTCTCCTACCTTTAGAAGTCTTCTCCGTGCAGCTTCCCCGCAGCGTCTTCCGGCTCTGAATTCACTCTGCCAGGCATCGGGCCTGGGCAGAGCCGACTGCGCATGCCTGCTTGTAGTGCGGACATGCACAGTCGACTCTGCCCAGGCCCGATGCCTGGTAGAGTGAATGAAGAGCCAGAAGATGCCGCGGGGACGCTGCACGGAGAAGACTTCTCGGAGGATCCAGCCCGACCCTCACTCGTGGACTTGGTAAGTATAATTTGATCGAACGTTGCCTACCCTGAAACGAGCATTTTCCCTTCCATAGACTATAATAGGGTTCGATATTCAATTTGAGTAGTCGAATATTGAGGGGCTACTCGAAACGAATATCGAATCTCGAACATTTTACTGTTCGGTCATCTCTATTTATTATTGTGATCCGTGCCCCCATTCCTGAGAAATTTCTTCTTCCTTCTATTTGTAAATTAGTTTTCAGAGATCACTGGGGGGTCCCCAGTACTGTCCGAAAACTCTCCAGAAATGCCTCCATCTTCTTCTCCGGACAACTTCTCCCGCGTCACCGTTGCATCTTCATCCAAAAGCACGTCTGTCGGCTATTTTACTTTGGCCTCTCCCATTCGGCCACAGGAAAATGCCCAACAGAAATGCGCAGTCGACGCTTTGGGATGAAGACATGACGATGACGCGAGAGAAGAGGCCATCCGGAGAAGAAGACAGAGGCGTCGCTGAAGTTTTTTTGGACAGTACAGGAGACACCCCCAGTGCTGTTTGAGCGCAGGGGAACATCCCCCCGTGCTGTCTGAAAATTAATTTACATAAGGAAGAAAGAAGATATTTCTCAGGAACGGCAGCGCGGATCAGAATAATAAAGGTAAGAGAAGAATAGCCTTTCTTAAAGGGGCTCTATAATTTAGAAAATGGATTTTAAGCTGAGCACATGCCTGAATAGACTTTAAAAAGGTTATTGAGGTGCTGCCTCCAGTTCTTCTAAAGACTCCCCCGTTTTTAGTAAAAATCGGTAAAAACGATATGCTAATGAGGCTCACCAAGCACCCTGGGCTTTCCCCAGGGCCAGCAAGCACCTCCCACGTTATACCTCAGTAACGCCCCTTTGTGGCTTGTGCTCCGTTATTCCCTGCTCAGTATGCCATTCTATAGTGAGCTACAAGAAATGGCGCTTGGGCATGCGCAGAAGCGCTCAGAACAGAGCGTTACTGCGCATGCATGGGATTTGAAGTGCCAAGAGTGAGACAACAGAGGATTTAGGCGGTACAGCAAGTGTGGAGGAGGAGGGAATAATGGAGTAAAAGCCACGGAGGGGCGTTACTGAGGTATGATACAGGGTGTGCTCGCTGGCCCTGGGGAACGCCCAGGGTGCTCGGAGAGTCTCTTTAGCATATGGTTTTTACTAAAAACGGTGGGTCTTTGGAAGAAGGGGAGGCAGCACCGGAATAGCCTTTTTAAAGGCTATTCAGGCATATGCTTAGCTCAAAATCCATTTTCTGAATGATATTGCCCCTTTAAGACTATTCCTATGTGTACTTAGTTAAAACAGGGATTCTAATGATAGAATCTCTTTTAGAGAAAGCTAGGTGGATTAAGCCTGGGAACACCCATGACCGTCCCGTTGCAGACAGTTTTTGATAAACCCAGCTGGGGAGACATTTGGAAGAAAAACAAATTTGTATTTCTGGAGTGATTCATTCTCGTGATAGTAAGCACTGTTACAGGATGAATCACTTGTAGTCACTATCTATCTGCGATTGTAATAATTGCTATGTCCCTTCCACATTGTAAAGCTGCGCATATTAATAGGCCATGATTGGGTGATTAAATAGTCAATGCCTTGACAGATGGAGAAATATGATCTCCGGTTGTCAGAACAATCATAGATTGGGGACCATGTGTTTCATGTTAACCTTTGTTTTAAAGAGCATTCCCTGCTCGGTTCACGTACTTATTGTTATAATACCCCTGTCGTGATGTATTCAATTAGACCTGCATAAAAGTCAGCCCTAAAGAGTAGCAAGCCCTTAACTGTATCCTTGCCAGAAAAGGACACGATTCAAAAAGGTGAAGCGAAGTCAATGGAGGTGATTAATCGTGATCTGTGTGCAAGAAAACTAGTGCACAAGCCATGAAAAAAAAGTCATGTTTTTTTGCCCAAGTTTGAATTTCTTGGTGCAAAAATTGTGAATTTTAAATTTGTGAAACCCATAAGTCACTTTCCTCAAGGGGACTGTGGCAAGGGCATGTTGGGGGATGGAGCCATTAGTCCCCTTAGATTTATCATCATTTAATCCAGTTTTCTGACATAAATGATGTCAGGAATCTGCGCCAGCTCCTACGCCATCATCTCTGTTTAGGCGCATGCAGCAAAGGACAAAGGCGGCCCCTGCACAGTTATTCCGCATTGTGACCCCTGCACACAGTATTATTCCCCATAGGGGCCCCTGCACAGAGTATTATGTCCCATAGTGGCCCCTGCACACAGTATTATTCCCCATAGGGGCCCCTGCACAGAGTATTATGTCCCATAGTGGCCCCCTGAACACAGTATTGTGCCCCATTGTGGACACCCATGAACAATTATTATACTCTGGGGTCTATCACAACTAAGGACCAAGTACTGTAGGTCTCATAAACCCAAGCTACAAGAGAAGATGTGAACCTCTCATAGTTTGCTCACCATTGCCCTATAACAAATCTGCTAGTGATCTATAAAAAGTAAAGGAATAAAACGGTGTTCACTTATAAAGAAACAGAAAATAATGAACTAACTAGTCAAAATAGCTCAAAATGACAAATAAAATAAAATCTAAAAAAATATGAGGATTCAGTATTGAGCCTGACATCTAGAATTGAGGCACTTATCCCTAATCAGATCTGATTTTTTTTTACCCAAATAAGTCTCATTTACATAACGCTCTGTTCGATGTCAGGCGCACCGGTCTTGCCAGGAGAGACGTTTATTTCTATAGTACAATTTTGGGATAATAATTCTGGGTATGTTATGACCAGTTCCAAACATAGCTAAAGCTGTCAGGCCGCACACAATTGAATTATAGTAGCAAAACAAAATCAGTGAAACATTTTAACATGTTAGATGTAAAAAGTGGTTTAAGTGAACCATCTCTTATGTGTAAATCAAAGAATGGCTATTTTTCTTTCATGAACCTTTCAGAAGGAATTTACACTATCACATTGTAAATGTTTTATCTGGCAACGCTCCTTATCCAGCCATCGCCAAGACTCACTTACATTACAAGCCATGGAGGGGCATATTGTGCAGCAGGAATATGATGGAGTAAAGTGATGTTTAACTGGTGTTATGTTTTATAATATACAAGTAATGGCCTTATTATGTATAGAGTTCCGTATAAAAGACGTCAGGAGAGTTGCTAAGCCCCTCGCTGGAGACACACTGTTCACTAAATCCTAGAAACTTACTTATATAGCACTTTAATAAAAGTCTTGTAGAAGCGGGGTTATTTCATAGCACTGGAAAAAGCCATTAATATTATAATTTTGCACAGACAAGGTCCAGTTATGTGCAGTGCTCAATGCCATTCAATTTCCAATGTGCTTGTGTATAGTGGCCCAAATGTTAACTAGTAAGACAGTGTAAACATAGAGAGCAATGTAATAAGTCATTTGTCCCATAATACTAGAGTTATTCGAGAAGTGTATCTGTAAGGGAATTGCTAGAAGAGCAATTCTGTCCCTGCCTACTTGCCTCACTGCCCTAGGCAGCAGAGGACAACTGGGCGGCAGTTCCTTCTTAGGATATAGGTGATGACACAAAACGAAGACAAGACAAAGAACAACAAATGGGAGGTCAGCTAGCCAAGCGGTCGGAACCAGTCGAGCAGCACAGTACAGAGTAAAAATCCAAGAGAGTGGTCACAAGAAAATCCAAAGGTCAGAAAAGTGAATATGAACAGTAACAGTATAAAGCTAACAACACAGAAAGGCAAATAGCAAGCACTAAGGTGAGAGTGGGAGAACAATGTATAAGAAGGAAGAACCTGCCCCAGACTTGATTGGAAGGAAAGATGTCACTCACACAAGTAAGGCTGAGATTAACTATTGAAGCAGCAGAGGGAAACAAAGGGGTAAGAGATGGGTGTGGTGGGGAATCAATTAAAGAGGTGAGGGAACAGAACAGTGTTCAGACAGTTCAACAAGAACCTATAGCAAAAAAATCATAGCTGGACATGCTTCCTGCGCCGTAGCATGTGGCCAGAGGATGACGCCGAAGTCAGAATGAGCAAGGATGCTACAGTCTCATTGGTAAGACATATTTATCATGCATTTGTTCCATTCTTTACCTGGTTTGCAACAAAACCAGCACTTTCCTTACTTTTCAGGCCTTCTGGGACTGACTTAGGTATCAGGACTGAGTTGGACACATTTATAACTTGTAATTTGTTCAAAAGTTTGCAAAAACATTGATGCCATTTTACATCAGTCCCAGGTGGAATAAATATTGATGTCTTGCGTTTTACAGAGAGTTCTCGCTCCCCTCCCTCTCCCACTCTCTTTCACACTCACACCCGCCATCCCCCGTTTCCCTAGCTAGCCCGCCCACTACTAACCCTCCCTAAGACAGGTAAGACAAACAAGTATGATGGGGGGGGGTTGTATTGGTGATGTTCCGTTTACTCATTTCCAGAAACGGAACATCACCGGAAAAATCGGAATATGTGCCTGGGGCAGTCACATGATTGCCCTGGTGAGCTAGGTAGAGTCCTGGTGGACTCTGTTGGACCTTTCTCCCCCCCCCCCCTCATTTTGCTACTTAACCGCCTTAATAATAGAGTTGTCTGATTGTCAGGGGCTGTCCATTACAGAGACAAGGGCTTAGTGTAAGGCAGCCATGAAATAAATCAAATCAATCAAATAAATAAATAAACAATTGAAAAAAATAATGTACCGAGCCAAGGAAAAAACACTAGCAGCTGTGGACTATCATTATGAGGGCTGAAAGGTTCATGGCTATTGGCTCTTCCCAGCTCGCAGCAGAAATGGACCATCAATTTGTATAATCCAGGTCTGATAGTGCCTGGCTATTCCCAACATTGCCGGTGCATTGAGTATTAGGGAAATAGTGAGGGGGGTTTAGTGTTATCCTTTTGATGGGATGACACTAAGCCCCGGCCTTAGTAATGGAAATCTGTCAGACAACTCCATTGTTAAGGCTGTCAATCCATTAATAGCAAACAATCTAAAGTCTGCTGAAATAAACATTCCCTTACACAACTCTCTTTGACCGTTCTATTAAAAAAATAAAATAAAAATTAAAAAAAAGCTCCAATACAGCCCACCAAATCCAATGGAGTACTGGAAATCTGAAACAAGAAAAAAAACAACACAGGCAAAAACATGTTTGTTAGGGGGCTGATAAAAGTAAAAAATCTATATCAATCTACTGTAGGTGGGGTTCCAATTTTTGTATTTCACGCCATCATATTTCACAGCACTGTACAGATATTGTCCTATATAGGGATCACAATCTAAATTCCCTATCGGTATGTCTTTGCTGTGTGGGAAGAAACCAAAGTACCTGGAGGAAATCCAAACCAACACAGGGAGAACATACAAACTCCTTGCAGATGTTGTGGGTTTGAACCTAGGACCCCCACGTTGCAAGGCAACATTGCTAACATCACTAACATCTGGGTCTCGTTGCATTTAAGTTCTTGTACCCATCCTGACACTTAAGGAAATGGTTGAAAAAGTCGGCTGATCAATAGCTGTAGCAATGACTGTTCTCAGGTATTGGGTAACTGAATGGGCATTACCATCCTTTTCCTACCATGTGAGGATGGGTTCAGGTACAGCAAAGTGAAGACACTTTTCCCCTAATTTGTAGCTCTTACACATTTTTATGAGATAAGATAAGATAATCCCTTAATAGTCCCACCATGGGGGAATTCAGTGTGTTACAGCATCATGGATAATACAACGCTAAAGCCCCTTTATCTGCAAACAAATGAAAAAAATAACATCTGTTTTTCCATTTCTTTTCCCTGCATTTGTTTAGCATATCCTGTATATAGAAAATGTGGAGTTTTTGTAAATACTATTTTAATGAGGACCCACAGCAGGATCCCCCGTGACGATCGCTGGTAACATTTAGTCCTTGTTCCCTGTGTCTCATAAGTAGAGATGATATCATGCTTTCTGGGAGCCATTATTCCATCATGTCATCCAAGTTGTTCTACGGCCAAGCACAAAACACGTGAAGAAGACGAAAACACATTGACATAAGCGTATTGTTTCACACCTTACGTACCAAGAGTTAAATGAATGCCCGTCATGTACAATTCCCACATTCACCCGGGGGGTACAGCATTTTGCTTAAGTAATTTTGTACGGTCTTTAAAGTTTCATTATTTCTGTATGATTTGGATAACCTTAATCTCCTAGGATATAAAAAAGTATCTTCTAGATGGGATTATGAGTAGAGATGAGCGAACAGTGTTCTATCGAACACATGTTCGATCGGATATCAGGGTGTTCGCCATGTTCGAATCGAATCGAACACCACGTGGTAAAGTGCGCCAAAATTCGATTCCCCTCCCACCTTCCCTGGCGCCTTTTTTGCACCAATAACAGCGCAGGGGAGGTGGGACAGGAACTACGACACTGGGGGCATTGAAAAAAATTGGAAAAAGTCATTGGCTGCCGAAATCAGGTGACCTCCATTTTAGACGAATAGTGGATTTCAAATCCGGGTCATATGAGAATGTGAACTTTGTGACTATGAGACAGGGATAGCTGTACAGGCAGGGATAGCTAGGGATAACCTTTATTTAGGGGGGAATGTTATTAAAAATAACTTTTTGGGGCTCTATCGGGTGTGTAATTGTGATTTTTGTGAGATAAACTTTTTCCCATAGGGATGCATTGGCCAGCGCTGATTGGCCGAATTCCGTACTCTGGCCAATCAGTGCTGGCCAATGCATTCTATTAGCTTGATGAAGCAGAGTGTGCACAAGGGTTCAAGCGCACCCTCGGCTCTGATGTAGCAGAGCCGAGGCTGCACAAGGGTTCAAGCGCACCCTCGGCTCTGATGTAGGAGAGCCGAGGGTGCACTTGAACCCTTGTGCACCCTCAGCTCTGCTACATCAGAGCCGAGGGTGCGCTTGAACCCTTGTGCACACTCTGCTTCATCAAGCTAATAGAATGCATTGGCCAGCGCTGATTGGCCAATGTATTCTATTAGCCTGATGAAGTAGAGCTGAATGTGTGTGCTAAGCACACACATTCAGCTCTACTTCATCGGGCTAATAGAATGCATTGGCCAGCGCTGATTGGCCAGAGTACGGAACTCGACCAATCAGCGCTGGCTCTGCTGGAGGAGGCGGAGTCTAAGATCGCTCCACACCAGTCTCCATTCAGGTCCGACCTTAGACTCCGCCTCCTCCGGCAGAGCCAGCGCTGATTGGCCGAAGGCTGGCCAATGCATTCCTATGCGAATGCAGAGACTTAGCAGTGCTGAGTCAGTTTTGCTCAACTACACATCTGATGCACACTCGGCACTGCTACATCAGATGTAGCAATCTGATGTAGCAGAGCCGAGGGTGCACTAGAACCCCTGTGCAAACTCAGTTCACGCTAATAGAATGCATTGGCCAGCGCTGATTGGCCAATGCATTCTATTAGCCCGATGAAGTAGAGCTGAATGTGTGTGCTAAGCACACACATTCAGCACTGCTTCATCACGCCAATACAATGCATTAGCCAGTGCTGATTGGCCAGAGTACGGAATTCGGCCAATCAGCGCTGGCTCTGCTGGAGGAGGCGGAGTCTAAGGTCGGACCTGAATGGAGACTGGTGTGGAGCGATCTTAGACTCCGCCTCCTCCAGCAGAGCCAGCGCTGATTGGTCGAGTTCCGTACTCTGGCCAATCAGCGCTGGCCAATGCATTCTATTAGCCCGATGAAGTAGAGCTGAATGTGTGTGCTTAGCACACACATTCAGCTCTACTTCATCAGGCTAATAGAATACATTGGCCAATCAGCGCTGGCCAATGCATTCTATTAGCTTGATGAAGCAGAGTGTGCACAAGGGTTCAAGCGCACCCTCGGCTCTGATGTAGCAGAGCCGAGGCTGCACAAGGGTTCAAGTGCACCCTCGGCTCTCCTACATCAGAGCCGAGGGTGCGCTTGAACCCTTGTGCAGCCTCGGCTCTGCTACATCAGAGCCGAGGGTGCGCTTGAACCCTTGTGCACACTCTGCTTCATCAAGCTAATAGAATGCATTGGCCAGCACTGATTGGCCAGAGTACGGAATTCGGCCAATCAGCGCTGGCCAATGCATTCTATTAGCCCGATGAAGTAGAGCTGAATGTGTGTGCTAAGCACACACATTCAGCACTGCTTCATCACGCCAATACAATGCATTAGCCAGTGCTGATTGGCCAGAGTACGGAATTCGGCCAATCAGCGCTGGCTCTGCTGGAGGAGGCGGAGTCTAAGATCGCTCCACACCAGTCTCCATTCAGGTCCGACCTTAGACTCCGCCTCCTCCAGCAGAGCCAGCGCTGATTGGCCGAATTCCGTACTCTGGCCAATCAGCACTGGCTAATGCATTGTATTGGCTTGATGAAGCAGTGCTGAATGTGTGTGCTTAGCACACACATTCAGCTCTACTTCATCGGGCTAATAGAATGCATTGGCCAGCGCTGATTGGCCGAATTCCGTACTCTGGCCAATCAGCACTGGCTAATGCATTGTATTGGCTTGATGAAGCAGTGCTGAATGTGTGTGCTTAGCACACACATTCAGCTCTACTTCATCGGGCTAATAGAATGCATTGGCCAATCAGCGCTGGCCAATGCATTCTATTAGCATGAACTGAGTTTGCACAGGGGTTCTAGTGCACCCTCGGCTCTGCTACATCAGATTGCTACATCTGATGTAGCAGTGCCGAGTGTGCATCAGATGTGTAGTTGAGCAAAACTGACTCAGCACTGCTAAGTCTGCATTCGCATAGGAATGCATTGGCCAGCCTTCGGCCAATCAGCGCTGGCTCTGCCGGAGGAGGCGGAGTCTAAGGTCGGACCTGAATGGAGACTGGTGTGGAGCGATCTTAGACTCCGCCTCCTCCAGCAGAGCCAGCGCTGATTGGCCGAATTCCGTACTCTGGCCAATCAGCACTGGCTAATGCATTGTATTGGCTTGATGAAGCAGTGCTGAATGTGTGTGCTTAGCACACACATTCAGCTCTACTTCATCGGGCTAATAGAATGCATTGGCCAGCGCTGATTGGCCGAATTCCGTACTCTGGCCAATCAGCACTGGCTAATGCATTGTATTGGCTTGATGAAGCAGTGCTGAATGTGTGTGCTTAGCACACACATTCAGCTCTACTTCATCGGGCTAATAGAATGCATTGGCCAATCAGCGCTGGCCAATGCATTCTATTAGCATGAACTGAGTTTGCACAGGGGTTCTAGTGCACCCTCGGCTCTGCTACATCAGATTGCTACATCTGATGTAGCAGTGCCGAGTGTGCATCAGATGTGTAGTTGAGCAAAACTGACTCAGCACTGCTAAGTCTGCATTCGCATAGGAATGCATTGGCCAGCCTTCGGCCAATCAGCGCTGGCTCTGCCGGAGGAGGCGGAGTCTAAGGTCGGACCTGAATGGAGACTGGTGTGGAGCTATCTTAGACTCCGCCTCCTCCAGCAGAGCCAGCGCTGATTGGTCGAGTTCCGTACTCTGGCCAATCAGCACTGGCCAATGCATTTCTATGGGGAAAAGTTAGCTTGCGAAAATCGCAAACTGACAGGGATTTCCATGAAATAAAGTGACTTTTATGCCCCCAGACATGCTTCCCCTGCTGTCCCAGTGTCATTCCAGGGTGTTGGTATCATTTCCTGGGGTGTCATAGTGGACTTGGTGACCCTCCAGACACGAATTTGGGTTTCCCCCTTAACGAGTTTATGTTCCCCATAGACTATAATGGGGTTCGAAACCCATTCGAACACTCGAACAGTGAGCGGCTGTTCGAATCGAATTTCGAACCTCGAACATTTTAGTGTTCGCTCATCTCTAATTATGAGCAGTTGGACGATGTGTTAACATTACATATTGCCTCTACGTGACACATTTATTTTATGTTGATGAAAGAAAAGTGAACTATTGGAGTCGCAGCATAAACATATTTCTCAGGGTTGTACTGGCAGATCACAGGGTCGGGGGATTCGCCTGTAGACCCAGGGCCTTGGACTACAAGCCCCAGCCATAATAAGGTCTATGGGGAGCAGCAGTTGACAGCCCCAATTTTAAGTTAGTTATAGGATAGGTATAGGATGGATAGTACTATAGAACCCATCCTTGACAATTAGATGTCTTGGCTATCTGCCAAAGTTTTCAAGTGGGTGGTTCTCCCAGTTGCCAGCTATGCAATATTAGCAGCCATAGTATATCCTGGTCGATACTATTTCCTCTAACCCAACACTGGTCTCTCATAAAGCAGACATGATAAGGCGAGTCTTTCTATGTAGATGTTCTCTCTAGAGATGAGCGAGTAGTATTCGATCGAGTAGGTATTCAATCGAATACTACGGTATTTGAAATACTCGTACTCGAGTACCACTCGCTATTCGAATGGAAAAGTTCGATGCAGAACCAGCATTGATTGGCCGAATGCTATACAGTCGGCCAATCAATGCTGGTTCTTCTCCTACCTTTAGAAGTCTTCTCCGTGCAGCTTCCCCGTGGCGTCTTCCGGCTCTGAATTCACTCTGCCAGGCATCGGGCCTGGGCAGAGCCGACTGCGTAGACCCTCACTCGTGGACTTGGTAAGTATAATTTGATCGAACGTTGCCTACCCCTGAAACGAGCATTTTCCCCCCATAGACTATAATAGGGTTCGATATTCGATTCGAGTAGTCGAATATTGAGGGGCTACTCGAAACGAATATCGAACCTCGAACATTTGACTGTTTGCTCATCTCTAGTTCTCTCACTTCCCATCTCTTGGAAAGCAATACTTCCTGGAGACTTTATGGACTTGCTGGGTCTCCTGACCGAATAGGACTGATATTAACTAGGACTTTCCATTGCAGGAGAGTCCTACGTCCTACAGCCCTAGGACAGTCCTATGGCCATGGCAGGTCTAAAAGTAGAGGATACAATTGGACATATCCATGAATTGCAGTCTTTGCCGTTGCCATAAAGCCTGCACCATACTCATCTATTTATTCACATAATATAGAACAGATGCATGTGCCTCCAATATGGCCTCCCCCAGAGAAACTTTTTAAAATTAAAAAAAATATGTGGCTACAGATAGCATAAACTTACACTAGACTTTTCTTTAAAGGAGAGGTGACAAAATATGGTGCAAGTTTCTACCTCCTGTTCCCTTCTATTCTAGCAAGCTACGCCCATTCTTCATAATCCACACTTCCATTTCGGACAAAGTAATGAAAAAGGGGTCTGAGGCCGCAGCAGTTTTTGGCTCCAACTTGCTATGTGGGACCTTAGCCTAAAACACATAATAAATATGGTGCAAATCATGTAGATAAGTTTTTTAAAAAATTTTTCCAGTACATTTAGCTTTGTAAATCTTCCCCATTATTATGTTCTACAAACTTACCGTATATCAAATTAATGAAAGTACAATTTACAATAACTTAAAATTTATAAGATCCATCACTGATCGAGACTGATTTTGGGGAGGTATAATCTAAATGGTAAAAAAAAAAGCATATACAATCTTCTCTCTGAGGTTATGAATAGGTAGCAGAATGAGCTGGATGGGTTGTTGATACTTATAGAATATTTCCCATGAGTATAAACCATATTTAAATTTGTAGACAAAGCTAAACATTTTTGCAAATAGAAATAATTACGATCAATACGACCGTGGAATTTCTCGCAGATCACCTGCTTTCTCTTAAAGATGTCACTTCTTATTTAAGACTCAAATCCCAGACCATTTGGTCATTCCAGTTTAACAATGCAACTTGAATTAATCTTCAGTAATGTCAGATTATTAGATTTTCCAAACCATTGTGTGTTATTATACAAGTATGGATAGAGAGATAGATTCATATGTTCATATTTATTTCATATATTGTGTACCTGGTCCCAGAATTCATATCTATAATAGTTAAACCCTGTCCAACTGGCTTTATCGTTCCCCATGAAGGTTATTACGGCTCCTTTGAGTATTAATGGTGTGAATTGTCTGGTTTTCGTCTGTGACTGTTCTGTGCTGCAGTGAAAGCCATTTCATTGAGTCATTGTCCTTGGAGAGCCCGGTAAGACCTGCATGTTACCAGATCCAACTCCCCAGCTAGGGAATAGCTAGAAATGCAAAGCATTAGGATGCAGCAATAGCCTCATAATTGTGTCCCTGACGTTGGACATTTATAGGTTTTTTTTTTATATATACAGCTTGCCTGGCACCGGTCCATGATGTTTCCCATTAACACCTGCTTTTCCTGTTAGCCATAGGGCGGTATTGTTACCCATCTGGGTATTTAACAATCCAGCAATGAGTTCTAAGTGTCTTATCCTCATTTTTGTTCTGCTTTGCAACTTTTATTTTAGTTTTCTTAAAGCACAGCTGTTGTTAGACAACCTCCTTGTGAAATATCCTCAGAAAAGACGACGTGCCAAACTGTCTCTAGTGCAGGTCTGCCAATAAATACTACCAATAAAATCCTCTGCAAGGAAAAATAATATTTGGGGTCTGAGAGTTCTCAATATCTTAATTGTCTGTATAAGTGCATATAAATATAAGCGAAATAAAGAAAGGGAAAAAAATCATATAATGCATCATATGACAGGCGGTCTGCTTTCCTACATGTATCAGGTTGTTGTGAATGTACCATGTATGTAACACTAGATTTTACCCGCGACTTCGTCCGCGGAACCCCGACTCCCTGCGGGACCCACCTGGAGCGATGCACAGGCTTGTTTCTTTGCCTTGTGTCCGCAGCGGGCCCTTCCTACACCTGTGGGTCCATGGACCCTCGGGGCCCACCCTGTGGCCCGCTGGAACTGTTTACCTCCTCTCCCTCCTGGCGCCCGCCACCCTCCTTTCTCCCCACCCGCTTCCCCATGTGGTAACTCCTTCCTCCTACCCCGTGCTCCTTTGCCCCCCAGGAACATGCCTCCTTCCCCCCCTAACCCCATGCCCCCTTCTCCCGTGTTACCTACTCCGTGCCCCCTTTTTCCCCATACCCCATGCCCCCTTCCACCATCTTACCTATCCCGTGCCCCCCCACCCTGCGGCTCGCTGGAACTCTGTACCTGGTCTCCCTCCTGGCGCCCGCCACCCCCCTTTGTGGTGACTCCTTCCTCCTACCCCATGCCCCCTTCCCCCGTCTTACCTACCCTGTGCCCCCTTTTCCCCCCACCAGACCCTGCCCACCGTGCGTCTCCTTTCCCCCTACCAACCTGTGGCCCCGTCCTCACCACACCCTGGGCTTCCCGTGCACTGATGTTCCAACTTGTAGTGTCCAGAGACTGCAGACGCTGCGGGACAGCTGGCCGAACCGGCATTCCAAAGCGCGGCACAGGCAACCCCCTGTCCGGCTGCGGCAGGGTACTGCGGTCCCGTGGTGAGACCACACAGGTGGGACAGCATATGGACTTGCCGCTGCCCCAGAGTAGAGGCCCTTGTGCAGGATGCTCCGGACCTCTCAGAGACGCCATGTTGGTGTGGACGGCGGCTGGATAACTCCACCCACATAGAGAAGCGGCACCCAATCAGGTGAGCTGCTGAAGGGGCTGGGAGGACGTCACCCCAGGTCCTACAGAGTGCCAGGTCCTGCAGCGAATTGAACCGTGAGAAATACCGGGCATGGGAGTGATTTGTGGTGGTGTATGGGAATTCCATGTAGCCTATCGTTCAATCCGGGACCCAAGGTATGTATGTGCGCATTTTCAGACAAATCCGTTCGCCCGTGTAGGTGTGATTGAGGAACAAACATCCAAACACACAAACACACATACTTTCACCTTTATAATATTAGTAGGATATACTATGCATGTAACAATAATAACAATGATAATAATAAAGTCTTCAAATTGCAAAAAAATAACCTCAGATTTGTAACTATAGAAGCGACAAAAGCTTCTCCACTAAAGGTAACTGCTCAGAAAACCTGTGTAATTTGGAATAATACATTGTGTTCCTGCTGTAATCTCTAGTCACCAAATTTAGCAGCATTGTACATGTTGTAAGGAATTCAACAGCTGTGAAACGGATTCATGGGAAAAATAATAACAGCCAAAATATGTTTTTTGTTATTTTCTCATGTGACTTGATGATAAATATGTGTATGGAGCTGTCAGCGTCTATAACAATATTGTTACAAAAACAAGTGACATTGATGCAGCTGGTTTAACTGAATGCAGAAATCCATAGCAGGATAAGATGTAGCAGAGCCGAGATTGTCACTTGGTATATGACTTCATTTACACATGACTTCAAAGAAGCTCAAATCAGCCTATGTTATATTCCACCTGTACTGCATATAATGTTCTGCTTACTGTCATGTACTGATCATGTAACGTGCTACTTTTTAATTCAACTGCATGTACTCTACTGTTCTCTACATGTAATACATGCAGTGGCGTAACTAGGAATGGCGGGCGTGGTGAACTTTTGACATGCCCCCCCCCCCCCCCACACCGAAAACCTCATCTGACCCCATCCTACACATTTCTGCGCGCTCTATTATGCCCCATAGCAGCCCCTTCACATGGTATTACCCCCCATAGTGGCCCCTGCACACAGTATTATCCTCCATAGTGGCCCCTGCACACAGTATTATCCCCCATAGTGGCCCCTGCACACAGTATTATCCCCCATAGTGGCCCCTGCACACAGTATTATCCCCCTTAGTGGCTCCTGCACACAGTATTATCCCCCATAGTGGCCCCTGCACACAGTATTATCCCCCGTAGTGGCCCCTGCACACAGTATTATCCTCCATAGTGGCTCCTGCACACAGTATTATCCCCCATAGTGGCCCCTGCACACAGTATTATCCCCCATAGTGTCCCCTGCACACAGTATTATGCCCCATAGTGGCCCCTGTACACAGTACTATGCCCCATAGTGGCCCCTGCACACAGTATTATCCCCCATAGTGGCCCCTCCACACAGTATTATCCCCCATAGTGGCCCCTGCACACAGTATTATCCCCCATAGTGGCCCCTCCACACAGTATTATACCCCATAGTGGTCCCTGCACACAGTATTATCCCCCATAGTGGCCCCTCCACACAGTATTATCCCCCATAGTGGCCCCTGCACACAGTATTATCCCCCATAGTGGCCCCTGCACACAGTATTGTACCCTATAGTGGCCCCTGTACACAGTATTATGTCCCACTGCTGCTATGGCGGTAGTTACGCCACTGAATACATGTACTGTGCATATACTACATGTGGAGCATATAATACTGTGTGGGAGCCACTGTGGAGCATATACTACTGTGTGGGGGCCACTCAGCAGCATATTGTATTGCGTGGGGGCTACTGTGGAGCACATTGTACTGCGTGGGGAGAGGGCATAATTTTAAGGGGTGCAGTCGCACCAGGGCCCAGGAGCACTCGCATCAGTATTGAGATTGTAGATTCCAACTGGCCCATAAACAAAGAAGACCCACCGATTACCCTAACCACACTAAGGTAGATTAAACTCCTTAGAAATCCGTCACTATTATGAATTCACTGTAGGAATGAGGTAGGGGGCCCCAGACAAATGATTGCACCGAACCCACAAGACTTTACTTATGCCACTGTGTGTGGGCCATTGTGGGGCAGATGGCACTGGCTGGGGGCCCTTCACTATTTATATGACACAGTATCTGTTTTATGGAAGACATGTGATATTACTACAGGTTGTAAAATAACATTGTACGGTCACTATAAATCAGATCCTGTGCCATATAAATAGTGAACAATAATTGTTCAAAAGTACCAAATGCAAACTATAAAACCCCATTCACACGACTGTATTTTGTGATCCATAACTATCCACAATTATGGATGCGCTGAGCATTAAGGTTAAGCTGCTGTGTTGGCACTTTGTGATAAATTAGTGGCTTTTGGACTGCAGTCTGGGCACTCTGTCTCTAAAAGGTTCTCCATCACTGGTTTGTGTATGTCTATGTGTACATGAGCTGGTCTGTGAGAAAAAGGCATGGATGGTACATGGACATTATATGTGTGCCGTCTGTGACTTACATGGACTTATACATTTTATTAAGGAGCCTGGTCCACAAAATGGACAGGAATAGAACTTATCCTCAGTTCTGTCTTCAGGCTCCTGGTCCACATGAAAAACATGGCCAGGAGACCGGCAAAGTGCAATGGTATGCATGGGGCTTAGTCAATAATGGCGCATTATTCTATTTTTAAGATATGTTTCTTATATAATGGTGATTTGCATGAATATTAATTCCTTACAATGGTTAGGTTAACAATAATTCATATTTTAGTTGCAGGTTCCATACAATACTATGGAAGAACATTGTCTGCAAGTGTACAGAGTTCTATAGACTGCCATATACGGTATGTGCAGTATATTCCCTGCATGTCGGACATTACACTATCATAAAGCAGTCAAGAGTCTGCAAACAAACCATGAGATTATACGGAATCTGAAATGAAGTATGACACTATGCAATATTGTTGAGTCAGTCCAGCAATCTACAGAAAGAACTGTATTAGTAAGACAATGATGTCATTCTGTAATAATGTACAAGTTACTTATGTGCTCAGGATACTTTCAGAATCTGTATCGGTATCGCTCTCGCCCTTAACAACGTTTTGCTCTTTTTTTCTTATTTTATTTTTTTTAACTTTCTTTTTTTTTTTTTTTAAATTAAAACAGTTACAAAAAATAAAACACTATAAAATAAAAAGGTATTTACATCATAAGGAGACACATTTATGGTGAGGCTAGTAATGTATTGTTATGGCAAAACCTTTATGATAATGTAATAGTTTATGCTCAGAGCTTTCTAGAAAAATAAAATTGTTAAAGGGAATGGATGGCTTAAAATAAAAAAAAAAAAGGAAGTGCTACTCGTCCCTTCTCCCTTCACTGAACCAGCAGCAGGACTCTGATTGTCTACATTTTTGATGCTCCAGCAATGTTGTCAAGAACCATCCACATGGCTGCTGCAGGCAACCACTTACCCCAGAGGTCACTTGTAGTAGTCAGGTAAAGGGGTTGTCCTAAATAAATTGATCTTTCTAAACTAAGCTACCCCCCCCATCCACCTTCTAAATTACTTAATGTACCAAAAAACTATATTTACCTAGACAGGGTGGTTATTTGACCACCGCAGGCACATTTACAGGTGAAGTTCTGTTTCTCCTTCTAAGTTAGTTAGGAAGGGCTAGTAGTGGGTGGGTGTGTTAGAGAGAAAGGGAGGTGGTGTGAGTGAGAAAGGGAGGAGGAGGGAGTAAGAGAGGGAGGGGAGTGAGTGAGAGAGACAGGGGGTGTGTGCAGGGTCGGACTGGCCCACCGGGGAACTGGTGAATCCCCCGGTGGTTCCCGACCCTCAACTGTTAATTCCTCATTTAGCCACAGCAGATGCATTGTTCAGGGCCCCAAACGGGATCCTGAGCAATACATTTGCCTCAACACACAGGGGCCCCATTAGCTGATGCAGAAGCTGCACATGGTGCCTCCCGATATATAGGGAAAGTATATATATAGGAGGACACCAGGAAAAGCGTCAGCATTAGCTAAGGGCCACTTGTAATCCCTCACTTATCTGCTGTAGCGATCGCTGCTTTCTTCCCTGTCCATGATGCCTGAACTTCTCCCCCCTCCCCCTCATAAACTATTGCCTCATCTCTCACATCGGAGGGTGTGGGGAAGACAGGGACAGTCTGCTCCGATGCTTCGCTTCTGACAAAGGTGAGTATATTCTTTTGGTAAAATATCTATGTTTAATATGTATATATGTGTGTACATTTGTTTAAAGTATGTGTCTTGTATACTGTGTGAGTATTGTGTGCTTGTATACAGGTATGTTTGAGTATATACAGTATCCTATAATAATGTGTATGGGTGAGTGTATGTATATATGTGAGTATATATAGTATTCATATACATTCATAGAAGTATATATGATATATATGGTATATGAATGTATATAAATGTATATGTGTGAGTATGTATGCTATATTGTATATGTGAAAGTAGTTTTAGCATATGTATAAGGCATGGTTCACATCTGTGGAGCAGTGAAGTGGCCATACAAGATTTGGCTCAGAAAACCCCTTAAAAGAGGTTGTCTATAAACAGGAGTTATCACTGTACTGCCCACTAGAGAGGTGTAAAAAAAAAAAAGTATACTGACCTGCCCCCAGCACCCCTTTGTCCCCCGCCTGTATCTGTTCAGTCTCATGGTGGCAACTCATTTCTGGAAATCCTGTACCTAACTGGTCTCAGCGATCACATGAGGTTCAGGACTCCAAGCAAGGAGGCGCCAGCACGAGACTGAACGGACACTGGCGGTGAACAACAGAGACAGGTGAGTATGCTTTATTATTTTTTTTTTTTACATCTCCCGCCTGGCACATGAGTTGCTCCAATTCCTGGACAACCACTTCAAAGGATTTATCCATGTTTCTAATATTGATGGCCTGGCCTGTCCTTAGGATAGACCATCAATATTACATCTGTGATGATACAACAGCCAGGACCTCTGCAGATCAGTTTCCAGGACAGAGCAGCTACAGGTAATGGTAACATTTCTAGGAGCCGCACTGTTCACTTGCCATACAAGGTGTAGCAGTAGGTTTAGGTAGTGCAGTGGTGCCCATGGTATAACGGGTGAGCAGCATGGCTCCCAACATGTTATTACCTTTAGCCGTCGTGTCTCGGTAATACTGATCTGCAGGGTCCTGGTGGTGGGCCCCTAGAAACAATTCCACTGGTGGGCCCTAGACACCCCAGTCTGACCCTGGGTGTGTGAGTGAGAGAGGGATGAGGAGGGAGGGAGAAAGGGGGGGTGTGAGTGAGAGAGAGAGAGAGAGAGAGAGAGAGAGAGAGAGAGAGAAAGGGAGGTGGTATGAGTCAGCTCTGAGTGAGGTCCAAGGCATCCTGGTAGTCGTAGGAAAACATAGAACAGGAAGACTCCTGTGTAAACAAATGCAAAAGATGCCAGGAGATCACAGAGAAAACCAGAAACTACTTAAAACACTGCTGCTGTTATTTGGATCACTTATTAACCTATTAATGACACTAACACATCTTTTTTGAAAAATTATTTGCCCAGAAAACCCCTTTAAATCATTGTTCCAGAGGGTCCGATCCTGCAGCAATGACATAACTGTCTGCACCTTATGTAACCATTGAGGTTCGGGGAATAGCTGCAGCAGCCACATAGATGATCCTTGACGTCATTGCCGGTTACACAAGGTACCGCCTACGGATAATGATTTCTACCACCATAGTTTTTCCTTAAAACCACTGGCATGTTTGACTACTATAGGCATCCCCACCTTTTACTCTTTGCCACTGTTACTATGGAATACAGCATGTAGTGAGGCTGAACTGTCAGAAATTTGGTAAAAGTTCTTGAGGACAAGGAAGACTCTTGCACACTCTTGCCAGCTTTTCCTAGTGTGCATGCTACGTTGTAAAAAATTATGTGAAAACCACAAATATATTTTTAGTTTTGGGTTGAATCTAACATGTGAAATCCAGCCTAATACCAAATACATCATTCATTCTTAATTGAATCAATATCCTTGTTCTGCACACCACGCCCTGACCTCAGGTCTTAATCTTATTCTTGAGGAAATGTCCCAACTGGGGATAGAAAAGTGTAAGATGCAATTAGGTTCTTTTTGTGGAATCAGTAATAGATCAGCCTTGTGGTGACATCAGCGAGGGCTTAGTCACTCCGCACATCAGGGTTTTATTAGGTTTTTAAAACTTTCCTTAAATACTGGAAATGGGGATCGGCTAGAGGCGACATATATGTTACTCTGCACTCAGGATTATGGGAGTCAAGGTTTTATTTTCTTTGTGTCTTTTACATGCTTGTACTTTTTCTTGTGAGTTGCTATAAATCTAAAGGTGGACGCTCGATGTGATTTATTTCGTTTTGCCACTGTTTCATTCATCTTTATGATTTACGATAGATTTTAAAGACTGTAAAAACTCCACCAAGGGCATTGTATGAAGGATACAGAAGCACAGAAGCAGGGCCGTACATCACTGCTGACATAGCCTTGGGTCAGATGTAGGAAGTGACAGCAAAGTTAACTGTTAATAATCTTGGAAGTTTATGTGTTATTAGTCCTTGGATTAAAATATTATAACACTGTGGATCAGAAAATAGCTTCAATGTAGCCCTTAGTGACCAAACATTATATGTGTCCATGCTATTGTAACTCCTGGTACATATATGTGTATGTATGACCATGTTGACTGTAGTTTTTTATTTGTTGTTGTTAAATATGGCGCCCTGAAAATTTTCAGGGTGGTTGTGTCGTCTTTTAAGTAAAGCTATGTTCCTTTTGGTGAAGTGGATGCACAATGAGCCAACCTGCCCTCCAGCCCAAACATTAATGTTCCCCTTATACATTATATATATGTCTCATAGTATTAATATTCTACCCCAATGCCCCCTTGATATTAATATTCCCTCCTATTAATATTCACAATATTAATATTCCCCCAATGTTTCCTGATGTCCCACCATTAATATACTCCCAATGTTTCCTGATGTCCCACCATTAATATTCCCCCAATGTTTCCTGTTGTCCCACCATTAACCCCCCCCCAATGTCCACTGCTCTTCCTTTATATTACCCCAATGTGAAAAGAAGATAATTATTCTCCCCTACCTCTAATCCTTTGACACGCGCAGCTTCTTCTTCCAGATAACAAACCTCTGTAGGCCTGCAGTCTACAAGGTGGGGGGGATCACTGTTAAGATGGCAGTGTCCCAGAACGGGAGTCAGTGGCATCATTACACACCAGGCGTCTGGACACAGACATCTTACCTGTGTTTTTGGCACCCTTGTAGGCCAGATGCTTTACCCAGGGTCAGGTCAGGGTACTTCTTTTTCCCAATTCTGTGAACCAACAGTGATTTTTACAAGGGGGTAAACAGAACCAGGTAACAAAATAAAGACATACTAATAGGGAATGTAGATTGGGAGCTCTATAGATAGCGGTTGACAATGTCTGTAAAGCATCGCAGTATATGATGGTGAAAGCATCATAAAGAAAATAAAATATACTAGCCCACCTCTGAATATAGATAGAGAGAAGGTTGGATGAGAAGAGAACTGTTAGATGGAAAAGCTATATACTCATGTGCATAACGCTTAAAATGCTTTAGGATTTTAACTTATTATTTTTGCAATAGAACAACAAGCCTGTATAAAACCCCTTTTTGTGGTTATAAACAGCATGTACATTGATTCCAGATGCAGAGATGGCCCAAATAAGAAGAATTGTAATGGTTGTCTATAATCATTAAACAAGTAGTAAATCCACAAGATTATTTTAGCCTCTAAACCACCATAATTTATCTTAATGCAAGGTAATAGGAAGGAGTTTAATGGTCAAATGGTTACAAGCAAAGTTGTTCCTATCATTTATGATTTCATTTCCATGTCTGTCTTCATCATGCAGATCATAGAGCATGCAATATGTATAATAGTTAAAGGGGTTGTCCCATCTCAAGGATCCCATCTATACTGGTAGATTATGTAAGTTGAAGACTTTTCCTAAATATATTGCTTTAGAAATTCTGCTTTGTTTGCCTGCTAGGTGACCTTATTCCTCCAATGTTTACACAGCATTGCTATAACCATGGACCTATATGACAAGTGACGTCACTCACTGCTCTGCTCGGCAGGACAATAAGTTCAGCTAACTGCAGTTTACTGATAAATCCCAGTCTCTTATTTCACTATGGAAACACACAGATAACACAGAGTCCATTCTGCAACAGTTTTTTGTAGTTTTTGCTGCGGTTTTTTGAGCCACAATCAGGAGTAGCTTGAAAAGCAATGGGAAATTTAAAGGAAGTTTTTAGATGTTTCCCTTCTGTTAAATCCACTTCTGACTTTGGCTCAGAAAAAAGCAACAAAATCTGCAACAAAAAACGGGTGCCTTATTTGCACATTATATCATGCTTTTCTTATTACTTATTTCTTCATATTTTTATCTTTGTGTGTGTGTATATGTATATATATATATATATATATATATATATAAAAATGTATAGTATTACGTCCCTATTTAAAGAGGATCAGCGATATTATATACGGCTACAAAGCTCACAATGAGCTGAATTCAGTGCACTGTCAACTTTATCGGTATGTACCTGGGTGATCGTAACTGTACTCTTCCATAGCCTTGTACTGTCAGGAGGGATGTTCCTCACAGCCCTCATGAACCACCCTTCTGACAATTGAAAGGATATCGGTGTCAGCACTGTCAACTTTACCAGTATGTACCCGGGTGATCTTGACTGTTCTCTTCCATAGACTTGTACTGTTAAGAAGGATATAAGGCCGGCCCTTCTGACAGTGGCCAGATAGTGTCAGCACTGTTAGCTTTTTATTAGCATATAATACCGCCAATCGCCGAAGACATGAAAGGTTTAATGATTTAAACAATAAAGGAAGGAGGCAAAAAAAAGGAATTGATCTTTTATACAATCACATGCCATAAGGTAATAAATTACTAAGTGTTGACTCACCATTCATTTCTTAGTGAAGTGTCCAGAATAACCTCAGCAGGCTCTCCACACCTTGAGTGACATCTCCTGGAAAGGACGTCAGATGATGCCAGAGTTGTCCATCAAGATCGGTAGGATATTTCAACAAACATCAAGTATAGCTTTTAGGCATTGAATTCCACTAGTTATATTCTACTGAGCCAAAATCATTCACACTTGATAGAACCCAGGCTATTACCATCAATATACTGACTGTAAGATAGTTACTAGGAAACTTACAACTAAATTATTTCTAAGTATTTCTAGTATGAAAACCACAAATAAGATATTACGTTAAAAAAAAAAAAGCCAAAAAGAAAAGCTGTTTTTATTAACAAAAATCTCTGGTGTACAGGAGATAAAATCTGTAATTCTGTTGGATTTAGTTTCTTGTATGTATTGAATATGTATGGCAGTGTAACACTATGATGTATGATACAGTACACACCCATAAAGTCTACAAACCAGCAAATAACTGCGTAAGACAACACTGGAGTGTGTAGTATTACATGGTAGGCATTCAGTACTTACTCATGAACGAAGGTCCCAGGAAGGCTGCGCTAATATGGCACATGGACGTGTCTAATGACTGTCATAAAATGACATTGTCTCAATTTGGACTTCAATAAAAACAATAACAATAAAACTGAGACACCATGTCTATGTCTCTGTCTTCGCAGCGTTTGCTTGTGGTCTGTGTCCTCATACAAACTCTTAACTGTTAACTTTCTCGTTTCTGGCATCATAATAAAGAAACATGGACTCTCTTGAAGTTTTATAGCATGCTTTAAAAGGTTATTTAACTTTTCCTATATTATTTGCTGCTTGTCTTATTTATGGAAACAATCTAGTAGAGAAGAATGAGTAGCGATAGCTGTCTCCAATTTGCAATGATTTGTAGTAAGTTCTTCTTTTCGAGATATTGAAAACCACTGCATCCTAAAAAAAGAAAAAAAAAAACAACATTTTGGGTAACAGTGGGTAGGGGGTGATATAGACGTAGTCAGCTATTCCATGGGGCATGTATATTGGCAACCAGATAACAATAATAAATCACTTCTATAGATACGTCCTGCTGGGTAACTAGAGTCCGGAGTTTTATTCCTGAGTACCGTCTCAATGCAATTTTTCCGGGTCTTAGGACGAGACCCCATGGGTGGACACGGGTGCAAGTGTGAACGCCGCATCACTCCTACTTACCACTTGATATGCCTTGGTTTGTGTCTAAGAAGTGAAAGGTTTTGAGGGAAAGGGGAATTACATCTAGGGAGATCCATAAAAATAGTTTGTGACAGTGTTCCGAAGTTGTAAATTCTTTAAGTGTTTTTATGAACAAATTGAATGTGATATGTTGTGTCTGCACAACGTCATTTGGTAGCATCAATATTCTCATAAACATGAAGAGTTTGGGGAACATTTGTATAGTTTGGGGTTATGTTTGACCCCATAGCAGTACCCATAGATTGTCCATAGATTAAACATAAAGAAGATAGTTGTAGTGTAATACCACGTCAAGTAGAGCAAACAAAAATCATTTTGTTCATCCCCCATCTGCTTTTTGTAAAATATACTGCCTGTACATCCTTGGAGAGTCCAATGCCGGTATAAGGACTAGAAAGAAGTTCAATAGTCCCCAGTTTATTCATAAATTCCCATGTGTCTCTTACATACTATTCAGCATGTACGTCAACAACTTTATCTGAAAAAGTAACTATTGGTGTGATGACACACCTTATTATCAGATTCCTCAGGTACTTGTAGTTTTTAGTAGTATATACAAGACAATTCTCAGATGCTAGTCTAGGAAAATGAGTGCAATTTAGAATGAATAATATCGGTTTTATATGCACCCCCAACAACCAATTTTATTCTATGCCTCACAGCAAAACTTACAGACAGATACAGAGTTGGTGGATTTGCAAATATAGTAAGAAAAAAGTTTTATATTATCTGACAATTACACTTTATTATATTACAATATTCAGAGCACTGTTGGCTTTCCCGGTACATACCCCAGGGCTGCAGATATCGGTGCCATTAATTTTAGCACCGATCTCTCTCCACTGTCAGAAGGGCATTCCTGACAGTCTAGTGTCATCACTGGGCTGTTAGAAACACCCCCTTGGCAGTACTTGTCCATAGACTAGTACTGGGGAGGGGAGCGTTCCTCAGCGTCATGGCTGGGCGGTAAACAATGCCCCCTCATAGTATAATGCTACACACAGTACTGTCAGGAGCTGTGTTCCCAGTTAGTCTGTCAGGAATACCATTCTGACAGTGAAAAGCCATCGGTAACAGCACCAATAGCTCTTCCTCCGGGGCACATAACGGGAATGACAACAGTGGACTGAATAAAACCGCACATGAGGACATGATTTTTTTTTTTCTGGGAATACACCTTCATGGGCTTAGGAAAGTGCATTGCCAGATGCCAGTGCATGGTTACAGTTCCAGAGAGTGTCATGGCGCCTTTATACACTGCTTACTGGTAAATTGCACAGGGGTAGAAATTCCACATTGATAACCTATTGAAAGCCATATTAAAACCCACAATATTTACCATATTTGTACAGATGGAGACAGCAGGATATGGCAGAGGTGTAGCTTCTGGTCCCTAACCATCTACATCTTTCTATGACATATGCCTGTCTAGTTCAGAAATGTTTTTCAGATCACATTTAACCTTCTGTCCCCATTCTGTTCCAGTTCCAATCAGTTGATCCCGCAGTTGACGTAAACAGTTGGAAATCAATGATAAAGATTGCACTCTGGCTCGGTCTAGAGCTCTGTCAAATCTGTTTTCAATCAACATGAATGTGAATGGTGTTACAATAAGTTGCAGTGACTTTAAGAGATAAATGGAAAAGCACTGCAGAAAGACAACTGGAGAATATTTACATTTCCAGTGGAAAATCATGAAAAAAATCATTACTTATATTGTCTGCTTTGAGTTTTAGAGAAAGAGCCATCGCTGCAGTCCAAGTTTGCGTCCACTTCATTTTTCTAGAAATTTTTACTGCTAAACCACATTATATAATGATATAAATTATAATAGTAACTTTTTATATCAGTGACATATTGTGAGGGGCTGAGAAGCAATCATTCAAAAGGGTCAAAAAGAAGGCAAGCGCTTAGGAAGGTTGTTTTTTATTTTATTTTATAGACTACAGTGATGTGCTGAGACTCAGTATATTAGAGTCTGGTCTTCTCCATGGAGATGGTCAGCTCCGCTTTCTCAGCCATACCTTAGAGCAGTGAACAGTCCTTAACTTTCTGCTGGAGTCCTATGTGTTGCAACCCCTTCTAGTATATTGGTGTCCATTGGCTTAGGATTGTTTTATTCTATTAGGTATTCTGTTCTGTTTGCCCACTGCTAGACCTGGACAAGTTTATCTCTCTATGGATTCCACCTCGTCTCCAGGTTCTAGTTCTACCTATATCTTGAATACCCCAAAACTTTTCGGGTCTGTGAATCCCAAACCTATAGGTGATCCTGAAACCTCTGCCTATTTCCTAAGTACCCTGAAACTTGCCTGTATCATGTGATGCCTGAGATCTGTCAAAATCTGATGTGAACTGTGAAACCTGTGACTGTATCTGGTATACCCTGAGACACGTGCCTGAATCATGTGTATATGGAGACCTACCTGTATCCTGAGAACCCTGAAACCTGATCCTATACCATGTTAGTATCTGGTGTACCCTGAAACCTCTGTCTGCTCCTATGCATCCTGACTCCTTTGCCTGTTTGCCGTGGTCTGCTATGTGCCTGCCTTGGTCCCAATGTGGCCCTTCCTGAACCCTGCTCCAGCCATGGTTCTATCTGTGGGTGCGCCTTGTTCCAGCTGAAGTCTGCCTGCGCCACATCCTGCCTATGCCATGTCCTGCCTATGCCACGTCCTACCTGTGCTACAGTCTGTTTGTGCCATGTGCTGCCTGTGCCACATCTTGCTTGTTCCACATCCTGCCTGTGCCACGTCCTGCTTGTGCCACGTCCTACCTGTGCTACAGTCTGTTTGTGCCATGTGCTGCCTGTGCCACATCTTGCTTGTTTCACATCCTGCCTGTGCCATGTCGTGCCTTGCCACCTCGGTGCTCTGGACAGTATACGGCCATCGCCACTTGATTTCCACTTTGCTTTCTAGGACTCTGACTATTGTTTTATAAAGCCATTTTCTTAATAAAGCTCCATTCCAGCCAGCATGTATTGCATCTCATGGGAACGAACATCTGGCACAGTAAATCTAGTCTAAATAAAGGGTTGGTCTTTTGGAGAGGTTTCTCTGTATTTGTATTTATAGCTGTTATTTTCTTCATTAAGTTTATTTAGCTGAAAACAATATCGGCCTCAGCAGAAGAAAAAAAATAACAAAACAACTTTCCAAAATATATCTTCTGCAATATGTTCTTGGTTACAGATATATAACCACAAATATATAAAAAGCTCACGCAGCGATACATAGACATTGTAAATCCATACATATACAACTTTTAGAGATGTGAAAGGTGCCACAGTACCCCCTTGATAGAGGAGATGATAGAGTAATTCTGTTCCTTATAGATGGGCAGAATATATAGGAGACCAGAGAACGGCTATCTGATCCTTATACAGGGGAAGGCAGTTGTAACAAGAGCAGATCAAGCCTGAAATCAGTCTCATACTTGCCCAGGATGCCAGGATAGGCCCGGGCTGGCCAGTATACTCCCTTCCCAGACCTTACCTTCTTGAAGTCATTGTATGGTTCCTACCACCAATCATCTTGCCATGTCTTCCTTCCGCAATGGGAGCATATATCCTTAGCACACATAATCTAAGGCAAGAGCCAATGAGCAAGACACTGACAGGGCGTCCAGGACAGAAACAGCCTAAGGAAAAGAATAGGAAACAGAATAATACAAAATATGTTAGTATCTCGCTAATTCAATTCATGGCGCTTAGTAAGGAAATCATACGGATTCTCTCATTATTCATTTTCACTTCCTTTTCTAAGTAATCCATCTTTTTGTAAGGCAAGATACGATAAATTTATAGTATTTTAAAGCAGCAGGGTTGTGATTTATTAGTAGATATTCTGGATCCTCAACGTAACATATCGTCATATGGTTCTGCTTGAGAGAAATTCCTGTATTCATAGGGCAACAATTCACTTATCTACATAGGAGACATTAGAGTCTTCAGATTCACTCATGTACCACAGACCTTTCCTTAGCACACAAGCTAGAATGCCTTTTATAAAGAATAAGTTACCTAGAAAAAAAAAATTACAAAAAATAAAATCCAAATATTATATAAATCATAAGTTGTATTGCATGCACGGAAAATACAATTAAAAACATAAAATTAAAATGAAGAGAAGGGTGAAGATCCACTCAAGTACTATATCATATGCCAATGTGAGTCCATATAAGTAACAAATCCATAGTAAGGGTGAATTCACACTGAGTAAACGCTAGCTTATTCTGAACGTAAAACACGTTCAGAATAAGCGGCGTCTAAGGCAGCTCCATTCATTTCTATGGGAGCGGGGATACGAGCGCTCCCCATAGAAATGAATGGGCTGCTTCTTTCACTCCGTGCAGTCCCATTGAAGTGAATGGGGAGTGCCGGCGTATACGGCAAGCTCTGCTCATGCCGGAGCGTACACGCCGGCACTCCCCATTCACTTCAATGGGACTGCACGGAGTGAAAGAAGCAGCCCATTCATTTCTATGGGGAGCGCTCGTATCCCCGCTCCCATAGAAATGAATGGAGCTGCTTTAGACGCCGCTTATTCTGAACGTGTTTTACGTTCAGAATAAGCTAGCGTTTACTCAGTGTGAATGCACCCTAAGACAGATACTTTCCTCTCCGGATGACTCGTGAGGACACCACGCGGTAAACACATGGACCCCATTATAGTATATGGGGTCCGTGTGCTTTCATAAGCTCACCGTTTGTCAGTGTGTTCAGTATGCTGTTCGGGGGGGTTCCCAAACGGACTCTCCGAATGGAATACCGAACACAGATGTGAACCAGGCCTTAGCTGCCCCCTGTAAATGGGCCTGATACAAAGCAGACATGATATAAAGGTCCAAAGGAAAGCCAACAATCTGCCTCATCCATAACCAGTAATGTAGCTAATATTAATAGTTCTTATTAAGGAACAGAACTTACTAAAACACTTCTGACACATCACTCACTTCATTTCGATGTCTGGGGAGCAAATGTCTGGAAAGTAATAACATAACTCAGGAGTGACAAAGCACACCCCACAGATGCTTTGGGGTGGAAATAGTTGACGCGTCACAATTTTGAAGTCGTAAAATAGATGTCACATAATAATAGATGTCACACATATGTTTTTGGCTTTGGTCTTCTGATAAGTGGTACTGTCTGTCCTATCTGATCATACAAAGATATAAGAGGAAAGTTGGTCCGCATTCCTTTAAATTTGTAAAACTTCTTTATTTCATTCTTTAAAATACATAATTACAGGTACAAAAAAATGCCAGTGAACAAACTCCCCAAAAAAGTGTCAAATAATCATGGCTGACATGATTATTTATTAGACACTTTTTTGGGGAGTTTGTTCACTGGCACTTTTTTGTACCTGTAATTATGTATTTTAAAGAATGAAATAAAGAAGAAGTTTTAGAAATTTAAAGGAGTGCGGACCAACTTTCCTTTTATATCTTTGTACAGAATTAAGCTTCAGGAGTCCGTAGCTATTTGGCCGTGCACCCAACGAAAATTGCAAAAGACCAACAGGAGTGGTGAGCTGCAATCTTTCCATACTATTTCTATTTCCTATCTGGACAGAATATGCAAATCTGTCTTCCATGATGTAATTAGGAAGTCAGCTGCTGCTGCCTCAGTGTTGCAAACCAATAGAGGGCGCTCACTGGAATGTGCAAGCCTGTCTTCCCTGATGTAGTTAGGAAGACAGAACTCCAGTGAAATAACCCAATAAAGGCTGCTCCCTTTCGCATCATGCTCGACCTTCAAAGAGGCCTTTGTTTTGCAATGACGCTGGGATTATTACCAGGTATAGTCTCTCAATCGAGGACGGCCGTTTCGATGTACTTGCATCTCATCAGCTCGATGTAGAGAGGACTATAACCTGGTAGAGGTGAGAGGCTATCTGATCATACTTAATGACAATGGAGCACATTCATCAAGCCCCTAATCCAGATAAGTGGCATTGAAAAATTTAAGATCAATACTTTTTTAACGTGAAATTGTGGCATTTTTAAGCCGTCCTTGCTTCCTTCCAAAACGAGGACATGATGAGTTTGCACTGTTGGTGGAGTTGTTGGCTCAGCCATATTTACCAGAGCATGATGCCTAAAATTAGCTACAAAATAGTGTAGATTTCACTGTAGGTGGATGGCCCACCAGAAGATGCCCCTAGCCTGTGATGAGGCCTCCAAAAATTCTGCTAGCTCAGGGATTATCAAGACCAAATTAAAATAAACACTGATCTTGACAACTCCTCCCCCAGTTCTTTTTAGTTGTTGATATATATTTTCCCCCCTATCAGGATGTCTTTGGAGTGTGAGAGGAAACCCACGAAAACACGGGGAGAACATACAAACTCCTTGCAAATGTTATCCTTGCCAGGATTCAAGCCCAGGACTCCAGCGCTACAGGGCTATAGTATTAACCCCTGAGACACCGTGCTGCACTAGATTTGACAAACACGGTAATATCTCTGCAAAGGAGGCACCAATTAACAAGGGGGAAAACACCGTTTGGTTCAGATAACCCTAATCTATATATGGGGATGGGTTGATACGTTGGGTTCTGGTGCCAAACTCCCTTTAACCTTTCAAATAGAAAAAAAAAGTCCGAAATTAGTCTTTTATAAGACTTCAAATCCTAGTCAGTAAATTATTCGTATTATACATGTAAATTGCTTTGTGTTAAGAAATATATAATTAATTTCAGTTGTAATTTCATGAAAAAGTTTCAAGTCTGCTGGGAAAAAGCAAAGTGAATAAAGCTGCAAAGTTTTTGGCTGGTTACGTCCGTTCATCAGTAGATTGACAAACCTGTCCCGTCGAAAACATTGTAGCTGCTTTTTTTCCAAGACATGTTTAGTTCTTATTGTAATATATTGCAGATTGTTTACTAAGTTCTCCAGGGATTTACAGTGCATTGAATTCTTCCAGCTATCCCATTCGAGATGCATATGGTAACATTTTGTATTGTGTCTCATATTTAGAAAGCAAGACGACTTTCCAAACTGGACTTAGTATAAAACTGTTCTGCACATCTGTAGTTTTCCATGGGATGACAAGTGGCTAGGAAATAAAATGAAAAAATACATGAAATAAAGGGAAATAAAAGAAATGACCACATCGACTAAATAGAGTAGAGAACCAAAGTTGGCATGCTTGATGGAAGTGAGGTGTACCGCGGTCCTTATCGGATATTGCATATTCCTCCAAGTCAAAGTCACTTTTAAAGGAAATCTGTCACCAGAACCCAACATAGCAGCCTGCAGATAGATGGGTTAGGGTCACCTTAACATCAAATGTTCTTTTCCGCTTCTGAATTGGTGTCTCCGTTGTAGAGATATTGCTGTTTTTGTCAACATGCAACGTGTTCTTTGGAGCAATAAGGGCCCTGTTGTTGCTCCAAAGAGGAAAGTAGCAAAACCCTCATTGCTCCAAAGATCGTAATGTGTGAAGTGATTAAACCCTCCCCATTCACTCGCTGGAAAGACATTTTGCTGTTTGATGGTATCTAAGGACAGACCTTCCTTAGCAACAGGGAGTGAACTACAAATTAGCTAGAAGGATGACACGTAGTGTCAAGAACTGGCTGCTTTTTGCCTGAAAAGACTTTCTAAATGTTTAATTACAGTGGATTACATTTTGGTCCAGAATCACACGCTCTATGAAATGAGACTAAGTTGTCTGAGAAGTTAGTGACCTTTTAACAAGTTAGTGTTTTATATCACACTGACTTTGTCATTTCCATAATAATTTTGACCTTTATTCTTTTGCTTTTTTATCTCCATCTTTATATTGTTACATCTGCTTTCTTTAATTTGTGCTTTGTAATAAAAAAACCCCAAAAATTAATTTGAAATAATGATCATTATGTAATAGTAATAAGAAAACTTATAATTTCTGCTATTTAGTCAAGTGGAAATCAGATAAGCGCAGCATAGTCTCCTCTGCTTTCTCACTAAAAAAATTCTTGATCTCGATTCTCGATCTGTCAAACCGGATATTTGTTTAATATTGTAATATTATACCTGATATATGGAAAGGAAATATGAGCTATTACTAAGTTTCTAGTAACAATTAGAATGTGGTCCAATAAAGAACAGTCATATTAGTGCAAATATCTGTATCATAATGA
Source organism: Leptodactylus fuscus (assembly GCF_031893055.1). NCBI lineage: Eukaryota > Metazoa > Chordata > Amphibia > Anura > Leptodactylidae > Leptodactylus > Leptodactylus fuscus. Next base: position 69,837,768 of record NC_134273.1, on the reverse strand, counting down.
CCAAAAATGCTCAGTATAAGCATTTTCATTTATTGACTTGGTAGACGTAAGCGATTTATAGCAAATAAACACCAAATAATCTTCGGTTGACCCAGAAATCTTACTTGGTGGCCGTCAGCTGCCATTGGAGTGTCCTCAACAGGGTTATATATACAAGAACCTCGGTGGTGGCCGCAAGCCACCAAATTTTTGTCTGAAATATCTTTTTTTCTTATGCCTGAAATATCTAGGGGAACAGACTTTGCAGGACAAATATTGGGGGGGAAAAAATCCATAAACTGCTCAAGAAAAATATAAAACAGTGGTTTGCTCTAAAGATTTCATTATTGATATAGTGAATGATTCACTACCTAAAGCTCAGTAAACCTTATAGCTTGACATGGTGATGAGGACGATGGCTGTTTTCTTATTTACGAACGTTAGTGTCTGGGGTTTCTCTCCCTACATTAGTCTGGAATGAAGCATATGATATTTATCGACGTATGGAAAAGTTATGCAATGGGTTGAGCTGTACAGAACAGCTTGGCCTAAGGTAACAGATAAGTTATGTCTGAACTAATGATGTGGTGATAATAGATAATAGACATTCTGCAAATCTGGATGTCCAAATGAGTAATGCACTGTTTGGGATAAGCAGAATAACACATTTGGGTCTGCACCATATTTTGTAGCTTATTTTTCCTAGCTTTTTATGCCAGTTTCCATTGAAAAAGACGAGAATGCAAAACTTTCCATAGGCTCAGATTGTCAAAAAGTGAGAGCACATCAGCCTAGTACAGCGCGCCTCCGATTTATAGCTCGCAGGTTTAAAGCAACATACAAAACGCCATAAAGACGATAAGCATTAAATGTATGAAAACTTTACATACTCATCAATATATTACATAGAGGTAACATTATTTTCTATATAACCATTACTGACCTATAAATACTCTATATACACTGTTCCAAACATTCAGCAGCACTGGGCACAAAATGTATTTGCTCGCAACAGTCAGTGGTTGTCAATATGGGGTTGAAAAAAAGGAGCTAAATGAATCTCTACATAAAGGTACCCAGACATATACTATGGCCCGTCTCATCGGAAGCCAATCAGCAGAATTTTGGAGTGTGGGAGGAAACCAAAGCCTCACAAGGAAATCCACATAGACAGTAGGAAAAATATTAGAATCTTGCCCTGGGTTGAATGCACATCCATAACCCAACAGGAGCAGTGATCTTAAAGTGACAGTAACCTTAATTTTATGCATAGAAACATGAACCACTGACCTCAGCAGCCTTGTGGCATATACACTCACCGGCCACTTTATTAGGTACACCATGCTAGTAAGGGGTTGGACCCCCTTTTGCCTTCAGAACTGCCTCAATTCTTCGTGGCATAGATTCAACAAGGTGCTGGAAGCATTCCTCAGAGATTTTGGTCCATATTGACATGATGGCATCACACAGTTGCCGCAGATTTGTCGGCTGCACAGCCATGATGCGAATCTCCCGTTCCACCACATCCCAAAGATGCTCTATTGGATTGAGATCTGGTGACTGTGGAGGCCATTGGAGTACAGTGAACTCATTATCATGTTCAAGAAACCAGTCTGAGATGATTCCAGCTTTATGACATGGCGCATTATCCTGTTGAAAGTAGCCATCAGATGTTGGGTACATTGTGGTCATAAAGGGATGGACATGGTCAGCAACAATACTCAGGTAGGCTTAGGCGTTGCAACGATGCTCAATTGGTACCAAGGGACCCAAAGACTGCCAAGAAAATATTCCCCACACCATGACACCACCACCACCAGCCTGAACCGTTGATACAAGGCAGGATGGATCCATGCTTTCATGTTGTTGACGCCAAATTCTGACCCTACCATCCGAATGTCGCAGCAGAAATCGAGACTCATCAGACCAGGCAAAGTTTTTCCAATCTTCAATTGTCCAATTTCGATGAGCTTGTGCAAATTGTAGCCTCAGTTTCCTGTTCTTAGCTGAAAGGAGTGGCACCCGGTGTGGTCTTCTGCTGCTGTAGCCCATCTGCCTCAAAGTTCGACGTACTGTGCGTTCAGAGATGCTCTTCTGGCTACCTTGGTTGTAACGGGTGGCTATTTGAGTCACTGTTGCCTTTCTATCAGCTCGAACCAGTCTGGCCATTCTCCTCTGACCTCTGGCATCAACAACGCATTTCCGCTCACAGAACTGCCGCTCACTGGATGTTTTATCTTTTTCGGACCATTCTCTATAAACCCTAGAGATGGTTGTGCGTGAAAATCCCAGTAGATCAGCAGTTTCTGAAATACTCAGACCAGCCCTTCTGGCACCAACAACCATGCCACATTCAAAGGCACTCAAATCACCTTTCTTCCCCATACTGATGCTCGGTTTGAACTGCAGGAGATTGTCTTGACCATGTCTACATGCCTAAATGCACTGAGTTGCCGCCATGTGATTGGCTGATTAGAAATTAAGTGTTAACGAGCAGTTGGACAGGTGTACCTAATAAAGTGGCCGGTGAGTGTATGGCATTGCAGTGGCCAGTGATTGGCTGTGGTGTATGTGGCACATCAGCATTTTTCCCACACATGAACGTTTGCACGTACAGTAAATTATTTTACAAAATTCCTTACATAATTTATAAAAAAAAAAAAAAAAAAGCTGGAAAAGTCTAATCCCCTTTAAAGGGATTCTACTAGTATCCATTTTTGAACAAAGACCATGTCAGAATAGCCTTTATAAAGGCTATTCCTCTCCTACTTTTATTATTCTGATCTTCGCTGCTGTTTAGGTGTAATTTCGTTTTTCCCTTTAATGCAAACAAGTCTTCAAAAAGCAGAGGGGGCGTCACCTGTGCTGCCTGAAGACTCTCCAGCGACACTTCTCCGCCGTGTCATCCTCAACGTCATCTCCCAGGATCGAAATCCCGCGTATGCTCAGTCAGCTCTGCCATCGGGCTTTGTGCATAGACAACTGCGCATGTTTGTTCGGACATTTTACTGTGACCGCTTACATGAGCGTACTGTGCCCCTTGCTTTTGCCCCTCCCAGCTCCCTTAGAAGACACAAATAGAGATGAGCAAACACTGTTCGAAACAGCAGTTTCAAATAACACGCTCCCATAGAAATTAATGAAAGCGGCCGATGCGCAGACTTTGCCGGAGGCCGGCCGTTTAACCCCTCGCGTGCCGGCTATGTCCATTCATTTCTATGGGAGCATGCTAGTCGAAACAGCTATTTCGAATAGTGTTCGCTCATCTCTAGACAAAGTCATTCTCTGGCCAATCTCTACTCTCTAGTGTTTGGACACCTTACAGTGCCCATTTCGCTGGCTTGGCTTCTCACCAAAGGAAGTACTCGCTACTATCCAGGACGTTGTTTTGCTGTGAAAATTCAGCAGAAGCAGGTAAAAAAGGTGTAAGATGTCCATGCAGCAAATCAGTGGTCAGTCTCTTTCCCCTTACTGTAGCTACAGAGCGACTTATGTCTGATAAGAATCACTTTATGCACCTGGTTTGCTTTTATATGACTTGTAATCTGTTGTGTCTGGAATGTTCTGCAGGGTAGGGAGGACATAGAAGTTGACTCCCCACTTAGAAGTTGACTCCATAGAGTTTCTAGGAATGTATATAACTTTCCTGCCTTATTTTCAAGGTGATGACCTTTACATACCTACCGGGACTTGCATTCCTTACTGGGCTACTTGTTTATTTTTCTTTGATATTATATTTTCCTGGATGACAGGGTGTGCATGGTGACGTCATGTACTCGAAAACACTTGCTGCAGGTCTTGGCTTTGGTGAAAGCAGGAGAGGTTCGGGGAAGGGGATCCCAAATAGGAGCATCAATTTAGTATTTTTTTCTAGGGTCATTCGCAGACTGTAGGCTACCAAAAATTAATAGGAAAGGTTTGCCCTCACATACTATATAACTGGAGAAGATCACTTTCTCTTTTCACCTCTATCCAGCCAAGATGGTCATCATGACTTCTGGCCACAACTTTTCTCTGCAGAGTTCGGCACTCATATTTTTTTTTTTTGCAACCGCCCGCAAATTGATATCCTGCTGCTACCCCAATGCAGTACACGTTCATTCGGGCCTAATCAGGAGCAGAATGCCGTGACTGAATGCTGGCGCACTGTATCGGCATTGCGTCGCAGCTAGCCACGTAGAGAGTTCACATGGCATGTGAACATACCCTAAAATAGGCATCAATCAAGAACTGGCAAAGGGTAACTCACAGATGTAGTTAGGTCTATGGGTTGATACTGGTGCAGCAACACAAACACACAGCAGCCTAGAGAAAGTGTGCCGAACAGCGCGACCCGGAGGCAGGGTCACAGACAGTTACAATATTCCTCTGCTTTCATTTTGACTATTCCCATACTCTCCCGATTTTATTGACCCTGGTTTGTGTATTACTCTCCTAAACGCATACCACCCAACTTTCGAAGACTAGAAAGAGGGATGGAATGTCTGGTGCACAGTGCCAAACTTATCCTGACCCACTTCTACTTTGATGCTGCCCATTCCCATCATTATCTCTTTGTGCCACACAGTATAATGTTGCTACAGTCACCTGAACATATGTCCCCATGTTATATTGGTCCCCCTCCAGCTGCCCCCACAATTTAAAGAGGACCTTTCATGGTTTGGGGCATAAGCAGTTCTATATACTGCTGGAAAGCTGACAGTGCACTGAATTAAGATAAAATAATCCTTTAATAGTCCCACAGTGAAATTTCAGTATGTTACAGCAGCATAGTAGTACAGATACAGGATAATACACAGTAATATATTACAGGACACACAAGCTGAGAAGATATACTAGTAGTCCATAGCAGCTAACGAACAGAAGAAGAAAGGAGGAAGACTTCATAATCATAAGTTTTCTGTGCGGAGTGTCTTCGCTTGGACTGATGTAGATTATACAGCCTGGTCGTGGTTGGAAGGAAGGACTTGCGATAGCTCCTTCTCACACTTGGGGTGAAGCAGACGGTCACCTACAGTGCTGCCAAGTGCCATCAAGGTCCCATACATGGGGTGGGATTTATTCTCCAGCATGGAGGTCACCACAGACAGTATCCTTCTGTCACCCACCACCAGAAGGATACTGTCACCCAGGGGGCTCCCCAGGACAGAGCTGGCCCTTCTGATCAGCCTGTCAAATCTATTTCTGTCCCTGGTTGATATACTGCTCCCCCAGCAGGCCACACCGAAAAAGATGGCAGAAGCAACCACAGAGTTGAAGAAGGCCCTAAGAAGTGTCCCCTGGACTCCAAAGGCCCTCAGCCTCCTGAGCAGGTAGAGTCTGCTGTGACCCTTTCTGTGCAGCGCCTCCAGGTGATCAGCCCAGTCTAGTTGATTATTGAGGAGCACACCCAGATACTTATAGGTCCTGACTATCAGCACACTGTCGGCTTTCCCGAACTGTGCCCCAGGTGAAGAGCTAGTGGTGCCGGTACCGTAGCTCTTCAAACTCTGTCAGGACCGTCCTTCTGTACAAGCAGCACCAATAGCGCTATGCTCTGAGAATGGGGAGGAACGCCCCCACCCCTGCTGATAATACTAGTCTATGACGCTGCTGTAGAGAAGGACGTTCCTGACAGACTGTCAGGAACGCCCTTCTGACTGTGAAGAGCTATGGTACTGGCACAGATAGCTCTTCACCTGGGGCATAGATCGTGAAAGCTGACAGTGCCCTGAATTCAGCGCACTATTGGCTTTCCAGCAGTATATAGAACTGCCTGTGTCCAAAACCATGAAAGGTCCTCTTTAAAGTCCTTATCCATCTGGCCCCTATAGTTCAACGTCTTCCTCCTGGTATCAAAGAAACATGAAAAAAAACCCACTCACCTCTCCTCACTCCCCTGCTGCTCTGTAGAAGTCTCTGTTCTCGGAGTCTTCAGGCGCGATGTGGGTGACATCATTACATCGCGCCTACAGCTCCAGAGCACACAGGAGCAGAATGGTGAAGCCAAGCTCCTTCTTCACCATTGTATTCAACTCATCTACGTCAACCCGGAATCCAGGACGGTTGGGAGAAATTTACACCCAATAGGACTTGTGGTCCTTAGCCTGTAAGTCCACCTGTATCCTAGCACCTTGTTCTGGGGGTACAACCAGGGTCCTGAGCTACTTAGTCTATCCTGCCTGCAAAACAGAGCAGAGTAGAATTATAGGTAGCTCATGTACTTGCTGTCTGCTGAACCTTTCAGTTACCTGCTGCATATTATGAAATTCCTTAAATAGTAATTCCATTGCATTTTGGAGATTGCTTAAGCAGCAACTCCATTCGTCCTTTTAGTGACCCTACAAATAATCTAACACCCCCCCCCACACACACACAATCCAGCACAGATGCTTTAGTTGCTGCCGAGTTGAAAGATGACACCTTGTACTGACAAGACCAAAGTAGCCAATCACTGACCTCAGTGGTCACAGGTCAGACTGCTTTAAGTATTATCATCATTATTATTAGTAGTAGTATTATTATCCTTTAAGTATTATGAAGTTTTTTTCTGTAGATTGTAAGCCCCATATAGGGATCACAATATACATTATTTTTCCTATCAGTACGTCTTTGTAGAATGAGAGGAAATCCACACAAACACGTGGAGAACATACAAACTCCTTGCAGATGTTGTGCCAGGCAGGATTTGAACCCAGGACTCCAGTACTGCACAGCTGCAGTGCTAACCACTGAGCCACCATGTTGCCCCTTATTATGAAAAGAAGTGCGTAGAATCAAGTTGAAGCTTAAAACAGCGAGATTGACAAATGAGTTGGCCGCTTTTACATTTCAATTAGATTCTCATGATTCTAACGAATTCTTGGAAGTAGAAGTTCTAGGGAAATGGTCTCACGTCCTGGTGCTATTACTAAAGACTTGTTTGATTAAGAGCATGTGAATAACACCAGAAACAATACATTCTCCCCATCACCCAAGGGGAAACATTTTGACAACAAACTTTTTTTTTTTTTTTTTAAATCCTCCAACTGCACAAGTTTCTCTCCAGCTGCAGACCAGATACTTCTATAAAGTCTAGACTTGTTTTTAAAGGAAGATATGTGTAGAGAAGAATGGGCTGAGCCAGTGTCAGCACCTGGCATACTCCAAGTGCCAGGGCCCCATGCTCCTGAAGGGGCCCACTCAACTACCAGGTGCTGACTGTTACATATACTTGCCTCTGACCACGCAGTTTTAACTGCAAGACGCCGGTATGCAATTAAAAGTGTCTACATGGGCTGCTGCCACAGTCCTTTGGTCCTCCTCATCTCACCAACTGTTCAGAGCTGCCCTGCTCACTTCCTTTGCTACTTGAGTGTGGGCTGTGAGGAGGGAGCGAGGCCCTGACTGGGTGCATCATAATTATATACAGCCAGTGCTATGTCTCCCCAGGGGAATGGTGGAAGCTGCAACAGAATGCTGATACCCCGCACCATGACACAGGGGAAGAAAATATATAAGAATCTGAGGCAGATGTCCGCCTCAGATTCCTCTTTACTTTCCAATGTCTGAACAGGTTATATCTACTTGTATGGAATGGACTGTATTACACTTCACTCCAGTAGGTCTTCCTTAGGAGAAGGACAACCCCCAATTTTGATTATTTTGCTGCAGTGCGCATAAGTTACTCTAAAAGGTGCCTACTGGAGCTGTCGCCCAAGAGCCCACACATACCTGGAGACAACCCTGACAGTAGTGCAGATTTACTAATCCAGGCTTCTAGTGCAACATTGAGAGACAGACCAGACAGGCTTAAACTGCACCAGATTTACCACAGTGACTGATGCAGAATACATCATCTAGTGCATCCATAGACTGGCTATATGCTACCTGTCATAGGCTTACTTTGCGCCTTAGTTCTGTGTTAATATATATATTTTTTTCATGTACTGGTCCAGTCCAGTCCCTACAAAGTGGATGGGATTCTAGCTAATCCTCTCCACACTGCAGGGAAGAAAAAAAAAAATAAAAAAATTCTGCAGTGGAAATGCTGCAATTTCAAAAACATTTGCCTTTTCTAATTCACAGCATGTCAATTATACCTACAGAAATACAAGCGTACAAGTATAATAGAGACAGAAAGTACAGAGGAAAACAGACTGAGCAGAAAAACTTTTATGCGTTTCCACCACAGACTTTCTGACAGAGTGTTTTTTTTTTGTGTAGCAATTCGCTGTGTGTGGCCTTAGCGTATAGCACATAAAATGAGGTGTAGCATGTAGACCAGTTTTTTGCCACACATTAATACAGACTTGAATACAAAATTAAAGGGGTTGTCAAGGACCCAGATGTTTTTCATTTAGTGCACCAATTAAAGTAGAACTAAACTTTTGGAGGGGTTTTTGGCAACTGTTGTATCAATAATACATTTTCTAATATACTTAGAACACATTTTATCTCCTTTGTGTGAAATCCTGCATGTCTTTATTCTTCTCCTTGCTACTGTATCGAGATCTGTTCCTGCCTCTCACTGAATGTTACTCTGCATGGAGTACCAGCTTTTAGTAAGGGCTGTGTAAAATACAGAGAAAATAAGGGGAGGGTCACTTCAAATAGCTGTACCTCCAGCGTTCTAAAATTTTCAAACTTGCTTTTGTTATATGAAAGCTGAGATTCTATTCTTGTATATGACAAGAATAGATTGTCTACATTACTACCAAGGAGATCACTGACTAAACACAGTTGGGATTAGGATATTATATAGCGTTGTGAACAGGTACTATTAAAAGTTTTTTTTATTTTTTTAAGTGATATCTCCTTTTTTTCTTCATACTTCGAGTTGCCACCCTCTTTGGCAAATGCTACAGCTCTACACACTACACGTGTACGGAACAAAATATCCCTGGCAATGCTTAGATCAGGGATCAGCGACCTCCGGCACTACTTAGATACCGTATCAACACTGATGCAAAAATATAAAACAGCTTTTAATCCACACCTCTGAACACATATCAGGAAATGCATAAAAGTACAGTTTGTAACAAATAAATGTCACATGGTGTATATAGAAATTATTTCATTCTTACCCCATAAGAGGTTTTCATGCGGTCTCTGGTTACCTATTAAGTCCCTAGTTTTCCCCTAGGAATCTTTCCCCGAGAACCCCAAAAGATTCCCACCCTTACAAGGGCAGTACTAAACTGTACCTCAACAGCAAAATTAACTCTTTCAATCCCTACGTGTTTCAAGGCACTTTTGCACCTATCAGGGGACCTAGTTCTAATCTAATTGTATATAGTAAACCAAACAACGCCTGGGAACAGGTACAGCAATACAAAGCAATAGCTTAACACAGTAGTGTATAACCTAAGCCTGTACCCATAATTCAAGATATAAAAGGGATACACATAGCGAGTCAATCCCTTCTCACAACTTCCAGCATCCTCACAACTGATTTCACAACATGGCAGTGTCACTCAAGCTGCTGTGCTACAACTCCCAGCATGCTCCATTCACTTCCATGGGAGTTCCAAGACCAGTAGAGCAAGTGTGCATGATGGGAGTTGTAGTTTTCTAAGAGCGGGAATGCCAACGGTTGCTTACGCCTGGCTTAGAGCATCACTAAAGGGAACTTTACAGCCCATTTTCTATCAAAGGTTAGACCTACTTTATTAGCCCATTACAAAAATTTACCAAACAGCCTCTAGCACAATAGCCAAAAAATAAACAAAAACCCAAACCAGATATTAGGGCTCATGCACATGACAGTGTGCGAGCTGCAGTCTGTCATTGAACAGTATGGGCAGTGCACAAATATCATCTGTGTGTCACCTGTTTCTGCAGCCACATTCATTGGGGCTAGCGCAGGGGTAGGGAACGTACGGCTCTCCAGCTGTTGCAAAACTACAACTCCCAGCATGCATACTGGCTCTGCTGTTCTGGGAACTCCCATGGAAGTGAATGGAGCATGTTGGGAGTTGTAGTTTCACAGCAGCTGGAGAGACAAAGGCTCCCTACCCCTGGGCTAGCGAGCAGAGCTGCAAAACCCGGACAGGAATAGGGATGGTCCTGAATTTTGCAGCACCAAATGCCGGCCCACACATGGATCCATCTAAATCCAAATCTGATAAAGTGAATGGGAGAGAGCTCTTCAGGAAAAACCTGGTTGTATACACAAGAACTTACAGTTTATATATACACTAAAAAAAATTAAGAATTCTTGAATTGACTATTCAATGGATTAGTGCAGATTGAACAAAAGTATCAATATATTTGATCCAAAAAAGTACAGTGCAAGGGAACCTGCTTCTAGCTATTAGGACAGTGTTTTAATTCTAAGTGAAAAACCTAAAAAGTCCCATTTATATCCACTTGATGAAACATTGGACACAATACCTGAAAGATAGTAAAATGCAATAAGTAATAGTGGAATTTTACAAAACCACAGGCCGCACGAGCTTGCAGTGTCTGAGGAAACAATACATCTGTAGGCACCAGCAGAGTCTCATGGCTGCCAAGTTTGGACTCCGCTCCTTTAGACAAATAACACTTCAGTGACGTGCTGAGCTGAAATTACATAAACAGCAGAAATTACCAAGATCTGGGCCCCAGGGTTTTGCGGGTTTCAACTTCTTATGCAATCAATACTCCAACATCTGCAATCATTTTCCTGTAGCAGCCGGTGCCAGAAAAAGTACATGATTAACATTACGGACTCTGGAAAGAAAGAAAAGCGAACAAGTCTGATTATACTGTACTAATCATTCTCTATCCAGATAAAAACTGCTATTTCTCTATATCATAACCTTATAAGGAAACCTTCCAAGAATCCTGGAGCTATAAACATGGCAGACTGGATTTTCATCAAGTGTTTACACTCTAATCTTTTATTCCCCCCTTATAAATGTTTACCCGCTGAGCGATAAAGACGCAGCGCAAGATCACTTCTCTGACGGAACTCAAAAAATATTTGTCTCCAAGTCAAACAAGGTGGTGGGTTCCAATGTTTATTATAATTTATCATAAAAAACACAACTAAAATATACATATAATGCGTGAATGTAAAGTCCGATCAGACGAGGCCTCTAAAGAGTGGATGTGTCATGGCCTCCTCTGCAGTGATCCGTGTAGAAGGATTCATATCCAGTAGTCTATCCAGTAGATGGTAGGCCTCATCGGGCACCCTGTCCCAGCCTTGCATATTAATATGGCCAAAATCAAAGCAGTCAATAAAAGAGGCAAAGCCAGACCCTTGGCTGGTACTGGCGGAGGAGGTTGAAGGAGTCGCCCCTTCACACCAGGCATCTTGATTTTCTATCATTTTTGTTTGTAATGCATTTCTCTCCCTCATGGCATCAGATTCAGTTCCACATATAGGGACTAGGCACACGCGTCTCAATCCTTCGCATAATTCCTTTAAATTTTTTGCAGGAATTACTTTGCTACACACCACAGCTTTACCTAATAAAAAATATAAAATAAAAGTTTTAATGACAGTAAGTTGTAAAGTTCAGAAGTACACACATCATACACGTCATCTCACTACCATCTATTCAGTATTTTCATTTATCATTGCCAATCCTGATTACTTCTTAAATGTAGTAATACATGTAATATTTTCCAGAACTGAAATTACTTCTCTACGACAGTGAAAGGCTATGACAATCAATACAATACATGTTGTGTGGGGCCAGGACATGCTATTCAGGGTAGCATAGAGTTAATTTAAAGTTTATTTGCACCTTGTACAATATTTTATATAGGAAAACAAGTAAAACTCATCTTGTACTGACCCCAAGACACCTCTGTAATTTAGTTAAAACTGCATTAAAGGGGTTGTCCCATAACAAGGATCCTATCTATACTGCTAGTTTATGTGGATATAAGACTTTTCCTAAATACATTGCTTTATCAAAACTGCTTTGTTTGGCTGCTATCTTAATTTATTCACTTCATTGTTGACACTGGCCCTTGGTATTATCTGCTCATCTGTCAAGTGAGGTAGCTGCCTGCTCTCAGGGGGGAGGGAGGGGCTGACAAGCAACAGAGCTCTTCAGATAGGGGAGGGGGGAGAGCTCCGGGATTACTGTGCTGTCTATCTTCAGCCTTTCCACTTATCAGCCGGTTTAACTGAATTTGGCTGATAAGGGCTGAGATAAGGAGTCCATTACCTCTGTATGTTATGCAAGCTGACTCAAATCCAGCTCTGCTACATCAGCTTCATACTGTGGATCATAGCAGATAGCAGAGCAAGTGAAACCCCGCCCACCAATGTGCAAGAAATCCAGGAAGTGAAGAGTACAGAGCCTTCAGGCTGCAGAACAAGAGTTATGGGAATACCCCTTTAATTCTAAAAGCTTCATGCCTGAAAATCCTAGTGATTCTTTTAGGTTAAGGCCCAATGTTGCTGAAATGCAGCTTTTTTTTTAATGCAGATTGTTGCGTTTTGAGCCGAAACCAAGGATAGCTACAAAAGCAATGGGAAATATAGAGGAAGTTCTTACACTTCTCCCATCTGCTCAATCCACTCCTGACTTTGGCTCAAAATACTGCAACCATACTACATCACCCATGGATCAGCAGCATTCCATGTCTATATTTTGCTTTAATTTAGCCCTTTCTCCCTCTCCTTTAGGCTATGAGCAGCATGTCATCTGCAAATTGAGAGTCCACCCAGGGTTTAGCCATGGGGCATACAGTGACAGCAGTAGCTGCCAGCCATGAAGGGCCCTCCTTCCCACCAGTCACATAAAATATATAACTATTCTCAATGGCACAAGGTAGGAAGGGGCCCCATTACAGACTTTGCACTGGGGCTTCAAGTCACGCCTATGTGTCCAATCATCCAAGGCAGTAGAATATTCAGGTGAATGAACAAAGACAATTTGGGGGGTAGATTCCCAATAAGTGGAGAAAAGGCATTTTTCTCTGAGCTATATTACAAAGTAATTTCCATTTCATTGTATCAGGACTATAGAGATGGGGCCAATTTTGAGTTGGCTTCAAAATAAAACCAGTTTATATAATTTTCGTCTCCATTCATATCACTTTTTTACATCTTTAAGGGAAACAAAACCGGCCATCAGTTTACATAGACAATGTTAAAATGAACGAATCCGTTACTATCCATTTTTTCAAACGGCCACAGAATTATGGTATTCTATGTTTAGCCCCCTCCCCCAACATTCAAGTCTATGTAAATAGATTGCTGTCCATAGGAGTCTGTTTTTACATTAAGCGGATTAGCCCCGATAAAGTATAATCAGATACCTATTTACTGTCCTAGGAAAGCAGTCACTAGCTATAGAGGGTCTTTACTACTTGTCTGAGCACTGATGTCAGCCATTTATGAAGTCATGTTGGCAATGGAAAAATGGCGTTGACAGTGACTTGTCCTACTGACTCCACAGCCCTGACTTGTACCACACATTTATGTAATGCTTGTAACAGTACTTTCCCATTCTGGTCTCATTCCTAGTTTTCAGAAGTTGCTGAAATCCTTACCATAATGTTTAGCACCTTCACTAGTCTCCCGTGACCCACGGATGGCAATGATCTGAGCCAGAGCATTTAGATCATCATTAGCATTGAAAAAGTGAAATCGTCCGCTGAGGAGGGAGAGGAAGATGACGCCTGCAGACCACATGTCAATGGCTGAAACGAGATGGACATCAAATCTTTAATCTTCATTTAAAGCAATAAACCCAGACATCAAACAAATCGAAATATGAATTGCCTAGGACACATCATAGCTTATTTTTCTTTTATCAATTGCAACATGTGAAAAATAAAAGGCAAAACATGTCTGCTGTCAGAGAGAAGAATCCACTGGATTCCTAATACTCATGCATGTGAGCCAAGAAGTTTAGGAGAAAAGGATGGGGATTAGCCTGCACAACTTATGTCCATACAGCGAGTGTGACCATTTTGTTGGAAGGAATACTCCAAGTAACGGAAAAAAAAACCAGACAGTATAAAAATGGATACAAAGAATACAACCACTAGTACCAGCAGTAACATACACAATAATACATCCCAGTAGAGCTCCATAGGGAAAGTCACCCAGCTTTCCTAAACTGCCGTATGGAAAATAGGTATAGTTATGTTGATATCTCCCTCTCTTTCTTACATCCCTGGATTATTTTGCAGGTTTATTATAATAATAAATAAATCTTGATCCAGAGCTTCCCAGATTTGCCTCTGACCCTTCTGAGAAAGTTGGATAAAATAGTGTGTGGAGTTGTAAAGGTAACACTGAATACTACTTCCTTACATAAATCTTCCTCCTTGTGCTAAAGTCATACCATAGATTATCAAAATTTGGTTTGCAGGGTCTTGATAAAGTTGGGTAACAAACTAAGTAATGTTGTAATAGGAACTGCTGAATACTAGATATACTAAAGAAATCTCCCTGCTTGCTCCCAACATTTGCCCTTCAGAATTCTGGGAAAGCTGGTTAGCAAAGCATGTGGAACTGTGATATAAAACAAATGAAGTATTCAGGTTTTTTTGGTTTTGTTTTATCTAAACAAATCCCACTCCTTACCAAACAAGAGTGGCCTATTAAGTTAGATGGGCTTTTAAGGGTCCCAGGAACTTGAGTAGCATACCCATAAATGCAGAGTACCAAATATACCCCAAGTGAACCCTCTCCGCAGTGATAAATACTCACTGTTCTCTTGTGCAGTCTACTTGCTGCTCCTTGTATCACTGCTCCCACATCCAATCAAATGCTGCTGTGATGTTTCATTTGCAACCTCACGCCTCCTCTCCCCACCTCCATAAGCAGTACAGAGAGCAGGGCAGATGAATCATGGGAAATGTAGTTTATCCAGAGTCGCTGCATGTAAATAGTGATAAAAGGAGCAGCAAATAATATAAAAGCCAAGCAACGGCTGCATAAGGGAACTGAAGATTTAGCACTGCTGTGGATATATTTGCTGATACTTTTTGGAAACTGGATAACCCCTTTAAGGGCTAGTTCACATGTAAATTACGTGTGGCTTAATTTGGTCTGGGGAAAAAAAAAAACAAAAAAAAACGCCTCCTAATTAGGAAGCGGTTTTTGGACCTTGCTGCGTTTTTTTTGGTAAAAACCACTTAAAAAAAAAAAAAAAAAAAGAAAAGAAAAAAGCCAGGCAGTTTTCCCCTCCCCTAAAGTGAATGGCCGCAAAAAAAAGCCTCCCCGTTTCGGTTGCTTTTTTTGCAAAAAAAGCTAGGCTTTTTCCACCTCCAATTCACTTCTATTGCCTTTACTCAGGTGGAAAACGCCTGAAGAAAGGTCATGTCGCATTTTTTTTTCCCTTCTAGCAGGAAAAAAAAAAAAAAGGTAGAAGTCTACATAGACCACTATTGTCTGGAGGCAGATTTTGAGGCGAAATCCGCAGCTGACTGCAAAATATAAGGGGGTTAAAGAGTATGATCAATAATGGTGATGGGGGGGGGGATATCATGAACAGTTCATGGTACCCCCCTGTCCTTTGGGGTTATCTGAAGGGATAGGATAATAAAATCCTTCTCTCCCTACACAGTCAGCTTAGCTTCATGTGTTCTCCTGACACTGGAGTATATGCAACTTTCCTTTAACCAGTGAGATCTCAAAAGTCAATGAGGGTTACACAATCATGATCTTATTTTAAAGCTAAGAAAACAATGTTTCAGGACCCCATGACGCTCTACAAAATTTGAGAAGGGGAGAAGGCCTTTAATTTAAACTGGCCCCTCGACCACAGCACTAAAAGGTGCAGAATCAACTGGCAAGACTCCTCAGAGGGTCAGGGTTCAGAGTTCATTTCCAAGACAGCTTGAGCTCAGCGCCAGACCTTAGCAACAGTCTTTGATTGGGATGGGCGCTTGAACAAGGATTTCTTAAAAGCACATGAGGGTTGCTGTGGTAGCATTACCATGAACCAGATCAATCCACTAATGCACAGAGACTATTCTTCAGATCAGAATTGGTTGACAGTCAGGTTACCAGTCCTAGAACAGCTGCAGCTCTTCACACCAAGGCTCACATGCAGTTTTTTTAAAGGCAACTGTGGAGAGCATTCTAGTGTTCCATATATTTTGATGTCCACCACTGGGTGCCTATAGGTGCTCCAAGAACTCAGCAGTGTCCTGTACATAGACAAGGGCGGGGGCGCGCGTCAGCTGCACAAGCAGTGCACAGTTCACAGGATCGTGTATGGAACACCACAAAATAAATCTTGTTTGTTTTATGACAATGAGCTTTATATTCTTAATAGAAAAGTTTTTTCCTGGAGTAAGATGAAGAGTTTAAACATTTCCAGAAGGAGCCCAAATGACAAAACCATTCCACTCAGTTCTGAAGTGATGCAAGTCTCCCCTCCCCCACATTGTAATTATGAGCAGACACTGTATTAATTATAAATTCTGGCAAATAGGCAGTTCTGTAAATGTATTAATTTTCCCATTTTATGCATGTGTGTTTTTGTTTCTCTCAATGTGTATTTTTGGATGGTCTGCTGCTCTTAAAGGAAGGTTGAGCGTTACAGAACTTTCAGGCTATGACACCTTAGATATTGCGACAACCCCCCCCCCCCCCCCTCACATTTGACATTTCAGAGTAAACTTCCATTTTGCAAGAGACCTGCAAAAAATCATTAGCTATCAAATGGGTTGTCTCACAAAATGACTTATCCCCTACGCCAGAAGTTCCCAAACATTGGGCTGCAGCTCAGTACAGTGGATCACCTAGTATTGGGCCACAGGCTCCCTCAGGCGACCTCCCCCTGTATTCAAATGTACAATTATTATACTTGCAGAGCAGCGACAGGGCGCAACAGAATATTGTATATTGGTATATGGAGTACAGGGACTATTTATTTTGGGGGAGGGGTGCACCATCAGCTAACGATCGCTGTAATAATGCCCGCCCCATTACATATTTGGGGAGGGGCGTAATAGGGCACTATTACTGTAATAGCATCCCCCACAGGTAATAGCACTACTTACGTGGTGGAGTGTGCCATATAGGGTGTTATGTAAGGAGGATCTATTACCTATGGGGTCACTGTAGTGTTGCCCCCCATAAGTAACAGCATTAGTTATGTGGAAGAAGGAACTATTACCTGTATGGGGGCTATTAGAGCGCTGCTGCAGTAAGAGTTGTCCCCACAGATAATAGCATTACTTATGTGAGGAGGCCAGTGCACATGGAAGGGGGCCCTGCAACCCAAATTCCCAATACCAAAACACAGCTCTGAAGCCCTTTTCAGGTAAAATTTCATAAAAATAATATTCTGATTTTCATGTAGATAGAAAAATGCAAAATTAGAAAAATACAAATAAATAAGCCTCCCAACTCTCCCATTTCATTGGGAATCTAGAGCAGATATTTTAGTTAGAGGTTAAAAAAAAAAAATAAATAAGTGTCAGGATATTCAGGCCGAATCAGTTTTGTAAAACACATTGAACTGAAATTCTTTCCTATGAGATTTACAAGACAGGATCTGCCTGGACATCTTGCTGCTTCTTTTTACCTCCCATCGAAATAGATTACAGATTCTCAAGCAAAGGATCAGGACGCACAAATGGAGGATTGACCGGTAACAGGCTTGGATCTGACCTATTAGTTACTGGGGGGCAGCTTAACGTATTTACTTCTATAACACATTAAAGGGTATCCCTGTTTTGATTTGGGTCACTGGTCTCCATGGCAGAGGAATCTAATTAGTAGACCAACATTTTTTTTTTGGGACCCAACTTACGCACCAGTTACGCCATTATTCTTTTAACAAATGTGTAGTTTTCCGGTCCACCAAATCCCTGTTCAGAGCCAGCAGTGCTTTTCTGGTGTACAAACCATTAGATGGGTTACCAGGGGACAACACTTCCCCATCTGCCTGGGTTCTTTAGGTGCTAAACCTCAGCTTGCCGGACTTGTTCAGATACCATATCACGTGAGCCAAAACTAGCATCAG
Organism: Leptodactylus fuscus; assembly: GCF_031893055.1. Lineage (NCBI taxonomy): Eukaryota > Metazoa > Chordata > Amphibia > Anura > Leptodactylidae > Leptodactylus > Leptodactylus fuscus. The sequence goes on along the minus strand of NC_134273.1, from coordinate 69,819,889 downwards.
TCACCTCCTCTCTGCATTCAGTGGTATGACATGTACTATGGGATTGGCTGTTTAGTTATGATGATCTAGTCCGCCAGCCCCATACTCTATCATACCATTGAGCGAGGAGAAAAGGAGGTTCTGATTACATGACCTGGTGTCTAATCCAGCTGAGAAACCTAAGGTTCAAAACAAAAAACTTTAAGTAGAGTCCCCAAATAATCCTTTTAACCATTACTATACACCAGAAAGGCACCGCTTCTCCATTCAGGGAACTTCCGGCTGGTTAAAGATTAAACAATGATGGACTTGCTGTAAATATGGATTCGATGGTGGTTCGTGTACCAGGACACCCAACACAAAGCAGTCTTCCATTTGACTATCTCCCCTTCCTCAGCCCCTGAAGCAGAAAGGCTAGCGATGCACTCACAGCAGGGAGACACTTTAGGGTGTTACAGAAGTAAAATAGTTCTTTCTATATAAAGGAGGACTTTGTAGAATAAGGCTGTTGTCAACCAGCATAAAATATATAAATAAAATATACTTCGTAATACAACTCAGACTTTTTCTGTAGATTGTGAGCTCCATATAGGGATCACAATGTACTTTTTTTTTTCCTCCCATCAGTATGTCTTTGTAGAAAAGGAAGAAATCCACGCAAAAACGGGGAGAACATACAAATTCCTTGCAGATGTTGTTCCTAGTGGGATTCGAACCCAGGACTCCAGTGCTGCAAGGCTGCAGTGTTAACCACTGAGCCACCATGTTGCCCCCCCCCCCATCCTATAGATTTGTGCATTTGGCTCAGAAACAACTGACAGTATCTTTGCAGACCAGCAAAGGGTGACAGATAGGAACATAAAGCTACAGCTTACCTGTCGTCTGATAAGTGCTTCTTGCTAACACTTCCGGCGCACGGAAGCCAGGTGTGCCAGCTCTTGGGGCAATTTGCTTCTCTCTTAAAGTAAATGGGAAAGAAAAAATTTTTTTTTTAGATACATAAAACAGCAGGTACAATGGAAGATACATCCTCAAACTATTTTTAGGCTGGGGTCCCATGTGTTGTAAAGGCTGTGGTTTGGCCGCAATTTACAATCTCTGCAAAGAGGGTGGGATTCCAGCAAATCCCAGACACACATTGCAGAGAGGAGGATATTAAAAAAAAAAAGAAAAAAGGTGCTATGTCCTGCAAACTTATCAATTCTGTAAGTGTTTTTAATAAATACATTTCACAACAAGCTGTATTACATGATCAAATACTTTACCTTTGACAGCAAATATTGCAGACCATGCCTTTTCCAAAACACTCACAGATCAGTGTGTCTTGGCTGGTACTGGAAGCATTCCTTGCCACCCCTCCACTTATGTTCCTCACAGAAACCTGCTTTTGGGCTGCAGATTTCCTGCATGGCGCTTCCGTTAACTTGGATTGTTCTTTGGTCTGAGATGCAATAACCTAAAAAGTTAACAAAACATGTTAAAAAGGAATAAAGCAGACCAGGACATGCAGTAAATGTGTTTAATTCCACAGAATTGGTTGAGGCTACTTTTACATTTAAAAAAAAAAAAAAAAAAAAAAAAAAAAAAATTACCGTATTTTTCGGACTATAAGACGCACCTAGGTTTTAGAGGAGGAAGATAGGGAAAAAAAAATTTGAAGCAAAAAATGGTAAAATATTTAATATATGGGAGTTGTAGTTTTGCAACAGCTGCAAGGCCACATTGACAGGTAACCCTGCAGCTGTATGGGGACGCATAGAGTGTTTTTTTTTTTGCGGGGCCAGAAGTACTTTTTAGTTATACCATTTTGGGGAATATCTATTGCTTAGATCGCCTTGTATTGAAAAAACCCCCCAGTGGTTTATGACATATTTTCTACTATATATATATATATATATATATATATATATATATATATATATATATATATATATATATATATATATATATTCTAGGGACAGGAGGTGATTTAGAACTTTTATTTATATTATATATTTTTAAAGCTTTTTTTTTTTTTTTTACACTATTTTATTCCCCCCCCGGGGCTTGAACCTGCGGTCACTTGATTGCAAGTCCCATAGACGGCAATACAACTGTATTGCCGTCTATGGGACATTCTGTCTATTAGTATTACGGCTGGTCATAGACCCAGCCGCAATACTAATATATAGCCGTGACAGGCCTGGGAGCCTCATTAGGCTCCCGGCTGTCACCCGAACAGGTCGGCTCCTGCGATATCGCCGCGCAGGAGCCGGCCTGCAACTTTACAGGTACGGGGCCGGTGGGGACCGGCCCCGGGGGAGAAGAGGCCGCTGATACAGACTGCAGACTCGGCATCCGCTGAACTAGAGAGGCGGATGCCGGTGAGGGATAGACGCTGGCACAGGTGCCTGTGCCTGAGTCATCGCTGTGCTCCTCTGCCAGAGGAGCGCAGCGATGTCTCAGGCCCTGGCGTTTATCACTTGCCGGCATTCGCCTCTCTATTCCGGCGGGTGCCAGGCCAGGCACATTCAGACTATAAGACGCACCCTTCTTTACACACACACACACACACACACACACACACACACGTTTTTGCTTTTTCTTGATAAATGTAGATTGTGAGCCCCATATACAGGGTCAAAATATTGGACACTAAATACAATGTAGATTGTGAGCCCCATATAGGGATCACAATGTACATATTTTTCCCCCTTCAGTACGTCTTTGTAGAATGGGAGAAAATCCATGCAAACACGGGGAGAACATACAAACTCCTTGCAGATGTTCTTGGATGGATTCGAACCCAGGACTCCAGTGCTGCAAAGCTGCAGTGCTAACCACTGGACCCCCCCCCCCCTTGTTGCCCCCATTATAGATCTGTTTCAATACATTAGAGGATCAAAATATTGGACACTAAATACTATAACAAACTCTAAAAACTTTGTATCAAACCTTGACAGGAGGAGAGCACTCAATTCAAGTGGTCTTAGCCTCAAATTGTAGCGGAAAAGAACTGTGATTTTTTTTTTTTTTTTTTTTGTTAAAGTCTGCAGATGGTGTCTATTATATCTATACTGGAAAATGCCAGCGTTTCCATAGGTATAACTGACATTCTGTGATTTAGCATCCCCGTTGCATTTTTTTTTGGCCTGCAATGTGTGGATGAGGATTAGCCAAAATATACAGTATGGTGGCAGACATGACATTTGCCGATCAGCTGATAGGAGCTGTGACTATTACTACACTGGACAGAACCAGCGCAGTCGACTGAGCATTGCCTAGGCTGAGTTACTGCAGGTTCAGCTGTCGTTTACTACAATAGAGGTAATCAGAACCTGAAACAACACAGTGGACTGAGTTGTCCGTATCCAGCTTTGTCCTCTGTGTAACAACAGTACTGTGGCTCCAGATATCAGCAGATAATTGGGGTTCAGGCTTCAAACCCCTGCCAACCTGGTATTGGAGAGATACCCTAAGGTTATATGCTATTAAGGGAACCAGAGTTATCCACGTTGAAAGAATTAAAAAAATAAATAAAAGTACTTTATCTTCTATGCTGTTGAATGGGCTGCTACTGGCATAGTGTAAAGCTCAGCTGTGCTGCCTCCCTTATTGCACCACCCCAAGCAACAAAGGTTGAATTTCTCAGACGCAAGATTGCACTGTGACAAGAAGTGACGGTATGAAGACATATGCACTTGCAACTTTTCAGTTGTTACTTTTACCCTTCACTCCACTTTAACAGTTTGCAAGATTCTTAGAGGGGTGTTGAGAACCATAACTGTTAGGGCAATCCTCAGGAGCGGCTTTTTTGCGCCAACCTTGCATGGCCAGAGTTACCACTCACAACATACTCATTATTATCAACACGAGTGACATAAGTGATATGTATAACTACACCAGATCCAACTGTTCTCTGGAGCAGGAGACCTCAAAACACATACAAAATGCCAGTCTAAAAAACCACAGCTCTGGTTATAAACAGCTATTCATAAAAATTGTGCATGTGACTAAGAAACTTTATAATGCATCTTAAGGAGATCTGTTTTCTTAACTTCATATGCTGCTTTGAAACGGTGTATCCTCACACAAACGCTATGGAGAAGGAAGGGGTGGAGTAGGAAGTGCTTGGTGACTACTTCATTTATGGATTAATTCTGTGTACTAGTAGCCTCTTATCTACAAACCTAGTGTTAAAAGAGCATAGGGTAGCTGAGCATCAGTCTTTTCTCGCAGTCTCTCCCCTTTTCATAGACAAATGTTTACTATATACTAATAAAAAGTAATTTAACCCTAGAAGTGAAGAAACCAGATTTCTTCAATAACATTACAGTTTCTTGTAGTCACCTGCAGCTGTACACTTTAATGAACCCTCCACTATTTTATTTTTGATGTTCCGCTTACTTTCTCAGCAGCATTGGCTTCAGGCACAGCAGCGACATTAACATTACAATTCCTCTCTCCAAACACAGACCTCTGCGTTGGTTCTTCCTAGAAAACCAATCCAAATAGAGCACAATAAGAATTATATCTATTACACGTTATAGAAGATAATAACATAGTTAGGGAGTGAAGTAAAATAAGAACAGCTGCATGCATGATCCGAGGCATATAAACCCATTCCATGTGCAAGATGAACACTGTCTAGACAGAGTAATAAACATCATAACAGGCATCTTCACAAACACCCCTTGGAACACACAGTACTCTTACTCACAATCTGTCTATATTTGTAAGACCAACAGAATAGTGAAAAGAAAAATTCCTCGACAAGCAAGCCAAAGTTACTGAAAACAAAATATAAACAGACAGCAGATACAAGGAAATAGAAAGCAATAGGACAGAAGACATGCACAAGCACTTTGTAGCTAGGTATGAGGAACTACACTATGGCGTTGATTTTCAGCATGCAGAAACAAGAAAGACTCAGAACCTTTCCGTGTTTTCCTGGTTTTATCTGTGAATGTGACCAGTGTCTTTTGACAGAATGTTTTGCTGAAGGTGGTGGAACTACTTTTCTAGGTATATTTCCTGAAATTGTGTGCCGTTTACTTTGTGAGCAACTCCCCTCTTTTTCCATCAGAAAGTCTACTTTAGTTTGCGGAGTTCCTTGGGCCAATCCGAAATCTACTAGCGCATACCTAAACAGCAGAGGGGAAGTCAAGAAAAGACAATATAGAATTAAAATCTACTAAAAAAGGTGTCATTATATACAGTAACAGTGTCAGTGACGTGGTACTACAGAAAAACAGGGCATGGGGTAGAATGGCATCAGTCCTTGTCACTCACATCTCAATAGACTGAGGTTAACAAGATGTTTCTAATAAATTTTAAGGTGGTGCTTGCATAGTATATTTCTGCAAAAAATGTAAGCAAAAAAAGCAGCAGAGACCCACCCTAGTAATGCACTACTTTATACGGGTGAACATTTTGGGGAAAAGTTGCAGAGGGTTCCACAAGGACCCAGTTTATCTAAGGGCGGGTTCACATCTGCACCCCGGTCTCCACATTTAGGTTTCTGTCATCTGTAGACAGGAGACAGAAACCTGGCAGACAGTGTCCCCCCCACCCCCGTGAACGTTTTGTGGTCTCTAACTGGACACAAAGTCCTGGATGTCTAACTGTCCAGTTAAAAAACAAAAACAAAAGATGGTTTAGCCGCAGAGACCACAAAACGCTTATCGGCAGACACTTTGCAAACCCATTCAAGTGAATGGGTTTTAAAAATGACTGCCTGTTTGTCTCGTTGTCCAGTTTCTCGGGCAGAAGACGGAAACCTTAAAGTGGAGACCGGGCGCAGGTATGAACCTGCCCTAAGAGTTGGTATGACAAAACTGAGCAGTTACTGCACCTTAGCATTTCAGTATAGGGCATGCAGGTTACTAACACACTACTCACCGTTTCAGTTGTCTGTTGTACAAAAAGTTATTTGGCTTCACATCCCTGTGGACAATCCCTAAACTGTGGATACGTCTTAGAGCTTTAAGCAAGTTAAATATGTACTCCTTTGCTTCTTGGAAGGTTAATACATGCACAACGTCCTGAAAAACAAAACAAAAAACCCATTTCTTTAACAAGATATTAGGAAATATTCATTTTACAGATGCTAAACAGTAAAGACCAATTCATCTAAAGACTGAATACATTAGGGTATGTTTATGCAGAGTTTTTAGTAGATGGATTGTGCCAAAAAAAAACAAAAAGAAACAAAACGATACCATTCATTTCAATGGAAGTCCGAAGCAATCCCCCCCATCCTTCAGCTGGTTTTTAAGCCACTTGGAGACAAAAAAAAAAAAAAAAAAAAAGAGAAAGACCCAAAAACAACCACAAAAAGTCATCTTTTGGCCAGGGACTCACATAGTGTGAACCAAGTTGCGATGATATTGTGGGGAGGGGGGTAAAAACGTGGCTTTTTACAGTCACTAGTTACAGTCAAGCAAATCCCGTCAACATATTGTTTAAAAATACATGCAGTAGACACGCTACCATTTACAAAACCGTTGCAGTTTGGGAAATCTCAGAATATTAAATATACCTATAGTACCATCTGCAGGAGTTTACACGGAAAAGGCCTATATGTATTTACATGCCGCAATTCACATTCCCTTGACTGCTACCCATACAAGAGCTCCTGGAGTGTGGAATACACAATGTCAGGCTTAATTGTGGGGCAGTGGTAAATTTTCAGAATAATACAGGTGGTGTTTACCTGGACAGAACCCCAGATAACATGAAATATTAAAAGGGCCATGAACCTTTCCAGTCCTATCCTTAGAAGAGTCCATTAATGTTAGATCTACAAACATCTGACAATGCAGATCAGCTGTTCTGAGTCATCGCGGTCCCGGTAAGGTTTACATGCTTGTAGATGTGACACTCACTATATAATCTGTAGCGGTAACAATGTCCCATAGACTTTCATTTTATACAATTCAGTCAATGACCAGTGATATTTTTATAATTAGATATACATCTCTCTCTCATATATATATATATATATATATATATATATATATATATATATATATATATATATATATATACATACACACACACACACACTTTTTATTCTATCAAAAACTTGGCCAAAACAAATCTTACCATAAAGTTGTCATGCTTCATATAAGGCATAACAATGACCACATGATCATTTTTCCTAAAGCAGTATTTCACACTTATAACATTGTCTTCACCTCTAAAGGAAAAAAAAAAAAAAAATTAAAATCAGTTTGTTTTTTTGCCAGTGACCATTAGTAAAGATAGTAGTGTAGACAAGCAAAAGTTTAACATGTTACAAAATTTTAAAGACTAACTATATAGCTCGCAATGTCCTTTTTTCCCCTATCAATATGTTTTTGGAGTATGGGAGGATATACACGCAAACACAGGGAGAAGATACAGACTCCTGGCAGAATTTGTCCTTGGCAGGATTCAAACCCAGGAATCCTGCACTGCAAGGCTGCAGTGCTAACCACTGAGCCACTGTGTTGCCCCTAAGACTAACCATCTTAGTGGGGAGAATCTATTATCTTAATAGGTTACCAATGGACATTACAAGAATGCAGGAACTTTGTGATTTGTCAGAAACCCAGACAAGCAGGGACACTACATGTATGAGAAGATTATTTGGCCACAATAAGGAAATCATGGCGGGCTGACCAGATCCAGAAAGTTTCTACATTCATAGTCACATCTATTGACAACCAATCAAGAAAAAAAAAAAGATGGTTAAAGTGGACCATTTTATAGTACCTTGTTATAAGTGCTGCTGCACAGATCCTGGGGTACTTTCTATCCCCCATAGTTATGAATCCTGTTATTTTAGGCCCCCTGTATGCTAATAAAGCCCTTCAGTGTCAGAAGGGCATTCCCTGACTAAGTGAAGGGTTTAGCATACAGAGAGCCAAAAATAACAGGGTTCATAACTTTGGGGGCTAGAAAGTGCCCCAGGATCTGTGCAGCAGTGCCTATAATGGGTACTAAAAACTATACAACCTTGGGGTGGTTACACGGTTCAAGCTACGTTGACAATCTCTAAAGAAAATATTGAATAATAAATTGTCAAGGTTTTTTTTTTTGTTTTTTTTTACAAGTTTTCTACAAATTTATTTGTATTCAGTTTTATTGCTAATTTTTTCAAAAACAGACAAACAATGGGGCTTATAGGTGCCGTTTTCTACTAATTTAAAGAGGACCTTTCACCATATCCAGGCACAGGCAGTGTTATATACTGCCAGAAAGCTGACAGTGCGCTGAATTCAGCGCACTGTCGGCTTTCCCGATCTGTGCCCGGTGTAAAGCGCTATCGGTCCCGGTACCGTAGTGCTTTACAGTCAGAAGGGCGTTTGACCATTAGCCAGAGACTTTCTTCTGCCTCGCGGCGCCAATCGCGCTGTGCTGTGGAGCGGGGAGGAACGCCCACTCCCTCTCCTGATAATACTCGTCTATGGACGAGCTGTGTGAGCAGAGGGAGGGGGCGTTCTTCCCGGCTCCACAGCACAGCGCGATAGGCGCCGCGAGGCAGAAGGACGTCTCTGGCTAATGGTCAGAAACGCCCTTCTGACCATAGAAGACCTACGGTACCGGGCCATAAGCTCTTCACACCGGGCACAGATCGGGAAAGCCGACAGTGCGCTGAATTCAGCGCACTGTCAGCTTTCTGGCAGTATATAACACTGCATGTGCCCGGATATGGTGAAAGGTCCTCTTTAAGTATAGCTATGTTTTGGGAAAATACCTTTAGATAAGGGACAGGAATATTCAGAAGACAATAACACAAATTGCACAGTCACACCAGACAATCCATGGTCACACGGTTCAAGCTACATTGACACTCTGCTGGTTTTCCCCCTCCTAGAACTTGCAGTCATATTGAACTTAATATTGAGAACGTTCACACAGCTTTTTTTGCCAAGTTGAAAAAAATGGCTCAAATATTGAATCCCCCTTGGACAGCACACTTACAGAAAACAGAAATATTTATAAGTCTTAAAAAGGTTAAATATCAATTTCTGCAAATGATGCAAAACTACGCAAAGTATAACACACAAGGGCTAGTTCACACGGGGCAAGAGGAGGCGGATTTTGACGCCGAATCCACCTCAAAATCCGCCCCCTCACAATAGAGGTCTATGTAGGCTGCTAGCATTCTTTTTTCCGTGAGCAGTTTGTTCCCGCTCACGGAAAAAAGCAGCAAGATGTCCTTTCTTCAGGAGGATTCCGCGGCTGAATCAGTCCAAGCGTCCGCCTTGCGACAGCACCCCCCAGACTAGCCCCATTCATTTAGGCCTGATCTGGAGCAGAAAGCCGCGACGGAATGTATACACGCGGAGTCCCGTGTGAACTAGCCCTAAGAGGAGAGTAACCAAACAATGTTGGGCATCTGTGCAGAAGACAAACATAATAGAGCTTCAGCAGGTTCAAAGGTGGGTAACCAAATAGATGGAATGGGTGAACAGTACCTAGAGATTAGCAAAACTAAGGCTATTTTGTTACAGAGGAAGAATTTTTTGTTTTCGGCATCATTTGAGACTAGCCTTGCCGCAATCCTGTCTCTAAGACAAAAGCACACTCCGCCACATGATTTGACATTTGCTCCATTGCAATTAAATAGAACGGTGACACAGGAAGTCTTTAGCTTTCTACTGCATCATGCAGGCAGCTGCTAGCAAGGTCTGGTGCAGGAGAAGATCTGTACAGAGCGTGCTCCATGGAACAAGACTATAAATATTACATAGAACAAAAAAATGCTACTGATTCAACCACCTGGTTATTAGATTTTTGGTATTGGGAGGTTAATCCAAGGATTAATTTAGATTGCCAGATTGGGATCTAGAAGGATTTTTTTCCCCACTTTAGTGAGGTTTTTGCCTTGTGCTTGATCAACACTGCTTGTTGGAGGTATGAAAACAAAAACAAAAAACCAAAACAACCTGTCAATCTGTGTGCATTTTAATTGGAAAACTTACCCCGCCGCTCTAAGGCACTCTAGTTCTGCTGTTATTCTTGAAGGATGACTTGTAGGCACTAAATGTTTTAAAGCAAATAGCTGTTCTTGGCCAGACTTTAGCTTTGCATATGCCACATAAACTGAGCTAAATGTACCTACAGAAAAAAAAAAAAAAAAAGTTACAGGGCAGTTATGGAACAGAATCTGTGAAATGTGATCAGGACCAAAAAGTTACTTCTTGTGCCTAAATATCATAGATCCCCATAAAGACAGGTGTAGATAAATTTAAATCTGAAAGATTTTACCACAGTGCAGTGGGTAGTGCGCACTAAAGGGAAGTCGGCAGGTGTTTTTCCATCCTGAACTGGACTCCACATGTGTAGCATAAAGAATTGACCACTCCTATGGTGCCCCTCACTAAGATTTCTGCAGCTGAAAGGTTATAAGATATTAAAATCTTAGACTGGTGTCTACTGCTCTGATATACATTATGTAAGTTTCTCACACCAGAACATAGGACTCCCATTATTTCATCCTTCATAAGTATATTTTTCATTCACTTATTAATTGCTATGTTGTATGAGCAGTTTTACAACTGGGGGGATACCCACTGAGTGTGACTTTTAAAGGGGTGGGGGCTTCTATATAAGGTGTTTTACATGTCATTTTATTTCTGTGCACTTGAGAAAGAGGTTGTGCTTAGTGTTCATCCAACCTCTGCTGGTAAGTGCCGATCTTTATATATGTCCATATCCCAGATTGGTCCTGTTATTGGATTTACCTACTGTGCCGCTTACACTCGCGGCCACAAAAAAATGGCTGCGGGCATGTGCAGTCGGCTCTGCCCGAGGCCCGATGGCAGAGCTGACTGCACATGCGTAGAAGATTGACCCACAGAGCCGGAAGACGACGCGGAGAGAGGTCGCTCCAGAACATGATAGAAGCAGCGCTGGAGATTTCTCTTGCAGCATTGGGAACACCCCAGACCTGTTTGAGCGCTCGGGACAACCCCCAGTGCTGCAACAGAACTCATTTGCATACTGAATAAAATCTGGATTTTTCCCGAACAGTGGTGCGGAGAAGATATCTAAAGGCAAGAGAAGAATATTCTCTCTTAAGGCTATTTTTTCTATTTTTCTTAAGGCTATTCCTACATGTTAGGGACAAAAAAAATGGCATTTTAATGATAGAATCCCTTTAAGGTCAGATATTACTTCACATCTGCGTAGCTTAGTGTGATAGGAAAGTTGAAAGGGAGAACGCAAGTAGAGTCCCCCTTTTATGGACTCATCTAGGGTCACGTACGTGTGGGGTAAGTAGAGTATACAGATCCATAACAGAATTGGTTGGAAGTGACCAGATTTGTGACCCCCCCCCCCCCACACACACACCCCAGCAGCCTCTGTTAGCATCTCTGGATAGAGTGGAGAAGAGTTGACAGACTGCAAAGACAGATGAAGGGGAATAGACCCTGCTCTCTATAAGACAGATCACTAGAGAAGCAGTCAGTATATTTTACTCTACAAAGATCAGTTACAGTCAGGTGGTTGTTATTTGTAAACCACACACATGGTGACAGGTCCCACAAAAAAGCAGATTTCCCCCCCTTTCATCTTTGGTGACTGTACAAAGATGTGTAGGTGCCCTGTGTACATACCACGTTCAGTGCATTTTGTCCATGTTAGCACAATTTTATATGTTGTAGCTTAGGAGATTGAGATATATTCAGTGGTAGAAAAAGTCCAAAACCCCATGGCAGTAAAAGGGTTAAACAATCCTCTATTATATATTCCCACTTACCCTCTCCAATTTTTTGGGCGATATAGAAGAAATTGCGGAGTTGTGGAAGGACTTCATAGAGTCTTTGAATTTCTCCTGTAAGGATAGAAGTGAAGTTACTGTATAGGGTCACTTCAAGTCATCTTAAGGATAAGGCGCAATGAGGTGAATTGCAGCTAAAAAAATTATATATATATATATATATATATATATATATATATATATATATATATATATATATATAATCTGCAGACACTTATTTTTCCTAACCCTTTCCCATTTTGCCAAACTCCTTCCCTGTGAAAGTCTATGGGTAAAACACAATTAAAGGGGTTATCTAAAATTAAAAAGGGGCTTCTAAAAATTATCTTCAAATACATCCACAGCAGTGCTGAATATTCCCTGTTCCCTTGTGCAGGATTAGCTTGGCTTTATGTTACTTGCTGCTCCTTGTATCACTGTTATTTACATGTAGTGACTCTGTGGACAAACTACATTTCCCCTGATTCATCCGCTCACAGGAGAGGGTGGGAGTGAGCTAGCGAACAGAACATCACAGCAGCATGTGACCTCAAACGCGGGAGTAATGTATTACCTTTGATATTATTGCAGGGGAGAGTGGAGAAGAATGCAGCACAAGTCTGGTTTTATGCAGCACTTTTATTGCTGAAGAACTGCATGGGGTGATTTAAGACCATTTACACAGTATGTTTTTGCTGGAAAAAGCATGCGGTTTTATATCATTTAAAAAAAAAACAACAACTCTGCATATGCATTTTTTTTAATTAAAAAAACAAAACAGTAGCGTGGCCATTAAAGGGGTATTCCCATAACTCTTGTTCTGCAGCCAGAAGGCGGCTCTGTACTCTCTTCACTTCCTGGATTTCTCACATATTGGTGGGCGGGGTTTCACTTGCTCTGCTATGATCCCCAGTATGACGCTGATGTGGAAACTGATGTAGCAAAGCTGGATTTGAGTCAGCTTGCATTACATACAGAGGTAACAGACTCCTTATCAGCCAAATTCAATTAAATCGGCTGATAAGTGGAAGAGCTAAAGATAGACAGCACAGTAATCCCGGAGCTCTCACCTTCCCCCTGCCCTATATGAGGAGCTCCGTTGCTTGTCAGCCCCTCCCTCCTCCCCTGAGAGCAGGCAGCTACATCACTTGACAAATGAGCAGATAATCCCAAGGGCCAGTTTCAACAATGAAGTGAATAAATTAAGACAGCGGCCAAACAAAGCAGTTTTGATAAAGCAATGTATTTAGGAAAAGTCTTATATCCACATAATTAGCAGTATAGATAGGATCCTTGTGATGGGACAACCCCTTTAAATGCTCAGTTTTTTTTTTCTTCATATTTTCTATTCCTACCTTCGAAAAATCATAACTTATTTTATTGTTGACATAGCCATGTGGGGGCTTGTACTTTCAGTTGGCACCATTTTGAGGTACATACATACATTATATATATATATATATATATATATATATATATATATATATATATATATATATATATTTTATTAATGCTTTGAGTGTGTGAAAAACCCCATCCCACCCAATTTCATTTTGCATTTAGTTTTGCGGTATTCACGCTGCATTAAAAAGGACATGAAAGCTTTGGCTGGCAGGTCATTATGATTACAGTGATATCAGGTTTATATTGGTTTTATTATGTTTTAAGACTTTTACTAAATAAAGTGTCTATTTTAACATAATTTGCCTGGGGTCACCATATTCTAACATCTATAACTTATTTTACAGTCTTGTTGATGTGAGGGTTCTGTTGTGCAAGACAAGTTGTGGTTTTATTGTAACCAATTTTTGGTATGGACTGTGGGATTAATTTATTACCTGTGGTTTCACTGCAGGAGGGAGATTTACACAAAAGAGTAGATGCATGAATCATGAGAAACGTAGTTTGTCCACAGAGTCACTGCATGTAAAGAACAGCGATACAAAGAGCAGCACGTAAAATAAAGACAAGCAAAGGCTGCACAAGGAAACAGCGAGGATTTAGCACTGCTGTGGATGTATTTGCAGATCATTTTTGGAAGCTGGATAACCCTTTTAATGTGTGGTTAGGAAATGGCATAGTATTCCATTATCAACAGTGGAGAACTGTTGAGTTTAATCGAATATGTTGGACTGTCTTAACCAACATTCACATGATGTTGTAACAATGCCATAGAGTGGGGATAGTGGCACATGAATGGGCATTGCACCAAATGTGCACTATGATATAATTGCAGTAAAACATGCGCCTATACGTGCAATAGGGAATGACTTCCATGGAAACCCCCTCTAACCCTGTGATCATAACACAGGAAATAGAAGAGTATGAGGAGGGGGTAATCTTGCCTCCAAACCACCCAGATGCAGTGATCACTATTGATCATGGCATCTAGAGAGTTAAACCCCTGGAGTATTTCCAACTCTGACAGTGTCGGACCCCTGGCAGTGTAATACAGCTTTGACCTAAGCGCCATTCTGCAAACACCTTGCTCAGCGATAATGACATAGTGCAGAGTTGGGTGGGAAAGGGCTAAACACATGCAACACAATGTGAACACAGCCTCAATTGCAGTAGTGATTTGCATGTTACTATGCATTTCACCTGTATGCTAAAGGCCATTAAATTGAAAACCACTGGTGAAAGGTTTAGTAACAAGTGCCAGACATTACAGCAATTACTGACTTCATGCCTTCAGCATAAAACCCCCCAAAAACAAAACCCCACACCATGTAAATATTTTTCTTTGCATTTCAGCCAAAAAGCACATTTTTACTATGCCAGTACACCAGGTATTCAATTTCCAAAACTTGACCATGTATCCTTAGGGGACATTCACACTATAGTTGCTTTCGTGCATCCCAAGATAAGAGCAGTGGGCATTAAACCTTTTAAAGAGGACCTTTCATCAGATCGGGCACAGGCAGTTCTATATACTGCTGGAAAGCTGACAGTGCGCTGAATTCAGCGCACTGTCGGCTTTCCCGATCTGTGCCCGGTGTAAAGCGCTATCGGTCCCGGTACCGTAGCGCTTTAGTGTCAGAAGGGTGTTTCTGACAGTTAGCCAGGGACGCCCTTCTGCCCAGCAGCGCCTATTGCGCTGTAGAGTGTGAGTGTGGAGGAACGCCCCCCTCCCTCTGCTCACAGTGCTCGTCCATAGACGAGCATTATCAGGAGCGGGAGAGTTCCTCCCCGCTCACACTGTACAGCGCGATAGGCGCTGCTGGGCAGAAGGGTGTCCCTGGGTAAGTGTCAGAAACGCCCTTCTGACACTAAAGCCCTACGGTACCAGGACCGATAGCGCTTTACACTGGGCACAGATCGGGAAAGCCGACAGTGCGCTGAATTCAGCGCACTGTCAGCTTTCCAGCAGTATATAAAACTGCCTGTACCCGATCTGATGAAAGGTCCTCTTTAAGGACGCAGGGTAGTTTGCACCTTAATGCTGGGAGACTTTTTTTTCATATTCTCCCCCACCCCACTTTGCAAAATTCAGAACTTTTTTTTTTCCCTTTTCTGTTGACATGGCTACGTGAGGGCTTATTCTTTGCATGACAAGTTGTAAATTTCATTTGCCACCATTTTGGGGTACAGATAATGTTTTGATTACCATTTATATGTTTTGGTGAGTCCATGTGAAATGCATAATTTTTGGCGTTTTTACAGCATTCGCTCTGCCTTAAAAATGACATGGTAGCTTTGATCACCTTATTCTGATACTTTTAACTTTTTTACTGTACTGTTGACGCAGATATGTCAGGGCTCTAAGTGCGGGGCAATTTGTACTTTTTTGGTACTAATGTTTGGTATGTAGGACTTTTTGATCACTTTTTATTGCTATTTCTTTGAGGAAAGCAAAGTGTCGAAAACACAAAATTTGCGCACTAGGGAATATTGTATGTTATTCACCGTACGGGATAAATATCACTATTTTTGGTTAGTGGGGACTTATTTGCAAATGGTTGCGTGGGCAGTGTGCGGCAAGCACACAGACCCCATTATAGTCTATGGGGTCCATGCGCTTTGACAGCACAGCGCTTGAAGTCGCGATTGTATTCCGTACGGGGGGTGTGTGTGTGTGTCTCCATGCGGACTCTCCCCGTTGGGAATATATACGCTAATGTGAACCAGGGGTAAGGCAGCAAAGATTGCAGTAGTGACCATTACTACACATGTACTTCGCATCGGCTTGTGTAGGGCTGCAATTACATGGCACTTTTGTGAGGCACTACATGTAGTTTTTAATTGCAGTAATGAGCATCACGTTTCTGTACGTCACCTGTATACTAGCAGCTGCTACTTTGCAAGCCACTGGTTATTATACAGGTGACGCTAGGTTCACATTAGCATTCAGAACTGCATGGTTATCCGAAAGATAGCACCTGTCAGTTTAAAAAGAGGTTACCAGTGGACCCCATAGGCTATAATGGGGTCCAACGGGTTTCCACTAGTTTTATACTAAAACTAGCAGAGAGAAAAGTCCTCCTTAGGCCGAGTTCAGATGTGTTTTTTTGGTCCGGAATTTGACACAGAGGCCGCCTCAGATTCCAGACCAAAAAACGGTAGCTGCACCGGCATCCAGTCGCGGCATTCCACTCTAGATTAGGCCCAAATGAATGGGTTTAGTCAGGAGGGAGTATCTTCAGGCGAACGTCCGCGGCTGAACCGTCCGCAGAATCCTCCTGAAGAAAGGGCATGTCGCTTCTTTTTTCAATGATTTCAATGGGAGATGCTTTTTGGGTCAGGATTTTGATCAAAAAAACCCTGTGTGAACTAAAGCCTTAGGAGTTGTTCACACTAGCGCCGCTGTCCGCCCTTTGTGAATCCATCAAAAAGCCAGGTAAAACTGCTGGGGGATGGCTTGCCAGCGGTCACTTTAAAAGTCCATTCATTTCAATGGGTTTTAAAGCAAACTAGCGGTGTCCGTACGCAGCCTCTCCGATGTGAAATGGTCTGTGAAAAAAACAAAGTCCTGCATGTTCAACTTTGTGTCCGTGCAAAAAAAATCAGTTTCATGGCAGAGAGGACAGCGGTGGCTTGCTTTAAAAACCCATTGACGTGGAAGTTTTTAAAGTGACTGTCACAAGCCATCCCCGAGCAGTTTTGCCTGGCTTTCTGACAGACCCACAAAGGGTAGACAGCGGCACTATCAGGACTTCTCTTTTTTTTTAATGTAGATTATGAGCCCCAAATAGAGCTCACAATGTACATTTTTCCCTATCAGTATGTCTTGGAATATGGGAAATCCATGCAAACACGGGGAGAACATGCAAACTCCTTGCAGATGGTTTTATGCCCTTGGCAGGATTTGAACACCAGGACTCCATTGCTGCAAGGCTGCAGTGCTAACCACCGAGCCACTGTGTGGCCCCCTAACAGGACTTCTCTCTCCACTGATTTGGAGCAGCATCTGTGGCGGAGTTTCCTAGGCCAATATGAGCCTCGCCATATATTCATAGTAAGGGCTCACGCACAGAGCTGTACTATTTGTCTATAACAGAATACGCACGCTCCCATACATTTCTATGGCCCCGTTACACAGCCAAAGCTTTTACAGCTGCAGGTCAGAGTCAAATTGAAGAGCCACAAAATAAGGAGCAGGTTCTATACCAATGCATACTTGGGGCTCCATCAACTGGATATCAATGTATGGGTGAGTGAATACCACAGATGACACAAAGACAACAATCCATTTGGTTTTTTGCACATGGTCATATACACATTTACTTCATTGTAAACACTGGTTTAGTGGATAAGAACAATAGACAGCTAGCACTAGTGCGAACCTAATGCAAGACAGGACCTTGTGCAGCAAGAAGATCACACAAAAAAAACAGCACCGTGTAAATCCAGACCAAAAGGGCAATGCAAACAAATGCCATAGTTACTGCTTCGTGTGTACAGATCACATTGCAGCCACTCCTGCCAGCCCCTACAGACTTTATTACAGGCTACTCCTATGGACATGTCTCTGTGGAACTACAACTCCCAGCGATTCCATAGAGCCGTGAGTGCACCTCGTACTCCCTCAGCCGCCTATACGTTGCCCTATACACCCATACGGGTCTCTTTACCTGTATCTACGCCACTTTGCATTTTCTCAGGATTCCCCGCAGAAAGGCGCCAAACACAACAGCTCTCCCGGCGCTGTGATGAAGAAAAATCCCGCCTAGAGAGGAGGGGCGGGTCGTGATCCGGAATCCTTCCCGTGATTGGACACAGCCTCTGAGTTACGGTTCCTATCATCCAATAGCGATCAGTGCCTGAGCACTTCCTCTAAAGGTGATTGGCCAGTAGTGATTAGTAGGCAGGGCCAGCCCTGACAGACATCGTGCGGCAGAGTTGAGGTAAATTCGCTGCGCAGTCAGGTAGAGGGGAGCGCTGTGGTAAAGTCGTCATATAATATAACATTGTATGATATTGTGTAATAACTTAGTATGTATTTACTTAGTACATGTCATTACGTATTACTAGTCACTATTGCTAATGTTACAGCTAGTCATATACACAGAAAATGGATTAAATGTAAATTCCTAAAAGGGGCTGTCCAGGATATGGAGGAATCCATGGGGTGGCCGAGGAAAGGGGGAGGGGGTATAAAAAGAGTAAAATGAAAAAGTATAATCACATGTGCCGGGTGTTTTGTTGCACAGGACTGGTCCCATTGCTGTCACCTGCTGGGGATGCGGCGCCTCATGTGTCTGCTGAGACCAAGTATTGTCCTCTGTGGTGACTGGTACAGGACAGATGATGTATGTCAGTGACATCACCGCACCCTCTCTAAGGGAGCATTCACACTACCGTCGGTGTCCGCTGCTAATGTCCATTCAAAATCTTGCATGGACATTAGGAGCAGACAGTAGCTTTGTCCGTGACATTTTTCATTGATTTCAAAGTGAGCCGCTCGCTTTTTTTCCCTGCTAGCGTTTTTTTTTCAGCTAGCGGGAAAATGAAGCAACACGCCCTATCTTTCTGCGGATTACACAGCTGAGTCACCCGCAGATCGAGATTCACTGGCGATAGGGCCCTAATCAGGAGCAGGATGCCACCACTGAATGCCAATGCGGATAGCCGCTCGAAGTGTGAACATACCCTAACAAGAGCTGACAACACTGATTGATCTCAGTGATGATGTGAGGCTCAGGAGAGCCATACAATGGAAAGGGAAATGGAAGTGACGCTAGGTTCACACTAGCGTTCGGCACTCCGTTCTGTGGTTTCCGTCTTCTGCATGCAAGAAGACGGAAACCACAGACCGGGTCCAGCGGTGAGCGTTTTATGCTCTCCGCCGCGAAACCAGGTTTTTTTAAAAACCGGACACAGAGTACTGCATGTCCGACTCTGTGTCCGATTTAAAAAAAACGGTTTTGCGGCAGAGAGCATAAAACGCTCACCAGCGCTCACGGCCGGACATCTTTCAAACCCATTTAAATGAATGGGCTTGAAACAGTCCTGCAGGTTTCCGTCTCCTGCCTCTGTTTTTTGCAGGAAACGGAAACCTGCAGAACGGAGACTGGGCGCAGATGTGAACGAGCCCTGAACAAGTATGCATACCCTCCTGTCCCTGGCACTTGTCCACTGCTGTTTCCCATTCCTGAATCCTGAGCCTCATTTAATGGCTGAGACCAACTAATGGCCTCTGGTCACTGGTAAGGAACTGGTGATGTATGTGAATGATGTCACACATTTTTCTCGACAGTCACGTGAGGCTCAGGGCAGATTGCTCCAAATCCAGCCGACTCTGTTAAAGAGGACCTTTCACCATCTGGGGCACATGCGGTGTAATACACAGCTAGAAAGCCAACAGTGCGCTGAATTCCACACACTATCGGCTTTCAATTTCTGTGCCCCCAGTGAAGAGCTATCGGTGCCGGTACCATAGCTCTTCACTGTCAGAAGAACATTTCTGACAGTCAGTCACCTTCCTCACAGTAGAGTCTATTGCGCTGTACTGTGAGAGGGGGAGCGTTCCTTACTGCCCAGTGATGACGCTGAGGAATTTCCCCCCAGTTCTCGTCTATGGACTAGCACTATCAGGAGGGGAGGGGGCGTTCCTCACCGCTCTCACAGTACAGCACAATAGACTCTATTGTGAGGAAAGGCGTCTTTGACTGACTTTCAGAAAAGCCCTTCTGACAGTGATGAGCTACGGTACCGGCACCAATAGCTCTTCACCAGGGGCACAGAACGTGAAAGCCAATAGGGCGCTGAATTCAGCACACTGTTGGCTTTCTAGCAGTATATAAAACCGCATGTGCCCAGGAGGTGAAAGGTCCTTTTTAAACATGTTCCCACTAGCATTGCTAGTGTCCGTTGCTAGCATCCGTTGCAAAATGTGAACCACAGACGCTAGCAGCTCTGCCATAAATCCATTAAAAATCCCTTCGATTTTAATCTGTTGTCCGTTTTCACAAAATCCACCACATGTCCGTTTATTTTAGCGGACATAATAACGAGGGTGCAAGACTTCTGTGTCCGTTCAAAATAAAAGACTTATGATGAACATTAAAGAGGACCTTTCATGACTTTGGGCACAGGCAGTTCTATATACTGCTGGAAAGCCGACAGTGCTCTGTACAGTGTGAGCGGGGAGGAACGCCCCCTCCCCTCCTGATAGTACTCGTCTATGGATGAGCAGAGGCTCACAGACTGTCAGGAACGCCCTTCTGATGGTGAAGAGCTACGGTACCGGCACCGCTAGCTCTTCACCCGGGGCACAGATCAGGAAAGCCAACAGTGATCTGAATTCAGCGCACTGACAGCTTTCCAGCAGTATATAGAACTGCCTGTGCCCAAAGTCATAAAAGATCCTCTTTAAGTGTCTGTTATGTTTTAACATTTATGCCTATGGCTAATGGACGGCCATCTGTTATATTGTCCGTTTTTTCTGCGAATGCTCAGAAAGTAGAACAAAAAAAAGGACGATATCGGAGTGTGCTTTCTGTGTTAGTTCCTGTGTTTTCCTACATATTCGAGTCGCTTGGCCTTGTTTCCTTGTTAAATTGGCCACAATTCTTCCATGAAGACCAATTCTGGCCAAACCTCCATTCAGTCCAACTGGTTTCTGATAGTTCTCAACTGATGGTACTGCTGAGCATCTTCCTATTTTCAAAGGGGAGAAAGTATGATGTTATTTTTCATCTGCATTAAGTTTCCTTGGCTGACCACCATGTCTATTATCATCAACGTTGCCCCTTTCTTGGTGCTTCTTCAAGTTTGACCGTAACAAAAGGCTGCTTGTACAATCAAGGAGGCGTCTGATTGGATCCAAATTTATTCTGCATCAGGACAAGAACCCCAAACATGCAGCCAATGCCGTTAAGAACTATATTCAGTTTAAAAAAGAACAAAGGGTCCTGGAAGTGATGATATGGCCCTACAGAACCCTGGTCTCATCATCATCCAGTCTGGGGAATACATGAAGAGACAGAAGGATTGGAGCAAGCCTACATCCACAGAAGTGGATGTGTGCATAGCTCTCCAAGATGTATGGAACAACCTCCTGGCCAAGTTCCTTCAAAAACTGTATACAAATGTATCGAAAAGAATTGATGGAAGGCAAAGGGCGGTCACACCAAATACTGACTTCATGAACATCTTTGTCTCTTTGCTTCATTCACTTTGTGTTTTGTTAATTGCCAAAAATAAACTATTATCACTTTATTTTCTTTGTATTGCAGCATTTTTTCACCTACCTAACCATGCTTACACACAGGTGCAGTTTTACATAAATATATAGTACATGCACAAATGCACACAGGAATACTTACATACACACATAGAGGCATACATCAGGAAAGAAATAAAACACAAATTCACACATAGAAAAAAAAATAAATGCATGCACCCCTAATAGTGGAGATCCACTACTGTAGAGGTTTGACCCTGCAACTCTGGCCTGCATTGTACTGACATCACTGAGTACATCCATCGCATGGGAGCTATTGATCATCAGTCTTTGGTAGTAAGCCACATGTATAGTTAATGTTTTACTGTTTAGTTAGTGCTCAGACGAGCAGGGTTTTGTTTGAAGTTTTTTGCCTGAAGTTAAGGATGTATTTTAATTTCCTTAAACTGAATGTTTATTTATTTATTTAGCTGTTTTTCCAAATAAATCGGTTTGCACCAGACATCGCGTCCCTGTCTCTGACTGGTTGGGTCTGCACCATTCCTGTTACCCAGCTACCTTCCCCACACCTATTTGTACAATTTAGTACAAGTTCCGTATCGCGTCTTCCATTAATAATTCAGTCAGACGTTTGAGGAAGAGGATGCAATGCGATTATATTCTATGCTGCATTGTATCTACTGCAGTGTATATGTCTTTGTTGTTTGATGTGAGAATGGATAAGAAGATGCTCCTATTGTCTGTAGCCTACTTTGTATTCCTTGTTTGTATGTTTTATAAGCTTAAATGAAAAAGGCTGTCAGCTTTATGAGCTTTCTGAAAAGCAGAGACCAACCCATCAGAGACCAGCTGAGTTACAGACCAAACCATCAAAGAAGTTATCTGATGGATTCTATACTGAATGGGACCGAGCAGCTTGCAGAGTAGGATATGCAGGTTGTAGAAGAGGAACTGAGAAATTTTTTTGACAAAATCCATTTACAAAAAATTGTTTTACATAAAAATACATGCATTGCTATTCAAAGACATACCCCCCCCTTCCCCCACAAAGAGTTTATAGCATTT
Source organism: Leptodactylus fuscus (assembly GCF_031893055.1). Lineage (NCBI taxonomy): Eukaryota > Metazoa > Chordata > Amphibia > Anura > Leptodactylidae > Leptodactylus > Leptodactylus fuscus. The sequence goes on along the minus strand of NC_134273.1, from coordinate 69,797,486 downwards.
TTTTTTTATTTTGGCTCCTTCATAATTTTTTTTCTTATTGATGAGGAAAATACTTCAGCAGTAAAGGATGTATCTATTACTACTAAAGGGCCCATCCACATGGCCCAATTTAGAGCTTATTTTGAAGCAAATTCTACCTCACAATCAGTGCCAAATTCTGCCTTGATTCTGCTATTCATTGTATTCAATTAGAGGCAGAGACTGAAGCAGTACACAGAGAAAATAACCATTTTGATTGACCTTACCGTGAATTGCGTGGTTGAAACCTGCAACACGATCAACTCTACTCATTAGGTCCATTCATCTGAGCCTAGTTGTCAGGAATCTCACTTTAACTGATGTTGCTTTTAGGTTTCTGTGCCAACTTGTGAACCTTATGGTCTTTCCTATGCTCACCCAATTTGCAGGTGAGGAAGGATATTTCAACCCTGTTCTTGCTCAATCAGGTGCCTGCTAATTGGTTATACCTAAATCTATTTTCCAAGATGTAAATAGCAAAACAGTGCCTCTGCTTGCTGTCCTCTAGGGGCAGCCCCCTTAAACATCATGCACGTCTTTTTCAGTAAGCCTTAATGCTATGATGCGAGGTTTAGCCAAACTAGTATTTCTAAACCTCGCATCATATCATTCATATCAAGTCCTTTTGGCTTCATGAGTGGCACAGGTGAAGAACTCCCAAAGTTTGAGGTTTGGGTCAAACCTGAAACATTTGAAAAATTTGGGTTGAATCCATATTGATGCAAACCAGTTGGCTCTTCTCTATTATTTAGTTAGCAGAGCATTAGCACATTTTCTCCACTGTTTGCCTCAGCACTTGGTGACCCCACTCTGTAATTTGTCTGCCACTTCATGGCTGCCTTTTCAATAATACCACTTACAATTAATATTAGAATATCTGTGAGGGAAGAAATGTCACAAACTTGTGACAAGGTTTCAAAAAGCTCTTTAGAACATGCCATTCTTTCACAAATGTTTGTACAGGCAGAAAGCTTAGCTATTTTGCACACCTAGGGCAATAGGACTGAATGACACACTTGAATTATATTATTAAAAATTGTATACAGTATATTAATCTATAGTATCATGCTAAAGACTTTTATTTATTGAGACTTTTTAAAATGTAGTTCCTTAACCCATGTTTTATTGAACCTGAAAGATGTAGATAAGATTGTTCCCCTATATTCTACCAGCAAGCATCCATAGAGTTTTCTAAGGGCATATGGTCAGTAAAGGCTAAAAACAAATGATGATCTTCATAGAACTGGTTTCCAGTTTGATGGAAAGATCTGTATGTGTGTGGGGAAGGTAGCTCGATGGCAGCAATGATGTGGACCCAACCAGAGACAGGGACACAAAAACTCTAGTAAGCAGCAAAACCCTGCTCGTCTGAGCGCTAACTAAACAATAAAGTACTAACTGTATGTGTGGCTTACTACCAACCACACAAGAAAAACAAAAATAACACAATACAGTCTCACCAGACTCTCAGTGTGTCAGGACACTTGGGGCTGAGGCCTACTCAAGACCCGCACTGGACCACATATGTGTCAAAAACCTGGTGCTGATATAGCGGGACTCCAGCATTCTGCCTGTCACTTTTTTCACAATGTAATAAAAAACCATGCACTTCTACTGGGTAATAGTGTTTGTTATTTCGCTCTTTCCTGTCTTGTTTCTTGCTATACTGTCAGATTGCAATGTGTATAGTGTTAAGTGACCTGACATGTTCAAAATACTATGGAAATAAACACCTGCATATTTGTAATATATTCCAAAAAGTTTTCATATATAGCAGCCAGTTACAGCACAGCTTTCATCTGGTACCCGCTTCCGAAAAGTGAGATCTGCACCGCGATTCTTTGCTATGGGCACAAATACAATTTCTCTTTTAGACAGCATCATAAATCTGCCTCGTTTTGTGTTACGTATGATTCTGCATCTAGAAGAATGAAGTGTGTTACACTGTTTAAGCAGATTTTTCATGTTGTCTCTTTTCTGCCCGTGCTTGTAGAAATTGCCCACTCCAAATCGACTTGCCTGTGGCCATATCAGTTTGCATGGAACATCTGTTTTAAAATAAACAGGCTTTTACATTTAAGGTGACACCGCTAATAGAAATATTTTTTCAGGCAATTGCCCCTTTGCTTTTCTGGCCTCTTCTGACTTGCACACCAAAAACACATTAAATATACAACAACACATTAAAAATACAGTACACAGACTCTTAACAGCTCCAAGACAGTTTAATTTTTGATTTCCCCCAAGTCCAACACCTGATCTACCATATGCTTTGAATCTTTGTAGCTTCAAAAGATTACATGCCAGTCCCCGAGCATGAATAGTTAGAAGTGTGACAGATCATTTACACCAGAAGGTCTAAGCTTAGATTCCTTTTAAATAGTACAGAATAGAATATACAATGAATGTATAAAGCGGTGGCATTATAGCAATTACTGGATCTGCATTAACAGTTCTGGCTAGAAGTAGGGATTTAATACTTAGAACTTGTAGAAAAAAAAACTTTTGCAGGGAACCGGTCAGTACATCCATGCTATCCTAACCATGGGCTGTATAAAATACCGTACCAACATTGTCGTTACAAAGAAGGCTGTGGCATTTCAGAGAAAATAATTCAGGCCGAGGTCCACCGTTGTGGAAGCGTAGCAGCAAAAAATTCTGTATTTTATATTACGTGCAAAGTTTGCCAGAATCCCATCCACATACTGTAGAAAAAAATCCACAGCGGAAAAGCTGTGCTTTCAAAAATACTCGCAATAACAACATGTCAATTATATCTGCAGAAATGTTGGCGTTTTCTGTATAGGTAAAATAGGGCCAGAGAGTCCACAGAGGAAAACTCTTAGGCTTTGTGTGGGAATGCAAAAAAAGAAGCAATGCGTTTCTGCGGTTTTTTTTTTGCATCTTTTCGCTATGTGGGGTCTCAGGCCTGGTTCACATCCGTGTCTGGGTTTCCGTTCGGGAAGTCCATGGCGGTTATTTTAGTTCAGTTATTACAGTATTCACAAGCTTTTACATTCAGTTTTATTTGGACCAAAAACATCCAAACCTGAACTTCTATTATACTTTGGAGTCTGCTGTTATACCCCAAGCTTATTATACTTTGGAGTCTGCTGTTATACCCCAAGCTTATTATACTTTGGAGTCTGCTGTTATACCCCAAGCTTATTATACTTTGGAGTCTGCTGTTATACCCCAAGCTTATTATACTTTGGAGTCTGCTGTTATACCCCAAGCTCCAGCGCTGTTCTTTGTCCTTTTCCAGCCTCCTGAATGATGTCAGGAGCCACTGATACCAAATAACAGGCCTCCGTGACGGAGCCCAGGGCTGGTGAGCATCACGTGCTCAGACTCTGGGGTCTGAAGACTGTTTGGACAAACAAAACCACTGGGGAAACCTTGCCTAACACATAGTAATACTTTAAAAAGGGCATGGCTTAAATGGTCACCATTATTCGAAGTGCAATAGCTGATTGATCACGATTTAGGTAAAAATCACCCAGCCAGAAGACTATCTGCTTCCATGATAGTTGCTAGTGTTTCCATAGGTATAATTGACATACTGTGATTTCCAAAAATACAACGGTTTTGTAAAATCACGTTTTCGCCACGAGGAGATCTGACCTTAAAGTTGGTGTAGGAGTAGGTTCATGTCAGAATTGGAATCACAGTTTAGCTGCTATTGCTTTAAGGTTACTGTGCCATCCTGTGAAGTTTCTGTGGTGTTCTTGTAGGCTAATTCTATTATCAGCTGAGGCAGGATGTTTACACGCCCTGCCTCCTCAGCCTGGTGCCTGCTATTTTGTTGTACCCAGTGCGGCATTGATATCCTGATTGTTTGTCCTGGCTTGTTCAATATTGACCTTTTTCTTCTTACTGGAATTCTGCTCGTTTCTTGATTTTGTCTCTGACATTACCTCTCGGACTGACCTTTGCCTTGCTACTGAAAATCCTTCTGTCTCCTGATTGTGACTCTAACATTACCTCTCAGACTGCCTTTTGGCTTGGACATGTTCATTCTCCTGATTTATCCTCCTGGTTCTGATCTACTTTGTAAGGTATCATGGGTTTCTGGTTTGACCAGTTTGTGGAGAGTTTATTTCTTGTACTAGTTTCTGTGGTGATAGCTTGGGACCCATATTCTGCAGAAGTCCATCTTACTTCACTGCTGGTGGTGGTGAAGGCATTTTGGTGTCTAGGATCTATCTCTTGGTACTATATATATATATATATATATATATATATATATATATATATATATATATATATTTTGTTGTAAAGTGTACGGTAAGGTGGTGGACGGAGTGTATATCTCGCCTGGTTTCCTCAGCCAGGCGAGATGAAGGAAAGCCAGGGTAATCATATTCTAGCAGAGCATAGTCTGCTGGAACTCTTGTTCCACATTATGGGCTGGCTTTTCTGGACTGGAGGGCAGGTTGGTAGTTGGAGCCTTCCAGTCCACACCCTTACTCCACCACGGGTTTTGCCCTGAGTCCGGGGCATTCACAGGTGAGCTTCCTTAGAGCTATTTACTGGGGAAGGAAGCTCAGTTAGGAGCCCTGGTACACACAAGGAGTGTGTGAGGAAAACAGGTACCTTGTGGACTTTGACTGGCTCATATGGTGACTCAACCTGCTGTAGGTCAGAGAGGTAACCTGCTGTATAGCTAGAGCCGGACAAGGCTTAGGTTTTGTTTGTTGTTTTGTTTCTTTGCTGGCACCGTGTTTTATGCCGAATGCTCAAATAAAACACTGGACTTGTTTATTCTACTACCTGTCTGCATGGTGTCATTGCCGTTCCCAACTGTGTGAGCTGAACCCCTTACAATATATATATACTATACAGTATATAAACAACTAGTTCTACTGTTGTCAGCCAGTTCTTGCAATTTCTGATGTTTACCCCAGAGACTATATCACAACAGGTTTATTATGCCTTCTCAGTCATTTTTCTTACATACAAGGCTTAAAAAGTTGCAACATTGCAACTTTTTTAAACTCTGCACTGCCTTCACCACTTACCCCCAAACAGGGTGTGGTGATTGTGCATAGGTGGGGCCAAAAATGACTCCAGCTACACAGTCATACAGTTTAGGCATGTCTATGCCAAATTAATATGACTCTTACATCTTAAATTTCATCTTAGGCCCGGTTCACATCTGCGCATGGGTTTCTGTTTGGGGAGACCACTTGGTGACCCCCCAAACGGAAACCTAATCCGCATTAAAAAGTGGTAACCTTAGGAAACCTGCGGCCCCCTAGACTATAATAGGGTCTGTGTGGTCTTTGCAAGAAAAATGCGTAGAGAAAAGTGCTGCTAGCATTTTTCATGTGAGAGGGAAACAGAATGACCTGATTGCAGATGTGAACTGGGCCTTAGAAAGCTGTCCATTATGAAACCATATCCTTTATATGTACCATACAGTATATCTCCGGATATCCCTTAGAAAATAATAAGATAAGATAATCCTTTAATAGTCCCACAGTGGGGAAATTTCAGTATGTTACAGCAGCATAGTAATACAGATACAGGATAATACACAGTAATATATTACAGACGTAGACACACATATGCTGAGATGAGAAGATATACTAGGAGTCCATAGCAGCTAAGGAACAGAAGAAGAAAGAAGGAAGACTTCAGAGTCATAATCATTAGTTCTCTGTGCGGAGTGATTTTCGCTTGGACTGATGTAGATTATACAGCCTGGTCGCTGTTGGAAGGAAGGACCTGCGATAGCTCCTCCTCACACTTGGGGTGAAGCAGACGGTCACCTACAGAGCTGCCAATAGTGCTACAATAGTCCATTGTAAACAACTCTCTTTTGGTGTGCTGCGATGATAAATTGCAAAGCCAAGCTTCAGGGACAGAAGAGAACAAACTATATTTATGGTATATTTTTAACATCTAGTTGTATGTCTTTGAAATTAGATGTTTGCGTATCTTGGGTTACTTGAACTGTGCATTTTGCCTGTTTTGTAACAGAAATGTTTTGCAATTTTTTGCAATTTTGTAAGTTGTTTGCTTTTTCATAATCCAATCATTGATCATTAAATAATTTATGCTCTCTAGTTATTAGTCTCTTCTTTCAACCATGTCATGACCAGGCTATTTTTCTGGGTTGTGACTTGACACACTTTCATTTTTTTTTTTTTTTTGCATATGCAGTTTTGAAGGCTATAACATTTCAGGTTTAGGTTATTAAAATAATTTTTGTGCGTTTTTTTTCCCGATTCTATCTAGAGCTTTATTTTTATGTAATTTTTCTGATCTTTTTTTTTTTTTTTTAGCTTTCTAAATGGGTAAATATATTAAAAAAAAAGGTTAGTTTTTCACTTTTTTAATTGCACAAAGTATTAGTAAATTTTCCTTAAAAATAGTTTTCCCCTCCATTATTATGTAAGAGCTCTTTATTTGCAGGGAAAGCTGTAGTTTTTATTGCTACCAATTAGAGATGAGCAAATAATATCAGAAACTGCAGTTTCGAATAACTCACTCCATAGGAATGAATGAGAGTGGCCTGCTGCCGGCGCTTAACCCCTTGCTGTTCGCCCGCTCCTATTCATTCCTATGGGACCGAGGTATTCAAAACTACTCTACTACCAATTTTTGGTATGCATCTCTTGTGATCACTTTTTGTGGCTATTTTTCGGGAGGAATCGAGGTAACCAAAATATGTTAATCTGCATAGTGCAAAATATTTTTTATACTGCATTGACGGTAGGGGATAAATCTCTTATTTTAGGACAGTAAGGACTTATATGTACATTGGGATACTTAACATGTTTGTTTAATTTTTTATTTGCTTTTTAAATTTTTTTTTTACTGTAAATCCCTTCCAAAAAAAAAGTTTCTGTGAGATCAGTCTATCAGTCTAAAATTCAGGTTTATTTTATTAACTTTTTGCTCTTGGATATCAATGTAATGGCAGTGGGAAAACTGTCAGAAAAATGAACATTCAGCTTAGGCGATTTAACGTAATGTTGTAATTTATACAATATACCACTAGATGGCGACCTCAGCTTATTTATTAAAAATATTATGGGCACTTACCAAGTGCCTAAATTTCAGAAACAAAGAACATGATTGTAACCACCAGAAATATTTTGCTTAGTTTTGAGCTGTATGTTTGCAAAGACACATGACTTCTGATCAGTGGTATATATTTATTTGAGAAGTGAATATAATGCTAGTCTCTGGATGTTTAGATTCTGAAATGATGTAGTTGTGTATTTTGTTTTACTTTACGTAAGTATTATGTTTGAGACTGTTTGCATGCCATGGTAAAAGTGCTGACAAGCTCCACATATATACCCACATATACCACATAAAATCCCATTTTTCGCTGGTATGCAAAGTATGCAAGTTCTCTCGCAGCACTGGGGGCGGGCCCCAGCGCTCAAACAGCACTGGGGGCGTCCCCGATGCTGCGAGAGAACTCTCCAGCACCGCCTCCATCTTCTTCAGGAATGGGTGGTCTTCGCATCTTCTTCCGGGGGTTGGCTCCAAACTTCTAGGCCTAGGGCAAAGCCGACTGCGCATGCCCGACGGCCACAAGAAAATGGCCGCTTACACAGTGTTGTACGAGTTCTCTCGCAGCATTGGGGACGCCCCCAGTGCTGTTTGAGCGCTGGAGCCCGCCGCCAGTGCTGCGAAAAAACTCATTTCATACCGGCGAAAAACAGGATTTTAACCGAACGACGAAACAGCCCATTCATTTCTATGGGAAGCGCACGTATGCCGGCTCCCATAGAATGCAATGGGATCTGTTTTAACGCCGCTGATTCGGAACATTTACATTTATCATGATCAGCGAGTGTATACTCCGTGTGAAGGGGCCCTATGACTGTTTATTATTTTACTCACTACCCCCTTGGGTCCCACTTATTATTATACAGTACATACCAAACATTGGTACCAATACAAAGTACAACTTGCCCGCAAATAAAGAGCCCTGATATATCTCCATCAACAATACAGTAAAAAAGTTATAGGTGACAGAATACGGTGACCCCAGGAAAATTGTTCATTTTGAAAAAGTGATGTTTTCTTTGTAAAAGCGATAAAACATAATAAAACAAGTATAAATATGGTATCGCCGTCATCCCATCCATTTCGTCAGAATCCCATCTACTTTGCAAGTAAAATACAGCAGTTTTTTTGCTGTGGCGTTTCCAGCACAGCCAAGCGCTGCTTTTCACAATGTGGGAACCTGGCCTAATAATCTATGCTATTGACAATACTACTACTACAATTACACTAAAGGGATTGTCAGACAAAATAAAGTCTGCAGAACGTTTCTCCTGCTCCACATTCAACCTGTCACAGCCAGGTTGAATGTGGATGGACTCATGGTGGTCGGCGCTTCCTTTCACTTCAATAAGAACACAAGTGATACCTGAAATACATCACTCGGCTATCTCCAGTGCTCGCTTTCACTTCAACGGCAGTGTATGCCATCTAGACATGGCAATTTTTCTATTTTAGTTTTTTAGTTACTCTTCTTCCTGGGGTAAACAGGTGACGATAAATGGAGAATTTACTTTACTCCTAATCATATCTTTGATCATTGCACATTCCTGTGAAAATACAGTAGAGAAGAAGGTTTTTCATAGATCTGCCTTTTTCCTCCTCCTCCTCTACCATTACACCCAGATTATTATTGAGAAGGCCCATATTGTCAGTTTGTACTTACTTACTATTTATGCAATTGAAGGATAATTTTGCATTATTTTTACTTTCCTTGTCAGTTATTCTCCCTGCCTTAATCTTTGCCCCATTTATTTGTGTCTTACGCAATTTATTTCTGTCTTTATAATTTTTTAATGCCACATCACTACCTTCTTGTTTTAGTATTTTAAATGCTTTATTTTATTCCTCATTGCATATTGGTTTTCTATGATTTATAACCCGCTAAACCCCATATTTATATATTTTTCTCTGTTTTTGAAAATATCCCATATTCTTTGTGTTCACTTCACTTTGAGGACTTTGCCCCAGTTTATGCTACTAAACTCCTCTCTCACCTGGTGAAAATTGGCCTTCCAGAAGTTTAGTGTTTTTGTTCCCATCTCTACTAAACATCTTATTAAAGTTACATGACAACTTATTATGTTGTGGTCACTATTACCTGGTCAAATGACTCCTGACCTCCACTTTTAGCAATCTGTCAGATCAGTTTGTCAAAATCAGGCCTGACAGTGCCACGCCTCTTGTTGGGTCCCACACTAGGTGTGAATGGTAATTGTCTGTTATTCCGGACAAATTAGAGAGATATCCAGTCCTAATTAGTATTAAATGTCCAACAATATTTTTTATTACTTTCCATGAGTGACTGTGTAACTGATACACCCAGCAAATTGTCTGATATTAATAACAACACTAGTTTCATTCTTTTTTTGTAGTTGGAGATACACCATGGATGAATTTGATCTCTCGCTGGAAAGTTTGTTTTATAATGGACCGTCCCAAGACAAAATGTAAATTCATGTGTATATATGTGTATATGTGTGTGTGTGTGTGTGTGTGTGTGTGTGTGTGTGTGAGTGTGTGTGTGAGTGTGTGTGTACGAGTAACCAGTAAACTTATCAGGTCCTATTTATGCCAAACTAAAGTTGTTGCTTGTTATCTTAAGGAAAGCATTGTAGGATTGGTTGTCCTAAACAGGATGTTGAAGGAATATCCAGATAAGTCATCCTTGGTGGAATAGAGAAATGGAGCTCCAATAGATCAATGTCTGATTATCCTGAAAGTGTTATTCTAGATTCTTTATTCTCAGATTATGCTAATAGGTTTCAGGAAAACCAGACATTGATCTATAGAGTGCTACTTTCCAAAATGTGGCGTTTTCCCGATTTTTTTAACCAGAAGGACTTATTTGCAAATACATTACATACATACATTACATCATACATTAGCATTACATGCATGATCTAATAAGTTCCTGTACACTAAAACGTGGCCTCTATCAGGCTACATCTCCTTAACCACTTCTAGACTGCCCATAGAGTATTTATGCTCACTGAGCACTATATACACAGCTGTAGGTGCCGCCATGATGCGGCTGCCCTCTGAGCCGGGCAAAAAAATTTGAAAACACATGCAAAAATAAAAACAACATAAACATAAAGCGCTGTGTCACTGAAAAAAGATGCAGAAATTTAGTTTAATAACTAGAGATGAGCGAACACTAAAATGTTCGAGGTTCGAAATTCGATTCGAACAGCCGCTCACTGTTCGAGTGTTCGAATGGGTTTCGAACCCCATTATAGTCTATGGGGAACATAAACTCGTTAAGGGGGAAACCCAAATTCGTGTCTGGAGAGTCACCAAGTCCACTATGACACCCCAGGAAATGATACCAACACCCTGGAATGACACTGGGACAGCAGGGGAAGCATGTCTGGGGGCATAAAAGTCACTTTATTTCATGGAAATCCCTGTCAGTTTGCGATTTTCGCAAGCTAACTTTTCCCCATAGAAATGCATTGGCCAGTGCTGATTGGTCGAGTTCCGTACTCTGGCCAATCAGCGCTGGCTCTGCTGGAGGAGGCGGAGTCTAAGATAGCTCCACACCAGTCTCCATTCAGGTCCGACCTTAGACTCCGCCTCCTCCGGCAGAGCCAGCGCTGATTGGCCGAAGGCTGGCCAATGCATTCCTATGCGAATGCAGACTTAGCAGTGCTGAGTCAGTTTTGCTCAACTACACATCTGATGCACACTCGGCACTGCTACATCAGATGTAGCAATCTGATGTAGCAGAGCCGAGGGTGCACTAGAACCCCTGTGCAAACTCAGTTCACGCTAATAGAATGCATTGGCCAGCGCTGATTGGCCAATGCATTCTATTAGCCCGATGAAGTAGAGCTGAATGTGTGTGCTAAGCACACACATTCAGCACTGCTTCATCAAGCCAATACAATGCATTAGCCAGTGCTGATTGGCCAGAGTACGGAATTCGGCCAATCAGCGCTGGCCAATGCATTCTATTAGCCCGATGAAGTAGAGCTGAATGTGTGTGCTAAGCACACACATTCAGCACTGCTTCATCAAGCCAATACAATGCATTAGCCAGTGCTGATTGGCCAGAGTACGGAATTCGGCCAATCAGCGCTGGCTCTGCTGGAGGAGGCGGAGTCTAAGATCGCTCCACACCAGTCTCCATTCAGGTCCGACCTTAGACTCCGCCTCCTCCGGCAGAGCCAGCGCTGATTGGCCGAAGGCTGGCCAATGCATTCCTATGCGAATGCAGACTTAGCAGTGCTGAGTCAGTTTTGCTCAACTACACATCTGATGCACACTCGGCACTGCTACATCAGATGTAGCAATCTGATGTAGCAGAGCCGAGGGTGCACTAGAACCCCTGTGCAAACTCAGTTCACGCTAATAGAATGCATTGGCCAGCGCTGATTGGCCAATGCATTCTATTAGCCCGATGAAGTAGAGCTGAATGTGTGTGCTAAGCACACACATTCAGCACTGCTTCATCAAGCCAATACAATGCATTAGCCAGTGCTGATTGGCCAGAGTACGGAATTCGGCCAATCAGCGCTGGCCAATGCATTCTATTAGCCCGATGAAGTAGAGCTGAATGTGTGTGCTAAGCACACACATTCAGCACTGCTTCATCAAGCCAATACAATGCATTAGCCAGTGCTGATTGGCCAGAGTACGGAATTCGGCCAATCAGCGCTGGCCAATGCATTCTATTAGCCCGATGAAGTAGAGCTGAATGTGTGTGCTAAGCACACACATTCAGCACTGCTTCATCAAGCCAATACAATGCATTAGCCAGTGCTGATTGGCCAGAGTACGGAATTCGGCCAATCAGCGCTGGCTCTGCTGGAGGAGGCGGAGTCTAAGGTCGGACCTGAATGGAGACTGGTGTGGAGCGATCTTAGACTCCGCCTCCTCCAGCAGAGCCAGCGCTGATTGGCCGAATTCCGTACTCTGGCCAATCAGCACTGGCTAATGCATTGTATTGGCGTGATGAAGCAGTGCTGAATGTGTGTGCTTAGCACACACATTCAGCTCTACTTCATCGGGCTAATAGAATGCATTGGCCAGCGCTGATTGGCCGAATTCCGTACTCTGGCCAATCAGTGCTGGCCAATACATTCTATTAGCTTGATGAAGCAGAGTGTGCACAAGGGTTCAAGCGCACCCTCGGCTCTGATGTAGCAGAGCCGAGGCTGCACAAGGGTTCAAGCGCACCCTCGGCTCTGATGTAGGAGAGCCGAGGGTGCACTTGAACCCTTGTGCAGCCTCGGCTCTGCTACATCAGAGCCGAGGGTGCGCTTGAACCCTTGTGCACACTCTGCTTCATCAAGCTAATAGAATGCATTGGCCAGCGCTGATTGGCCAATGTATTCTATTAGCCTGATGAAGTAGAGCTGAATGTGTGTGCTAAGCACACACATTCAGCTCTACTTCATCGGGCTAATAGAATGCATTGGCCAGCGCTGATTGGCCGAATTCCGTACTCTGGCCAATCAGTGCTGGCCAATGCATTCTATTAGCTTGATGAAGCAGAGTGTGCACAAGGGTTCAAGCGCACCCTCGGCTCTGATGTAGCAGAGCCGAGGCTGCACAAGGGTTCAAGCGCACCCTCGGCTCTGATGTAGGAGAGCCGAGGGTGCACTTGAACCCTTGTGCAGCCTCGGCTCTGCTACATCAGAGCCGAGGGTGCGCTTGAACCCTTGTGCACACTCTGCTTCATCAAGCTAATAGAATGCATTGGCCAGCGCTGATTGGCCAATGTATTCTATTAGCCTGATGAAGTAGAGCTGAATGTGTGTGCTAAGCACACACATTCAGCTCTACTTCATCGGGCTAATAGAATGCATTGGCCAGCGCTGATTGGCCAGAGTACGGAACTCGACCAATCAGCGCTGGCTCTGCTGGAGGAGGCGGAGTCTAAGATCGCTCCACACCAGTCTCCATTCAGGTCCGACCTTAGACTCCGCCTCCTCCAGCAGAGCCAGCGCTGATTGGCCGAATTCCGTACTCTGGCCAATCAGCACTGGCTAATGCATTGTATTGGCGTGATGAAGCAGTGCTGAATGTGTGTGCTTAGCACACACATTCAGCTCTACTTCATCGGGCTAATAGAATGCATTGGCCAATCAGCGCTGGCCAATGCATTCTATTAGCGTGAACTGAGTTTGCACAGGGGTTCTAGTGCACCCTCGGCTCTGCTACATCAGATTGCTACATCTGATGTAGCAGTGCCGAGTGTGCATCAGATGTGTAGTTGAGCAAAACTGACTCAGCACTGCTAAGTCTCAGCATTCGCATAGGAATGCATTGGCCAGCCTTCGGCCAATCAGCGCTGGCTCTGCCGGAGGAGGCGGAGTCTAAGGTCGGACCTGAATGGAGACTGGTGTGGAGCGATCTTAGACTCCGCCTCCTCCAGCAGAGCCAGCGCTGATTGGTCGAGTTCCGTACTCTGGCCAATCAGCGCTGGCCAATGCATTCTATTAGCCCGATGAAGTAGAGCTGAATGTGTGTGCTTAGTACACACATTCAGCTCTACTTCATCAGGCTAATAGAATACATTGGCCAATCAGCGCTGGCCAATGCATTCTATTAGCTTGATGAAGCAGAGCCGAGGGTGCGCTACATCAGAGCCGAGGGTGCGCTTGAACCCTTGTGCAGCCTCGGCTCTGCTACATCAGAGCCGAGGGTGCGCTTGAACCCTTGTGCACACTCTGCTTCATCAAGCTAATAGAATGCATTGGCCAGCACTGATTGGCCAGAGTACGGAATTCGGCCAATCAGCGCTGGCCAATGCATCCCTATGGGAAAAAGTTTATCTCACAAAAATCACAATTACACACCCGATAGAGCCCCAAAAAGTTATTTTTAATAACATTCCCCCCTAAATAAAGGTTATCCCTAGCTATCCCTGCCTGTACAGCTATCCCTGTCTCATAGTCACAAAGTTCACATTCTCATATGACCCGGATTTGAAATCCACTATTCGTCTAAAATGGAGGTCACCTGATTTCGGCAGCCAATGACTTTTTCCAATTTTTTTCAATGCCCCCAGTGTCGTAGTTCCTGTCCCACCTCCCCTGCGCTGTTATTGGTGCAAAAAAGGCGCCAGGGAAGGTGGGAGGGGAATCGAATTTTGGCGCACTTTACCACGTGGTGTTCGATTCGATTCGAACATGGCGAACACCCTGATATCCGATCGAACATGTGTTCGATAGAACACTGTTCGCTCATCTCTATTAATAACACAAATTATAAAAATCGTATAGCCCTCAAAACTGCACATACAAAAAACCTGAAAATGAGTCTGGTCCTGAAGCACAAATTGCACTGGTACTGAAGTGGTTAATGAGACATAGCGAAAAAATTTGTCATCATGTGGAAGGAACCAGTATATTGAATGGGCTGATGATACAAATAATTACTTATTTCCTTTATTTTGCTTGATTCCACAGTCTTGTACTTTGGAGAGATGTAACTATGCATGTTTGCTGTTTTTATTATGTCATTAATATAAATGGTTCTTGTAATTATTCTTTATTGTCTATACATTTTTTATAACAGTTTAGATAAAGAAGGTATAAAAGATTGGCTTCATGCTTCAGCTCCTTGTATTGATGATATTCCTCTGAGTCAAGATCTTCAAAAAGAAATAAAAAGCAGCCAGTCATCAGGTATATATGCTGAGTTTACGTTCAGTATCTGAATGCAAAGCAGATGTGAGTGTGACCCTCCCCACAAAATCTATGATAGATAGATAGATAGATAGATAGATAGATAGATAGATAGATAGATAGCCTCTTTGCTGTTGGAGGCGCCCCCACCCTAAACTCCCCCACAAAAAAACATTTTTAAGAATTCTTCTTACTGTATTACTTCAATATCAGATCAACAACACGGCATTAACAATGAAAGTAACTTAACACACAGTCCACATGGCCCCCATTCTCTTTAACAGGAGCGCCGTAGATAGTTGTGTACTGTACTTCAGCTACCTTTGGCACTCCCATGGAAGTGAATGGGAGCCATGTGGGTTCATTCATCCAAGCAACACTCCTATATATACACCAAGCAACTTAAAACTAAACTAAACTTTGGAACAGCTTTTGATTTTCTGGCAGCATTTGTGTGATTAACATTTTTTTAAAGCTTTATTAACAAATGTTGGCTCCTTTCTGTGAAGTTCTGCATTTCTTTATTCTTATTCATTCCTTTGCTTTTCTAATGAGAGCTCTACCCTGCTTCTCGTTGTGTACGGTGTATGAGCTTGTGTTTGTTATGAAACTGAGGGACACTTCAAACAGTTATGTCTTGGACATTGTAAAATGTACAAACGTGCTTCTGGTGTCATATGAAAGAGGAGGTTGCAGTTTTTTCTGTATTATTTCCAGAGATATGACCAGTATACTATACAGTCGGAATTGGGAAAGTTATATTCAGCTCCATATAAGTAGCCCAATCCCGACTAGTGATATCTCTGGAAATAATATAGGTAGAACTGCAATCTTTGTGTCATGAAAGATGAGAATCTGCTCTTCATATGACACCAGAAACAAGTTTCTATGCTTTATGTTGCCCGAGATTCAAGTGTTTGAAGTTAACCTGCACCCTCATTTTGTCTTCATTACACACACAAGACTATAAACAGTGAAAAACACTTGCAGACTAAGGACTAAAAAGAGCCCTATAGAGAGAGAGTAATAAACAAGCGGAGATCAGAAATCAGGAAATAGAGGACTGAGTAAAGGATTAGTCAAAGGAAGTCCAACCCACAGTTGAGTTCAGGAGCTCACAGATAAGGCCAAATCAGAAAGAGGTGGGTTAACCAGAAGAATAAGCCAAAATGAGTAAACCAGGAGATCAGCAGATAAATAGGGTAAGGTACTGAGAGCGAATTCAGAGAATTCACTATGGCCTGGTAGAGCAGTTACAATATATTAATGGGATTTAGATTTCTCACAAAATAAACTTTTAGCACCTTTTAGCATCTTTTCAACACCTGCCTGAAAATGTGGATGGTATTATAGAAAGGTAAAATGTAAATTAGATCTTTTTTTCTAAGTGGGTGCCAAGCATTTATAATAGGTTATTGCCCACTTGAACAGTAAGCTAAATTACATATAACCTTCTGGGTACCATTTCTTTCAATGGGTGGATGGATTAAAAAAAAAACCAAAAAAAAAAAAACCCTTACAAATTCAGGGCACAGCGGCAGTGAAATGAGGGGCGTTATTTAGTATTTAGAAAAAAAGAATGAAAAATGTAACTAGAATTCTATAACATTTTATTCTGTAAAACAACTTATTTTTCTATACTTTTAATAAATTTGATATTTTTTTCATTTTTATTTACTTTTCATATTAACAGCTATGATTAGAAAACTGAAAACATTTATACCTCCTCTGACAAAGGCAAAAGAATTAGAAGCCAACCCCACAACAAGATATTCTCAGCATGACATCAATTGTAGCACTCCAGTGACAGAGAACACAGAAAATACATGTACTCAAGATATTATATTATCATATCCATATTTCTTGCTTGGTGAGAGTGATAACAAAGGGAAAGACTTTTATACCTGTGAACAGAATTTCTCCCAAACCCAAGGAGTCGATGGAAACTCAAGCATGTTAAGAAAAAGGTAAGGATTTTTGTTAATGGTATAGAGATGTAAAAGTATATTTCTATTGACATAAAGTTCGGGAATGTGTACTGACAGAGCCCAATGAAGCAGGCCACAAAGTTTTCCTTTCAGATTCATAAAGAATCATACTGAAGGAAAACTTGTATAGTTTCTATGGCAAATCTACAGCATAATTGTATGTGAATCTCCAGTGCACTGAATGTGAATAAGAGATGATATATCAGCAGCTTTAGTATCCACAATGAGCAAAAAAGCTTCATGGGTTGTCGCTTGGTTACAGAAAGAGTGGGGATTGGGAACTATAGACTACAGGGATGTCTAATTTTTATCATTAGCAAGATGGTGTCATGAGATTCAATGCCCTTAGCTAGTGCATTCTCTCTTTAACATGTCTGCAACTGTCTGGAATAAACTGACACACTCTGTCACATAATATATGGAACTAGGGGAAGGTATCTGGCTCAAGGATTATTTTTTGTGTTCTTTTGGATCTTCAAGTCATGTCACATGACCTTATCCTCTGCATGCATGCACAAGAATAACACAGGGTGTCAGTTTTGTATAGTGTCTGCCTAAAGAGCTTAGTTTGGGGTGTTGTAACCACCCCGACTATAGCAACATTATGCCTTCTGCACAAGATGGAATATAGACTGGAAAATCCTGTTGGTGCAATAGCCAGATTTCCTGGCCTGGACTCTGTCCAGAGACAATGACTTTGTGCATTATAATGAGCTTTTTAATTAGAAGTCCCTCTGTCCTCACAGCTATACTGTTCCATCCGTAATCCTCTGTATAGAGCCTTAGGCCGGAGCCCCATGGACCGAAACCACCGCACTAAAGCGCTGCATGAACAGCCGCAGCTTGAACGCATTGCGGTTCTTCCCGCAGCGTTTTGAACAGAAAGTTCATGTAGTTTTCCTTTGCGGACTTTCTGTTACAATTACATATATGGGGAAGCCACCGGCGTTTCCGTAGATATAATTACACGCTGCAATTTTCAAAATCGCAACAGTTTTGGATATCGCAGCGTGGACACGGAATTTTTACGCAAAGTGGGCATGGGATTCGCATGAATCCCATCCACTGTGCAAGTACTGTACAACGAAGCAAATTTTTGTTTCCGGCCCGTGGGGTCCCGGCCTAAAAGTGGTTTTCCCATCTCCCTCTCTCAGCAGTTTGCCTACTCTCTCTTCTTCTCACTTCCTGTATTCTTCCACAAGCTATAAATAATATGCACAGTAAATTATTTATATTACATTACTGTACATTATTCTAAAGAAATGTATTTACGAAAACTCTTGAATTTGCATACGCTAGCAGTATAGATAGGATCCTTGAGATAGTAATACCTCTTTAAATTCAAAGCTAGGCTGAAGGTAGGTGTGGCTGGAGATGGACCCTTTAGTGAATGGGAATGCCGTCCAGCAACAGTCCCATCTACATTCAGCCTGGCTGCAGCGGGGAAAGGTCCTCTCGTTCTTGCTTCGTGTGATAACCCCTTTAAGGCTCTGTTCATATAGATACCAATAGTCTCCAACAAATTGAACAAAGCAGAAATACAATGCTATTTCTCACATCAAATCTCATAGAATTGCTAACAATAGCTGCAAATGGTGTCTGCAATGCAAATGTGAATAAAGTCTGACCATAACATATGAACATGAGTTCTTGAAGAAGATCAATTGGAGAGAACAGGGGGCAGATCAACTAAAACTGTCTACCATCTGGACAGTGCAAAATTAGTCCAGACAGTCTCATATAACCCGTTTTCAACAAATTCCATTCGCAACTCATAGGAGGCGCACAAACTATTAGAAAGTGTCTAAAGCAAATAGAAAATAAGGCATAAAACATATACACTAGGTTTGTGGCTCAAATTATGACAGAATTCTGGGGAATATTTATTAGTTTATCTGCCCCAGTGTCTCGGTGTTGCTTATATATTACTCGTAAAGAAACAAGTTATAAATATATCACCTATTATGGGGGGGAGACATGAGACAAACGTTCCTGTTATTGGTGAGGGTTCTAGTGGTCAGCCCCTTACCCATCACATACTTATCACCTATGAGTGTTCACTTTGAAGTTTTGTCCATTACTGGCCATGACCTTATCCTGGACCAGGGTGGGGAATACAGAAGACTTGTTTGCCGGAATGTGTTTTTTTTACTGTCTCAAATGTACGTCTATTTCCCACAGCTTATTTAAACATGGCGATCCTTTCACTTTTGGAGACAAACCTACACTTACAGATGATACAGAGAAGCCTGGCTATGATGATCACTTTTTTCACGATTTAACATTTAACCCTAATAAGAGCTCAGATGGCCATCGACCTTATACTGAAGATCACGGAAGAGTTTCTTTTCCTACATCTTTAAAATCGCCAAATGGAAAAGGTAATAAACATTTTTGATTTTTAACACAATTAAAGAAACTTATATAACATTTTATATGATGTAAGGATTTCCTGTGAATAAATTATGTATAACATATCCCATCAGTAACTAATGTCCCCTATATTTTCTTGGAGCCAAAAACCATGAAGCCCTTTTTAAGTTGATAACATTCATTTATTTTGGATTGTCCTTTTCTTTGTAAACGTTACAACGTTACTTAATTTTACTGGGAATTTGTGGCAAATCTGCATGTGTTATTTGCAATTTTGTCAGATTTTTCTGCAGATTCACTGTAGATTTTTTTCATAGTGTGTGGATGGAATCCAGAAGGAAATTCTGAATTGTATCCACCTCATGTGAACATAACCTAAGGCATGATTCACATGAGTATATCTAAAATTGTGTTACCATGCATCTGGTATTCCATATACAGTGAAACTTCTCCAAAAGACCACCTCTTTGCGAAGATCAATCCCTTAACCCAGACCACATTTTCTGTCACAGAGTTTAAGTTTTCCATACTAACCTTTCAGAAGATCATCCCCCTCCTTCCCCAGAAGACCACTTTTTAATGCAATTAATTGTATGATTGTCTCAAAGAGGTTTCACTGCATTCATGGATGAGATGGAAAATAGTTTCTGTAACCTCTGTATTCACTACTGTGGGCTTGTGTGCTGTCTGTGCATTCACCCTAAGGGCAGAACCCCACTTTGCGAAAATGCAGCATTTTGCTGCAGCAGAAACAGCGTGGCAAAAAAATGACGCGTTTTACTATACCTGTAAAGTAGATGGGATTCTGGCTAATCTCATCCACTCATTGCAGAAAAAAGTTTGAAACACAAAAAAACTACATTTTCAAAAATGCTTGAAAATCGCAGCATGGCAATTATACCTATGGAAACGCTGTCATTTTCCGCATAGACATAATAAAGACAGAAAGTTCACAAAGGAAAAAAAACACTATGTTTCCGTGGCAGTCTTATCCACAGCGTTTTTCGGCTACAGTTTGCCACGTGCGGCCTTAGGCCAAAAGTAAATTCAGTTGTGGCTGAATTTTCAGTTGTGCATTTGCCTGATGTGTTGTAGTGAATTTTTCACTGAAGGTAAAAAGTATTACACGTCTGTGACATAAAGAGCATGATCTGAAGATCTGCTCTATACCTTAAATCTAGCATGTCAAAATATGACCTTAATCCTGTAACTGTGTGAACATTATTACTATTAGCGTTTTGCTGAGCTGAACTGAAAAACACACTGAATAATAGTGACCTCTTATAACACTGTGAGCTCCAGCTAGACCGCAGTTCTACCGTCCTGTACTCCTATAATGCTTTACATATGGGATAGTAGGCCTGTGGTCAGGCTGCAACTTACAGCATCATAGATGACTCTGAGCCGGTGAGTTTACCTCCGCTCAGCTGAAGGTGGCCCAAGATATGCAGCCGTTCTGAACTGAAACCGGTCATCATCTGAATTGATAGTGTCATAATCTTAACACTGTGAATTTTTTTTTATTAGCCACTCCATATGGGATCCTAAAACCTGTCTCAGAGATTCGTATCCTTTCCATTTTCTGGCAAACAAAGCCACAGTTTTTTGCAAAAGTCTTTTTTCTTTTTTGTTTATTTCTGTGCCGTCCTCTCCAATCTCCCAAAAAGGGGGCATGGTGAGGGCATGCAGGGGGCAGAGCCATTGGGAAATGTACACCAGCTATGAACTGGTTTACAATTTCCCTCCAGGCGCAGTTACGTGTCACTGACGAGGATGCGCACCCTCCACCAACTCAGGGATTATGAAGACCGGTGTTAGACTTCATAAATCTGTCCTTTAGAGACTCTTCTGTTAAAAGGAATCTACAATCAGAAACAGACTGATCATTTATATCAAGTTTTTTATGTTTTATATGCAATGGGTTATTTTCTCATGCACAGAGAGCTTGAAGAGAAGACTATAGCTATCTTCCTCAATGAAATATCAATGGTAGAATTTCTGATCATGTATTTCAATAACCAGAACTATACTGTCCTCTCTATAATGCACCACCACATTTACAAAGCATCAGAGAGATTCATTGGTGCCAGGATGTAGGGGAGCAAGCAGCTAAGCAGCATTCAGGCTTAGTTTTAACCTGTCTCAGGCCACAGTTAACATCTATGTTTGGGTTTCTGTTCGGGGAGTCTGCTTGGGGACCCCTTGAACAAAAACCTATATGCATAAGAAGACGGTTACCTAAGGAAACCCACGAATCCCATAGACTACCGTATTTTCCGGACTATAAGGCGCACATAAAAACCTACGATTTCCTCAGAAATCGTAAGTGCGGCTTATAGTCCGGTGCGGCTTATATATGGATGGAAGCGGCGGCAAAGTCTGCGTGCCGCTTCCATACATACATAAAAGGCACCGTAAGGGTGCATTCACACTACAGAACGCCGGCGTGTAATCACAGCCGTACACGCCGGCGTTACAGCAGGGCTGCCGGACACTTCCTATTCATTTCTATGGGAGCCGGCATGCGGCTATGCGGCTATAGTTTGATCTAACTTTTACGGTTGGGCTCTATCAGCATGATTTTGCTGATAGAGCCCCTCCTCGCCTGCCGAGCGCTTCCAATAGAAGCGGCTGGCACGCGGGGGGTTAAGCGGCCGCTGGCAAAGTCTGCCTGCCGGCGCTTTCAATAACATATAATGCGCACCGGACTGCGGCTTATAGTCCGGTGCGCCTTATATATGAACCGAGACGGACTATAAGGCGCTCATGGGCAATGCGGCTTATAGTCCAGTGCGCCTTATAGTCCGTAAAATACGGTATAATGGGGTCTGTGTGGCTTCCGCTCGATTTCCACACTAAACATTTGGAGAGAGAACTGCTACTTGAAGGACTTTTAACTCTGCATGTTTCATGCGGAAACCACATGGACCGCGTTATAATCTACGGGGTCCACGGGTTTCCCAGGTAACTGTTTTTTATGCACATAGATTTCCATTCTAGGGGTCTCCAAGCGGACTCCCCGAACAGAAAGCTGAACGCAGATGTGAACCGGGCCTTATTAGTCAATTTAATGATGACGTGTTTTTTTTGTGGCTTGGAAAGATAAGACAAAGAAGGGTCTTGCATGCGATAAGAGTACCTAAAAGAGAATTAAGAGTTAAATTACTGTATAGTATTAACCTGCATTATAAGGAGATAACTTCTAGTTAGACAACTACTTTGAAAGTTTATGATTTTTCTTAACTTTAAAGCTAAACAATTTAGGAATATCTTCAAGGAATTTCCATATTTTAATTATATACAATCGAAAGCCTTGGATGATGTAAGTATCGCAGACATTTTCAGACTACTGTGTACAAAGTTCTAATATTGTACTTATTTGATCAGGTTCCATCACTTCATATCTGCTATTGCAATCTTTATATTCTACATGATACGTACGTTATTATATTATTATTATTATATTATATAAAACAATACAAAGAAGTAGGACATTTGCCTTCTGTATTTATTGCTGAATAGAAATACTTAATTATATTAATAATGTATTTAAACTGCAGTGCAGAGATTCTGAAAAATATAGTTTAGCAAATTGAGAAAACATTGAATAAAACATCATCTAAAATTTCATTTATTTGGTAAACTCATAAAAAAAGTTGATCTACAATTTTGAAAATGTTCCTAAAAGAAAATGTTTTTCTTACAGTTCAGTGTTTCTTTTGGACCAATATCAGGAATGCACAAAACTGTCAAATGAGCGAGTAGTGAAATATTCGAGATTCCATATTCGTTTCGAGTAGAGTCTCAATATTCGACTACTCGATCGATTATCAAATCCCATTATAGTCTATGGAAAAAAATGCTCGTTTCAGGGGAAACCACTATTCGACTAAAGGAGAGTCACCAAGTCCACGAGTAGCAGGAGGAGAGTGTTTAGTAGGAGCGAAGTGCAGTTAAAGCACACGGACCCCATTATAGTCTGTGGGGTCTGTGCGCTTTAACTGCACAGCACTTGCAGTTGCGCTGATATTCCGTTCGGGGTGGTCCTCTTGCAGACTCCTTCTGGACGGGAGGGAGGCGCTAATGTGAACCGGCCCTTACTCGTCCTGCAGAACCAGCATTGATTGGCTGAATGCTATACAGTGTATAGCATTCGGCAAATCAATGCTGGTTCTGCAGCAGGCTTGTTCTTGCTAGTCGGGAGAGCTGGCAGCTTACGGTTATGTGGGAGCTGACTTTTTCTCATAGGAATGCATTGACCAGCATTGATTAGCCATTGTACAACATTCAGCCAATCAACGCTGGTTCTGCCGAAGGCTCATCTGTGAGGAGGTGGAGTCTAAGATCAGACCATAGCAGTCTCCATTGTGGTCCAATCTTAGACTCCGCCTCCTCACAGATGAGCCTCCGGCAGAACCAGCATTGATTGGCCGAATGCTGTACACTGGCCAATCAACGCTGGTCAATGCATTCCTATGAGAAAAAGTCAACTCCCGCATAATCGAAAGCTGCCAGCTCTCCTGACTAGCAAGGACGAGCCTGCTGAGGAACCAGCGTTGATTTGCCGAATGCTATACACTGTATAGCATTTGGCCAATCAATGCTGGTTCTGAATCGAATCTTTACTGCGAATAGCGATAGTATTCGAACAAGTACGAGTATTTCGAATACCGTAGTATTCTATCGAATACCTACTCGATCGAATACTACTCGCTCATCTCTAGTTAGCACTGCAGCCTTGCAGTGCTGGAGTTCTGGGTTCGAATCCCGCTAGGAACAACATGTGAAAGGAGTTTGTATGTTCTCCCTGTGTTTGCGTAGATTTCCTCCCATTCTACAAAGACATACTGATAGGAAAATAAAAAATAAAAAAATGTACATTGTGATTCCTATATGAGGCTCACAATCTACATAAAAAAACTTGTCAAATCTTGCTCTAAAATATTCTCAACATATACAGATAGTTTACCGGTTAGTTTATTATCGTGTAACCTGGAATTCTGTAAATCTAGCAATGGCAACACCATTCAGATTGAAGGATCACGTCTGGCCCGGCAATATTCCTCCTGGATTAAAGATCATTGAACTCAAATAACTTTAGATTGTAAATATAAATTAATGTTATTTTTTGTAAATCGTATATTTGCCCCATGTGTTTGGGGTCACAGTGAAAATCATATGTGATCATTTCATAAAAGGTTTAGTTGCCAAATATTGTTGTGGTCTATTCTTATTCATTTGTGTTCTTCTAGCTTCTGTATTCAGACCAAAACTTTGTCATGTGCGCCCCCACGGGATCTGGAAAGACGGTTTTATTTGAGATAGCAATTGTGCGATTACTGATGGAATCTCCTGCGCCTTGGACAAATGTGAAAATTGTATATAGTAAGTCCAGTTTAAGTGTAAGCCGCTACCCTATTATAGTACATTCACATTTGAGGTAGGACAGGATGCCTTTTAAGGAAAGTGAAAGAAAAAGGGTTTTGCAGGAACTCTGGTTTTCTGAACACATCACAGACCGGCAGAAAAGAGGTTGCTCTGGATCGGATGGGACTATAATAGGTGATTTCCTTCTATCTGATACTGTGTTTTGCTGTTGGTCTCTAAGCTCTTAGTTTGGTGCATATTCCTGTAAAGGTCAGTCTTGAACAGCCTCTTCCCCTCGTATTCCTGTCACTGGTTTCCCAGCAATATACTGAAGACTTATTGTTCTCTCCCATGTAAACAGGTTTATGTACCAATGTGCCTTTCATCAGTGGTGTAACTAGCAAAGACTGGGCCCCCAAGCAAAATTTTGACTTGGGACCCCCCTACCGCATAGCACACCCTTTCCTGTCCCCAAACAGTATAACTCCCCATTTACACACACAATAATGTCGCAAAGTATCCTCCAGACAATATAATGTGCCACAGCGGCCCCTCCAACGGTGTAATGTCTTATAGCGGCCCCTCCAAACAGGATAATGTCCCACACACACACACTT
Source organism: Leptodactylus fuscus (assembly GCF_031893055.1). Lineage (NCBI taxonomy): Eukaryota > Metazoa > Chordata > Amphibia > Anura > Leptodactylidae > Leptodactylus > Leptodactylus fuscus. Next base: position 69,772,454 of record NC_134273.1, on the reverse strand, counting down.
TTTTATGCCCGACCTTGGCCCCTGCACACACTCTATAATGCCCCATAGTGGCCCCTACACACAGTGTTATGCCCCATAGTGGCCGCGGAGAGCAGAAAACGCTCACAGGCGCTCACCGGCAGACACTGAATTACAGGTCTTCGTCTCCTATCGGCAGAAGACGGAAACCTGAAAACGGAGATCGGGCACTGGTGTGAACCCGCCCTAACACCCAGTCCTCAACTGATTCATCCAGTTCTAGGAGGAATAACAGAGGTATGGCAGGACACAGTGACAGTAGATGCTCCAAACACGACATGAAAATACAAGTACCGTATATACTGAAAGAGAAATATTAGGAGAGCCAATGGCTTCTCTTTAAATCTTTACATAACGTATTTTGCTAGGGCAGAGGTCCTAGAGAATGTATTGAGGAATGGGTAAGTTAGACAACTGTTGGCACTGAAAATGATACCACAGTGATAGCTTTGTACTCTCCATATAATGTGTATTGTATTTCAGTGGCTCCTATAAAAGCTTTATGTGGCCAAAGATTTGAAGACTGGAAAGAAAAATTTGAACCAGTTGGACTACTGTGTAAGGAGCTGACTGGAGACACCGAGGTGGAGGACTTGTTTGAGATTCAGCATGCCCACATTATAATGACAACCCCTGTGAGTATATCTGAGCATAGACTAATAAAGGAATAAGGATGGGACACTTATGGACTTAAATCCCAACAATTCATCCTTTTAATTTTTTAGTTCTTTATTTTTATATCTTATTTTGTTTCTTATTGCTATGAAAACTGTGATAAATCCAGTATCTAGTAGTAGTAAAGAGCTCGGTAACTCTCAAAAATCAGACATTATTCTTAAGCCTTTGTAGGTAACTGGCTGCCAAAGGAACCTGTTGCCACTGCTCTGTGCACAATACTAGGCCATGACTGCTAATCTCTGACTCTCTTCTCCATCGGTTGTATATAGAATGGATTAGGAAGACACTAGCCCTTATGTTCTCTGCAAAATTTCTGCAAAAAAAAAATGTATGTTTCAGGAGCTGCAGAAACTCATGCAGTCTGGACCAGTCTATCTAAATTGAGATGTGAAAGGCTGGGTTCACACAGGGTTTTGTGGGCTGGATTTTGACGCGGAGGCCGCCTCAGAATCCGGTCCGAAAAACGGCTATCCGCAACTGGTTGCCAGTGCAGTGCAACGGCATCCAGTCGCAGCATTCTCCTCCGGACTAGGCCCAAATGAATGGGCCTAATCAGGAGGGAGGTGTCGTGCCGCGGAATCCGCAGCAAGAAAGGGGCAGGTCACCTCTTATTTTCCACGAGCGGCACAAAACCGCTAGCAGAAAAAAAGAAGTGAATGGCTCCCATTGAAGTTAATGGGAAGCGTTTTTTTTTGGACCAGATTCTGAGGCGGATTCCGCGTCAAACTCCAGTCCAAAAATTCCCATGTGAACCCAGCCTAACTAGCCGAAAACCAGCAATTCTGTCTATCCAGGTTTCTCAGTATTGCACAGCATACATCTCCTAAAATTCTTTTTTGTTAACCAATTGTAATTTAATGTTTCTGTATGTAAATGACATAAGTGATTTGTATCTTTCCTTCAGGAGAAATGGGATAGTATGACCAGGAAGTGGCGGGACAATACTTTGGTCCAGCTTGTACGTCTCTTTCTTATAGATGAGGTAATTATATATACATATGTATATGTATGACATCTTAGGCTGGGTTCACACGATGTATTATGGCACGTAATGTGGTACGTGAACGGCGCGGGAGCTTTTGCGGGCTGTATACGCTCCCATTGTTTTCAACGGGAGCCAGTACTGTATACGCAGTGCTATTTTGCGACCGTGATTTTGCGGCAGCCGCAAAATAGTGCCGCGTATACAGTACCGGCTCCCATTGAAAACAATGGGAGCGTATACAGCCCGCAAAAGCTCCCGCACCGTCTGCGTACCACATTACGTGCCATAATACATCGTGTGAACCCAGCCCTAGTTGCAGCAGTTCCTCTCTTTTTGCTAGTGGATTCCTTTACTGCAAGGCCAATGCTTCTCCACCAGGTACACAGGGATGAATGGGGGACAGCACCCAAAGCCATGTGAGATAACAGGAAGGGCTTTGCCACCCCTTAGAAATATGCTTTGTCTATAAGTTAGAAAATAATTATTTTTAAAATATATAGTAAATCTACATATTCACATCAATGTGTTACTCTCTTTATAGGTTCACACAGTGAAAGATGAAAGCCGAGGAGCAACTCTTGAAGTTGTTGTCAGCAGAATGAAAACAATGCACACCTCCCTTTCTCGTGCAGCTACAAAAACTCAACAGGTTCTACCCCTGCGTTTTGTGGCAGTTTCAGCAACAATTCCGAATGCTGATGATGTAAGTTGTATTTGCCATAAACCTATAACACTGAAGAGGTTTGTATGATTTATGCATTATTTAAAGGGCTTGTCTAGGATAAGCAAACGTGGATGCTTTTGTCTTCTCTGGAAATGACATTTCAATGCCACTGATCTGTAGTATTGCCCTGTGACCATTGGCTGTGATTTCACTTCCTGAGAAGAAGAATGCAGCCATGTTTTCTAATCCAGAATAACCCCTTTAAGCTTTCTGGAATTCAGCACCATACTTTATAAGTTGTTTTGTAAGATTATTGAAAATTTAAAACTGAAGGGGGCAGAAAGGTGAGTGGCTGATCTTTTAAGGCAGGGGTGCTCACACTTTTTGAGCATGTGAGCTACTTTAGAAACTTACCAATGGATAAGATCTACTATCCAGTTCTTGTGGGCGGGGCCGGGCGCGGGTCATGGGTGTGGCCTGTGGGCAGAACGGAGTGTGAGAGCAGGAGACAGCTCTCCGGTGTCTGCTTTTTGACAGCGCAGGCTGAGAATCATCTCCGGACACTGGCAGGTGGGGCCGCGGCAGCCCTGACTGCGAACGAGTGCAAGGCCCCGGCCTGTCAGTGTCCGGAGATGATTCTCAGCCTGCACTGTCAAAAAGCAGACACCGATCCCGCGATCGACCCATACGTCCTTCGCGATCGACTGGTAGATCGCGATCGACGTATTGGGCACCCCTGTTTTAAGAGAAAAAAAGAGCTCCTACTATGAGCTCTATGTACATAAATGTGAATCTCATCTCATATTTTTATTGGCCATTGGACTGCTGAATTACAACTAGTACTTTGCTATGAGGCTATTCACATGTCTGATTTTTTTTCCCTCCGTTTTCACGGACGTCCATTTGCACAGATACAATGGTTTCAAGTCTATGAGGGATCCAATGAAGTCTCCTAAATAGATAGAAATCGACAGAACTTCTTTACTATACGCCAAATAGTTCCCATAACAAGCATAAGCAACTTAAGGGCCGTTTTTGCTACGTCTGTCACACGGCCATTTTTGAAAACAACTTTTGACAGCCCATGAAAAAGAGGCCGTCAAAAAAGCTGACATGCAGTATTTTTTTCCATTAAAATAGACATAGAGCCATTGAAACTCATGGGTTCTATAATGGCCATGGGATCATTTCAAAACCAGACATCACATGACTATTATTCACTGCCATGTGAATAAGTGCTATTTGTGGGTTTGCAGGAACAGACACAGCCATTTTTTTATGGACATTAGGATTGTGGAAACCACACGGCAGTGTGAATAAGGCCTTATCACACTGTATATCACATATGGTAAATTTTTTCTTTCTGGCTAGAGGTTAGAATTGTAGTGCATTTTGATAAGTAAACTTCCCCCATTGTGAGGGTGTTTATATTACAGAAATATCTACTGTAAGGGCTAGTTCACACGGGCACAGAGGGGGCGGATTATGGCACGTAATGCACATCATAATCTGCCCCCTCACAATGGTGGTCTATGGAGACCGCCAGGCTTCTTTTTTCCGTGAGCAGCATGCTGCCGCTCACAGAAAAAAGAAGCGGGCTGCCCTTTCTTCAGGTGGATTCCGTGGCTCGTTGAGCCGCAGCGTCCACCTCGCGGCAGCAACCTCAGGTGTCGACCCATTGATTTGAGCCTGCTCCGGAGGGGGACGCCGCGACCCGAGAGTGACCTGGCTCCCCGCGTCACTCGGTGCCAAAATCCGCCTGAACACTCCCTGTGTGAACTTACCCTAAGTTTAATGCAACGCACCAAGGTTTTGGCCCGGCCATGGTATAAGCTGCATAAGGATTTTTTTCACATTTCTGGCTCAGTATTTTGATACCTAACCATTAAACCATAGCATGGGAACATTCCCTCTTTATAACACAATGACTCCTCTATTAATAGTCAATGTACAATTAGAAGCATGACAAATGATAATAAAATTCATCCAGAATAGGACTTCACTTTCTATGTACAAATAAAGAGCTTACTGTATATACTACTTGGCATCTTAGATCGCAGACTGGCTTTCAGATGGAAAGAATCCTGCCATATGTATGAGAATGGATGAATCTCATCGACCAGTGAAACTCCGAAAAGTAGTCCTGGGATTTCCTAGCAGCAATACCCAAACTGAATTCAAATTTGACCTAAGCCTTAACTATAAGGTAGCCGGTGTTATACAGACCTATTCAGATCAGAAGCCCACGCTTGTTGTAAGTGTAAACCTGGCATTTGTTTCCATGCGCCCTTGTCTCTCTTAGAATACCTTTCTAATTATTTCTTTTTTAATCACAGTTTTGTGCCACAAGGAAAGGCGTTCAGCAAGCAGCTTCTGTACTTGCAAAGGAGGCCAGTTTTATCCTGAGCGTTGAACATAAAAGCAGGTGTGTTTTTACTGAATTATTAGTAAAATACTAGACTATTTCTTAATGGCAGAGAAAGTACAGAATGTGAGGCATAGATCAAGGGGTCAGATTACAATATTTGCAGTGTGCTATTGTGTGACTGTCCAATCATCACAGACAATTCACTTTTAGAACAACTATGTTACTGAAATAACCACACAAACATGTTATAAGTGGAGAAGGGAAGATAAGTCCCTAACAAAACCAGTGTTATCTCTTAAATGGGCTCCATAATTAGGGTTGTGCCCCAAAAGCCAAAATAAAACAAGGCTCCCTCCTGAATAGGCCCATTCATTTGGGCCTAATCCGAAGCGGCACACGTGGAATTCATGTAACTCCATGCGAACTAGCTCTAATACATCTGGATTTTCCAGACCATATCATGTTCACAAATTCCATCTCAACCCTGCGTCAGATAAGCCAAATGACAACTTCCTAAGGATCTATGATGCTATAAGATCAGGTCATCCTGTAATCCTGACGAAAGCTATTTTGTAGTGAAATGCGCATGGAGCGTGGCGCCATTCCCGTCTCGCTTTACATTGTGTATTAGGAACCTTTGATTGTGCCATTATGGCATCTGGTATGTACATGCACTTGCATTAGATCCCTGATCTTAAGATGTTTAATTGTAGGACTATATACATAGTTATTAATGCTGTATACATTGTTGTAGTTCATTTTATATGTAGTTGCTTTAAAGTGTGACCTCACTATTATTATTAGCGTATTGGGGCTGCTGTTTATGTATGTTGTCCTAGCGTGTAATTGTAGTCTTTGTTACAACGACCGCTACAAGTTTCACTCTTATTGTTTGAGCCTTTTGAATATATGACTTTAGTCCTTTATTAAGGTTTGGGGATTTATTTCATGTATAGTATTTGCTGATCTTTACAATTGTGTATTAGCTCTATGGGACATAGTACTACACTGGTGAGTATTTGACTCTTTTATGTCTCTTTTATGTCCTATTTAAGAGTTTATTATTGGTAGGCAACATCACATTGTCATACCAGGAGGGGTATTCTGTGTTATTTAGGCTACTTATCAGCGTGCTTGTTCATACAATCTCCTTGTTACTGTCTCTCTCTATATATATTGGATGGATGGATAGATAGATAGATAGATAGATAGATAGATAGATAGATAGATAGAAATGATACTAATTGTATTTTACTTGAATTCATTTATTACTCTTTTTTCTATATGAAGAGTTTCCATAAATGTTTTTTTTTGGTTGCGTTTATATTTATGGGACGCTGATATTGAGGAGTTTGTTGTTTGCGCCTGTAAAATGGTCCAAAAAATCCAGGCGCATTGCAGACATATGCAGGAGACCTAACAGACTTGTGTAGATATCAACATGAGATATTTCCTCCAGTTAAGGAGTAAAAACAAACTGAGAATAAATGATAGCAACATAAAGATATATTACAAAATTGTTGACTTTACGCCCCATACATATTAAATGAAGCAAGCTTATTTATTTCATTTGCTGCTTTAAATTTTCTTCTGTGCTTCCCATTTTGCTAGGCTTGTGAAAGCTGCTAATGGTGTAAAAGATGCAAAACTGCGGGGTAAGTTCCTGACTCTTATACTATTGAGACTGGCAGTATGTTACTTCTAACTATACCTGGAAGTCTGAATATAATGAATATTTCACTGGTTTAATCTACTCATATTATTGCAGAACTTGTGCTGTATGGTGTGGGCTTTCACCATGCTGGTATGGATGTATCAGATCGGAAAATAATTGAAGCGACCTTCACAGCCGGAGATTTACCAGTACTATGTACGTTCATTCTATACACTTGAACAAGATTATTTTTCTAGATATTACATACATACATAGATACATAGATATACATAGATTTATAATACATTTTTATTCATAGGTTAAAAATTTAAAGGATTTTTTTTCTCTAGCCCTGACCTTTCTTGAGTAATTGGTGTTTCTAACTAGGCTCTTTATTGTCATGTGGGTGGTCCTGGGCTGGAGCAGATATTGTCCATTAGTAGTAGAGAACCTAAATAGCCTATTGCGTACCAAAACTAATCACGATGATAGCTTGGGAACGGTGAGGTGTAAGGTAAAGGCTAGAGAAAAAAAATCCAACTGCATTGGAATCAGTAGAGTACAAAGAATTGGTGGAGGTGGTGAAAGGGCCTCTTTCAAGGGCTTGTCCAGTTCTTTATTTTTAGTGATGACCTATTTCCAAAATTGTCCAATAACCTGACCCCCACTGCTCATACCCTGTCTGTTTCATAGCGGCTATGTAATGTAATGACTGCCTTGTTCTATAAATGTGAGTATGGCTGTAATATGGTAAGTCGACGAGCACATTTACATGGAGCAATATCTGTCACCGTTTGTGACAGAGCCATTGTCACATTCTAATATACAGTTTCATTGTCTGCAGCACATCCCTTTCTTCAAGGGGAAACATGCTGCCGAGAACAAATGGTTTGCATGCCCAAATAAACCGTGAGGTCAGCCTGTAACTGGGCGTCTGCATGTTTGTTCTCTGATGGCTGGCATGTACACTGGGCAGTGAATGGGAACAATGAAGACGTTTTTGATCTCCCAGTCATTTGATATGAATGAGCCTTGAGGTGCCAAACAATCTTTAACCCAGTGAGATGTAAATCTAATACTGATTGTGGCTTGTTATTTATTATTTTTAATGTAAAGATTGTCATATTAGGGTAAATTCACATGGTGGAATTTTTGAGGCAGAATCCACCGCAAAAACTCTACCACCCATTCATCTCAATGGAAGACAAATGCTCTGTTTTATACTACCTGAGAAAATCAGCTGACAGAAAAAAGAGGCATCCTGCCCTACATTTAGGTGGGTTCTGCCTGAACCTTCCATTGAAGTGAATGGCAGCATGAAATCTATCTGCTGCCGACAGGTCGATTTCTATGTTGGATTTTGCTTGGGATCCCACAACAAAATCTGCTGTGTGAAATTACCCTGATGGTTTGTTAAGATCTATTTTTGCTTTTTATTTTTTCCTTAGTTACTACGAGCACTCTAGCTATGGGTGTGAACCTCCCAGCTCATCTGGTAATCATAAAATCCACCTTGCACTATGCAGCGGGAATGTTCCAGGAATACAGTGAGACAGACATTCTGCAGATGATTGGCAGGGCTGGAAGACCTCAGGTGAGTAGGTTTGCAATACTCGAATTCAGGTCTGCTCTCTGAACACATAATCCAGTAATCCTATTGCAGTGGCTAATGTTTCATCCAGTTTCTCAGGCAAAAGACGGAGACCTGCAAAGAGGAGACCGGGGCACAGTTGTGAACCCACCCTTAGCCATTAAACAAAACCATGCATCCCTTTTTCACGGATGGCACGGTCTTGTGCTTAAGGGTTTCGTTTTTCGCTAACAATTATTACATTTGCCTTAAACCAAAAAGACACAACTAAATACAAACCTCTAAAAAGTCTATTTCAAGATATTTTATAGGCTAGGGCCCCACACTGCGAACACAAAGTATTTTGTACCTACAAACTGGATGCGATTTTGGCTAATCCCATCCACACACTGCAGAAAAAAATCAGTGGAAATGCTGTAAAAACTGTTACATGATTGTAAATCACAGCATGTCATTATACCTATGGAAACTGACATTTTCCGTATAGATATAATAGAAGCAAAAAGTATGCAGAGGATTTTTTGTCAAAAACGCTGCAGAAGAAAAACGTAACGCATTTCTGCCACACCTTGCGGGGCCTTAGCCTTATACACTTTTTGTAGATATATTTCATGAATGTAAGTTAACAAGTATTACCCACTGTATCCTACATAGCTGAGAATAATACTTATACTGTGTGCCACCAGTTTGATACGACAGCCACAGCCGTAATCTTGACAAGGTTAAGTACTAAGGAGAAGTATGTCCAGATGCTGGATGGAGTGGATACCATTGAAAGCAGGTCAGTTATCATCCTGCATAGTATTTTGATTGTTATCTGTGTCATAGGATAACCAAAAATATATATATAAACCCTTGGGAAAGTATAGAAAACGAACAGCAAGTTCAGCCAGAAATAAATGTATGTAATAGTGTAAGCCAATAGAAAACATCTGTGTTAAAGGGATTCTATCAGTAAAATAGTATTTTTTCTGCCTACCACATCGGAATAGTCTTAAGAAAGGCTATTGTTTTCCGGGTCACCGTTCCGTAAAATCCTGGTTTTCGTCTGTATACAAATGAATTCTCTCACAGTACTGGGGGAGTCCCCAATGCTGCGAGAGAACTCTCCAGTGCCTCCTCCATCTTATTCAGGAACGGCCTCTCTGCGCGTCTTCCTACGGCGCTGGGTTCAAACTGTGCATGCCCGCTGGCCACAAGTAAATGGCCGCTTACACTTAGTATATAAGCGGTCATTTTCTTGTGGCCGGCGGGCATGCGCAGTCAGCTTTCCCTGAGGCCTAGAAGTTTGATCCCAGCTCTGGAAGAAGAGGCGAAGAGGACGTTCCAGACGAAGATGGAGGCGGCGCTGGAGATTTCTCTTGCAGCATTGGGACCGCCTCCAGTGCTGCGAGAGAACTCATTTTCATACTGAAGAAAACCGGGATTTATACTGAACAGCAGCCTGAAGAAGGTAGGAGAAGAATAGCCTTTCTTAAGGCTATTCCGACGTGGTACCCAGAAAAAATACAATTTTAATGATAGAATCTCTTTAAAGGAGGTCACCAGGAAATGTCACAACTGAATCCTGTCACTGAAATTCTTTAGGTTTTTTAATCTGTCACTAGGAAACTTGATATCAAACAAACCCAGTGTATTATAGGGAACATTATGCTTGGTACCATCATACCTATGGATAGTCCAGTAGATGTACCATTTCCAAGAAAAAGCAAATTAGGCTCAAGTGCTCTGGCACTTTCCCAAACTAAAAAAGCTTTAGAAAAGCCTTCAAAATGGGCAAAACACATGAGACATCATGAATACACAACATAGAAAGGGCAGAACTAGAATAAAACATGATTAAGGCCCCCCTGCGGTGTACAGTGTTTGCCATCTAGACTCTACTCCTTATACTTAGATACAGCATGCAGAATAAAAACTTGCTACAAACTTATCAAATGACCACATATAGTATCATGTTTGTTTCATATTTTCACAGCCTGCACAGACATCTGGTGGAACACCTGAATGCAGAAATAACATTACATACTATAACTGATGTTAACATTGCCTTGGAGTGGATAAGATCAACTTTCTTGTACATCAGAGCATTGAAGAATCCTTCTCACTATGGTATGACTTAATCTTCATGGCTTGTATAAGCGTAATAAGGAAATTTAGGAACATTACATTTTTTTTTACACTTGTTCATATAATCAAATGAAGAGAACAACTAAATATATTTCTATGCAAGACTGTTATAAGTATGATCATTATTCAGGAACAGAAGGTCAGGCATATTTGTTGGTATCCAGTCTAGTCTTGGGTTAGCTGGTCATTCATAATATTAGGAGAGAGTTAAAGTCATTTTCAATAACTGCTAATTTAGGATTTTCCTCAATTTTTAAAGTTCTAATTCATCATGACATCTTATTGTATTTACTTAATGACTTTAAGGCAGACTTAATCTTACAGACCTTTTGTATTTTTTAGGTTTCCCACAAGGATTGGATAAAATAGGAATTGAAGCTAAACTGCAGGGTACACCAAGCGGTCTTATTACTTTATATTTTTTATCTATTGTGATGTATCGTTAATTATAGCTACACAATACCTATTTATACTTTTGTGTATATATACTTAAAGAGGACCTCTCGCCACTTCCACCAATTCTAGTTCTTCGCATCTCTGAATAGCCTCTGATTCCAGTGCAGTTGGAATTTTTTTCACTAGTCTCCACCATTGTTTATTAATTGCAAAATAAAAATTCCATTAATTAACTTAATAATTATAATTAAATATAAAAAGTTGAATATTTCAATTCTGTACTTCACTGCGTGTTAACCCTTCATATTTGTGTCGGGTGATAGAGTGGACATTTTGTTTTATAACAGAGCTTTGCTTAAGAAATCTGAATGATTTGTCATCAGTTGGATTAATAAGAATGGATGAAGAAATCAATTTTAAGCCTACAGGTAACTGCATGTGAGAAATGTCCCCTAACTGTGGTTCAAATTTGCTTTAAGGCTGCAGTTTCTCATACAACCAATTCAATACAATATTCCAACATTCTAGCAGAACCCTTAGTGCAAGCTACAATACAACCAATGTATGGCCATATATAGACACATATTGGGATGTCTTGTGACAAAATATTGTGAAATCATGCTGTTTTAAAAAGGTGGTCATCTTGTGACGCACATATCTGGATGTGACCAGCCAAAGTAAGGAATAAAACACTTCGACTCTTTGGCTATCACTCTAGTCTTTCTAATGTTATTTCTAGCATACTTTATTGTTCCACATGATTGTGTCTTATAGTCGTACAAAATCTAGGTTTTAAAACTAAATCTATTCTGAAGCACGGTGACATTCTCTGTGTAGTGGTGCAACAATTTCCAGTAGCCTGGCCCCTAGTCACATGAATGGGAGCTGTGCTGCCTTAGTTGGATGGGGGCATTAAACTGGGGGCAACTGGGGGGGGGGCATTAAATTGGGGGCAACTGTAAGGGAACATTAAACCGTAGCGGCAGCATTAAACTGGAGGCAACTAGAGGCAGACATGACCTCCTCCAGCTACCCCCACGGTTTAATGTTCCCCTCCAGTTGCCCTCAGTCCCCTTCCAACTTGCCCCCAGTTTAATGTTATGCTCTATCTGTCCCCTTCATCTGTTCCAAGTTTAATGCCCCCCTCCATCTGCCCCCAGTTTAATGCCCCCCTCCATCTGCCCCCAGTTTAATGTCCTCCTTCATCTTCCCCCAGTTTAATGCCCCGTCCATCTGCTCCCCGTTTAATGTCCCCCTTCATCTGCCCTCAGTTTAATGTCCCCTTTTCATCTGCGTGGGACAGGACCGACAATCCGGGATTGTCCCACCGAGTCCGGGACAGTTGGGAGGTATGTAACGGCACACAGAGCGGTCACGATGTCACTAATGGCATGCAGCAGAAACACCGCTCACATGTGGCAGCTAATGATTGCAGGATGTTGCAGGTAAAATTGAGGTAATTCCTGAACATTGTACAACAATTGACTGCTATGGGTCCCAACTGGTTAGCCATGCCACAACCCCAAGAGCTATACAATATGTGCTGTTACCAGAATCAAAAACTTTCCAACAATATATAAGAAGATAATTTTTTTATACTGGTGTTTAACAATCTTTCCTTGTCTTTCTAGAAAATGGTAAACTGATGGCTTTGTACTATATTGCCTTTGAGACAGCGAAACTATTCAACACTATTCAAGGGAAAGAAACATTGATGGACCTGGTAAATTTATTTGCAATATGTTAGCCTATGGTAAAACTTAAGTTCTTCAATCACTGTACATGGATAACATTCTGGGTGATAGTCATTAGAATGTAGTACCTATTGTACCACTATACATATTAATATACAATACCTAGGGCTGGGCAATTAATCGTATTATGACCGAAACCCAAAGTCAACACAATCAAACAACGTGAACTTGTACTCACTGTCAGAACACTGCAAGCCAGCGGCAGCGGCTATTTACTGTAATGTGGCGGGCCATACTTCACATATACCTGGAGGTTGTGACAGGCAGCGGATTGTGGACCTGCTGTGCTGCCAAACTGGTTTGGGCGGGTTCACACCTGCGCCCGGTCTCCGTTTTTGGCAATGCGGCAGGTTTCCATCTTCTGGACGAGAAACTGGACAGGAGACGGAAATCTGGCAGTCAGTTTTCAAACCCATTCACTTGAATGGGTTTGCAAAGTGACCGCCCATGTGCGCCTTCTGCCTCTCCGTGGCAAAACCATTTTTTTTAACCGGACACAAAGTCGGATATGCAGGATACGATGTACAATGACTGCTGCCTCTGCCTCTGGGATCAGCTGGAAGAGCCGACTCCCCGCAGCATATGCACAGCGGCATCTCCCAGCTCATCTTACAGCAGGGACAGTGGATACAACAGCAGAGGCAGAAGCCGGCATACCTGTGCACACAGAGCACAGCTCACAGTGTTCAGCCGGCTGCAATGATTTTTTGGCATGCCTTATTTTCGGGGGGTGCCTTATATTAGGCAATTCTACAAAGAAAAATCCCATGCCTTACTTTCGGGGAAACACGGTAATGTAAAAAAATACTTTTAGAATAGTGTTCCAAAAGGGGAATCTTTTCTCTGGGTAAAAAGTCCCATGGGTTATCATTTTGTATCACTGAATTTATCAGATCTTTAAGAAAACTACCAGTTAATAATATTGATTTCTTATTCATAGGTCATATTGATATCTACATGTAAAGAATTCTCAGATGTGCAACTCAGAACCAGCGAGAAGAAAATACTTAACTCATTGAATAAGGATAAAAACAGAGTAACCATTAGGTAATATTGGCAATTGTCAGCATTATTAAAACGATTTTAAAGGGGTTATGCCATCCCCATTCACAAGATAGGGGATAAGTGTTAGATCCAGGGGGGTCTCAGTAATAAAGAGAATGGGGGACTGAATGGAGCTCCAGTGGACTTGCGTAACCGATACTCCATTCGCTGTTAAGGGGCTTCCCAAACTGCACCCCTGTAGTAGTGAATGGAGTGCGGTTCATGCAATTAGACTGGTATTTTATGTTTAAAATCTTTCCATCCATTCAAAAAATAGGATCCTGGGAAGATCAGATGTAAATAAGCTCTTACTCCCCAAATGGCTGGTAATCCTTTATTTTCCATCAGAAAAAGATTCCCACCCACTTGGGGAATAAGAGCTCATTTACATGTAATCTTCTAAGGGTTGTATATTTTGAATGGGTGATCGGATTTTAACCCCTTCCCGACATGCGCCGTAATAGTACGGCGCGTGTCGGGTCTGTAACTATGGCGACCGCCCGGGAGCCGGGCGGCCGTCATAGCCGCCGGGTGTCTACTGCTTTAAGCAGTAGACAACCGGCTCTAATGTCTCCGATCAGTCCCCGGACCGATCGTAGGCATTAACCCCTCCGGCGCTGCTGTCAAAGGCGCCGGAGGCGCCATCTTCCCGGCGGCGCATGGGCGCCGCCATTTTGGCAGGGATCACCGGCTCCTGGAGCATGCTCCAGGGCCGACCCCCCGTTGCCATGACAGCCGGGAGCCTTGTTAAAGGCTCCCAGCCGGTCTGCAAATTCTCTCTTTTGCAGGCTGGTGTATACAGCCTGCAAAAGAGATGATGCTTTTTTGCAATGCATTGCAATGCATTAGCATTGTAATGCATTGCATTAGTGATCAGACCCCCTGGGGTTCAACACCCCTAGGGGGTCTAATAAATGCAAAAAAAAAAAAAAAAAAGTAAAAAAAAATATAAAAAAATATAAAAAGTATTAAAAGTTCAAATCACCCCTCTTTCCCTAGAACAAATATAAAAGTAGTTAAAAACTGTGAAACATATACATGTTAGGTATCCCCGCGTCCGAAATCGCCCGCTCTACAAATCTATACAAATATTTTTCCTGTTCGGTAAACGCCGTAGCAGGAAAAATAGTCAAAAGTGGCAATCCGCCGTTTTTTCACTGTTTTAATTCTGCTAAAAATTTGAATAAAAAGTGATCAAAGCAATAACATTTCCCGAAAATGGTAGAACTAAAAAGTACACCCGGCCCCGCAAAAAAAGACGCCCTATGCATCCCCGTACACCTATGTATAAAAAAGTTACGGCTGTCGGAATATGGCGACTTTTAGAAAAAAAAATTTTTAACACCGTTTTGGAATTTTTTTTAGGGGTCAAAATGTAAATAAAACCATATAAATTTGGTATCCCTGGAACCGTACCGAAACACAGAATATAGGGGACATGTCATTTTGGCTGCACAGTGAACGCCGTAAAACCAAAGCCCGTAAGAAAGTTGCAGAAATGCATTTTTTCTTCAAATCCACCCCATTCTGAATTTTTTTCCTGCTTCCCAGTACATTATATAGAATAATTAATGGTGGCATCATGAAGAAAAAATTGTCCCGCAAAAATTAAGACCTCATATGGCTCTGGGAGCGGAGAAATAAAAAAGTTATGGGGTTTAGAAGGAGGGGAGTCAAAAACGAAAATCAAAAAATGCCATCGGCGGGAAGGGGTTAAAAATAAAAACAACAAATTGAGCAGTAGGGGCATTTAATGATTTAGTATTTTAAGTAGCATTTAGTAACTTGTACTTGGTGACAGATCCTCTTTAATGCCTATTCAGCAATGTTATGACCAGGTAGAATGAGTCTTATATAATCCTGTCTGGTAGAAACACTTTATTGAGGTTGTAGTAGTGCACAATATAACATGATCAGCTGATATTAGAAATAGTAAAAAACATTCCAGTGCTACATATAGTGCACCTCCAGTTATAAACATTTCCTGATGGAGTGAATGGTATGTACCGAGAAGAGAAAAAAATATATACAGTGTGATACTGTAATGGATGTAATTAAAGAGATTAACATAAGTATGAAGGCTCCCCTAATTGAATGGTATTGCCAGGATAAAAAAAACTTTTCCTAATACAGTAATGAACGATTTTGTATAGTTTTTCCTCCCTGTTTTATTCCCTCTGACTAAGCCCCATTGCAGACAACTGTATAACTGTTCAGTGTGCTTCCAAACTTTTTACTGGGTAACACACTTGACTCATCCATTTCTATGGGCCTGTACACATAACTGTGAATTACACGACCACATGTGTGGGCTGACAGTCCGGGCTGCAAAATATGGAACATGTCCGATCCCTGTCCGATTTTGTGGCCTTGCTTCCGTGGCTCTCTTTCAGTGCCACGGAAACATGGCCAGTGCAAGGCTGGCACACGGGTGGCATCCATATGTTCCCTGTGCGCCTCCCATACCATTCATTCATGGCAGCAGATCTGGCTATTCACTCTGAGCTCATTGTCAAGGGGTTTCTGTATCCAGCACTTTTTGTGATGCTGAATACAGTTTCTGTGTGACTTCCCTCCCTATATGCTCCACCAGGCTACAAATAGCAACAGTGGTGTTTATTCTGTACACCATACAGTCTTCATAGAGAGGAATGTTTGTTTAGTCGCTGGAACGCAGCAACGATTTCTGTAATATTTGTCTAGGGAATAAAGACTACTGAAGCCTCCTCAGCACTAACACTTTAGGGTTCACTAGGGAAATACTGTATTAGATAGATCATAGCTGCATTCCAGATCTGAAGATAACACTATATGAAGATTCAGACCATGCAATCCTCTGAGAAACAGCTACTTCTAAGATCCTACAGGGCTCCCCATTCCGTCCACGTTAGCACAATGTGGCACAGACTGGGGCTTCTGGCGCATGTTTAGGCAAAAACGGGTTTAGAGGGAATTAAGAATTCCACCCATTGTCTTTTGGACAGACGAGACCAAAGTCGAGATACTTGGCCATAAATTGTAAAGGATTTTTTTTTAAACTTTATTTTATTTATTTTTTTAGACATTTTTCTATCTCCTGCAGATATTACCGGGTCCGGCTGTTTAATACACACAATGCGCTGAGCATAAACTACACGCTCAGTACAAAGTAATAGCATGACGCAGGGGTTAAGACCTTGTAAAGACCAGATTGTTTTTTTTATTATGTCCTGATAAGTAAAACTATAAATTTTAATGAGGGACACTTTGTTTTTCTCACGACAGTATATTGCCTATTACAATCACTGTTGTCTTTAGGATCCTTGTCAGTAGATCTAAAATATGACTGACACTCCTTTCTACATTGCCATTCTTTCCTTTACTCCCTGTGGTTGTGCCGCTCACACTATTATTATTTTTCTTGTTACATGCCTCACTAATATGTTCCTTCCATACGCTTATTTTCGCCTTGTCATTTTACACATATGCTTGCGGAATGAGGGTTTTGTTTATGTAACTAAAGAAATATAATTATACAGTCCTATGAAAAAGTTTGGGCACCCCTATTAATCTTAATCATTTTTAGTTCTAAATATTTTGGTATTTGCAACAGCCATTTCAGTTTGATATATCTAATAACTGATGGACACAGTAATATTTCAGGATTGAAATGAGGTTTATTGTACTAACAGAAAATGTGCAATATGCATTAAACCAAAATTTGACCGGTGCAAAAGTATGGGCACCTCAACAGAAAAGTGACATTAATATTTAGTAGATCCTCCTTTTGCAAAGATAACAGCCTCTAGTCGCTTCCTGTAGCTTTTAATCAGTTCCTGGATCCTGGATAAAGGTATTTTGGACAAACAATTCAAGTTCAGTTAAGTTAGATGGTCGCCGAGCATGGACAGCCCGCTTCAAATCATCCCACAGATGTTCAATGATATTCAGGTCTGGGGACTGGGATGGCCATTCCAGAACATTGTAATTGTTCCTCTGCATGAATGCCTGAGTTGATTTGGAGCAGTGTTTTGGATCATTGTCTTGCTGAAATATCCATCCCCGGCGTAACTTCAACTTCGTCACTGATTCTTGAACATTATTCTCAAGAATCTGCTGATACTGAGTGGAATCCATGCGACTCTCAACTTTAACAAGATTCCCGATGCCGGCATTGGCCACACAGCCCCAAAGCATGATGGAACCTCCACCAAATTTTACAGTGGGTAGCATGTGTTTTTCTTGGAATGCTGTTTCTTTTTGGACGCCATGCATAACGCCTTTTTTTTATAACCAAACAACTCAATTTTTGTTTCCAAAATGAAGCTGCCTTGTCCAAATGTGCTTTTTCATACCTCAGGCAACTCTATTTGTGGCGTACGTGCAGAAACAGCTTCTTTCTCATCACTCTCCCATACAGCTTCTCCTTGTGCAAAGTGCGCTGTATAGTTGACCGATGCACAGTGACACCATCTGCAGCAAGATGATGCTGCAGCTCTTTGGAGGTGGTCTGTGGATTGTCCTTGACTGTTCTCACCATTCTTCTTCTCTGCCTTTCTGATATTTTTCTTGGCCTGCCACTTCTGGGCTTAACAAGAACTGTCCCTGTGGTCTTCCATTTCCTTACTATGTTCCTCACAGTGGAAACTGACAGGTTAAATCTCTGAGACAACGTTTTGTATCCTTCCCCTGAACAACTATGTTGAACAATCTTTGTTTTCAGATCATTTGAGAGCGGGCTGTCCATGTTCGGCGACCATCAAACTTAACTGAACTTGAATTGTTTTGTAGAAAGAAATGGTCCAAAATCCCTTCATCCAGGATCCAGGAACTGATTAAAAGCTACAGGAAGCGACTAGAGGCTGTTATTTTTGCAAAAGGAGGATCTACTAAATATTAATGTCACTTTTCTGTTGAGGTGCCCATATTTTTGCACCGGTCAAATTTTGGTTTAATGCATATTGCGCATTTTCTGTTAGTACAATAAACCTCATTTCAATCCTGAAATATTACTGTGTCCATCAGTTATTAGATATATCAAACTGAAATGGCTGTTGCAAACACCAAAATATTTAGAACTAAAAATGATTAAGATTAATAGGGGTGCCCAAACTTTTTCATAGGACTGTATATTATTATTTATAATAATGTTACTTTACATTTGAAGAGGGGTTTACACAAAATACACAAAACATGTACAATAGTCTAACATCATGGTCAACTGATACAGTAGGATACAGGGCCCTGCCCACGAGGTATCTCAGTATATGTACCACTTGTGTGTAAATAAATATATACCGTATATAGGGTTTTTTGCTTTTCATTTTCTTTTAATTTAGTGTACAGTGATGTCATTTGGCATCACTATAGAAGAAGATGGCATGCAGTTAACTTAGCTGTAAGTCCAACTCTAGTTCTTACAGCAGACTTCTGTTTTACAGTCGGGTCAGAAGAAGTATTCATATTGTGTGAATTGATTTATTACCCTATAATGGCTTATTTTACCTGTACATGAACCCTATGATCTGTAAAGTGCTATGATATATGTTACTACTATATAAATAATAATTTATTATTATTATTATTCAGCTCCCATTCCGATATTAGGAACAAGAACTGCCTCCTCTGATCGGGCCAGTGACAATGACAAACATTTGTAATGCGCTTTTCCCACCAAGGGACTCAAAGCGCAGAGTATTGTGGAGTAGGGGAGTTAGTGGCTGCCATACAGGCTCTCATCCTTCATACACACAAGGGTCAGTTGTTTTATAGTATGCCAATTTACCTATCAGTATATGTTTGGCATGTGGGAGGAAACCAGAGTGCCTGGAGGAAACTCACACAAACACGTGGAAAACAGGGGGCAACATGGTGGCTCAGTGGTTAGCACTGAAGCCTTGCAGTGCTGGAGTCCTGGGTTCAAATCCCTTCCAGAAACAACACCTGCAAGGAGTTTGTATGTTCTCCCCATGCTTGCATGGATTTCCTCCCATTCTACAAAGACATACTGATAGGAAAAATAAATGTACATTGTGATCCCTATATGGGGCTCACAGTCTGCATTTTAGAAGAAAAAAAACACGGGGAGAACATACACTCACCGGCCACTTTATTAGGTACACCTGTCCAACTGCTCGTTAACACTTAATTTCTAATCAGCCAATCACATGGCGGCAACTCAGTGCATTTAGGCATGTAGACATGGTCAAGACAATCTCCTGCAGTTCAAACCGAGCATCAGTATGGGGAAGAAAGGTGATTTGAGTGCCTTTGAACGTGGCATGGTTGTTGGTGCCAGAAGGGCTGGTCTGAGTATTTCAGAAACTGCTGATCTACTGGGATTTTCACGCACAACCATCTCTAGGGTTTACAGAGAATGGTCCGAAAAAGATAAAACATCCATTGAGCGGCAGTTTTGTGGGCGGAAATGCGTTGTTGATGCCAGAAGTCAGAGGAGAATGGCCAGACTGGTTCGAGCTGATAGAAAGGCAACAGTGACTCAAATAGCCACCCGTTACAACCAAGGTAGCCAGAAGAGCATCTCTGAACGCACAGTACGTCGAACTTTGAGGCAGAGGGGCTACAGCAGCAGAAGACCACACCGGGTGCCACTCCTTTCAGCTAAGAACAGGAAATTGAGGCTACAATTTGCACAAGCTCATCGAAATTGGACAATTGAAGATTGGAAAAACGTTGCCTGGTCTGATGAGTCTCGATTTCTGCTGCGACATTCGGATGGTAGGGTCAGAATTTGGCGACAACAACATGAAAGCATGGATCCATCCTGCCTTGTATCAACGGTTCAGGCTGGTGGTGGTGGTGTCATGGTGTGGGGAATATTTTCTTGGCACTCTTTGGGCCCTTTGGTACCAATTGAGCATTGTTGCAACGCCAAAGCCTACGTGAGTATTGTTGCTGACCATGTCCATCCCTTTATGACCACAATGTACCCAACATCTGATGGCTACTTTCAGCAGGATAATGCAATGCCATGTCATAAAGCTGGAATCATCTCAGACTGGTTTCTTGAACATGACAATGAGTTCACTGTACTCCAATGGCCTCCACAGTCACCAGATCTCAATCCAATAGAGCATCTTTGGGATGTGGTGGAACGGGAGATTCGCATCATGGATGTGCAGCCGACAAATCTGCGGCAACTGTGTGATGCCATCATGTCAATATGGACCAAAATCTCTGAGGAATGCTTCCAGCACCTTGTTGAATCTATGCCACGAAGAATTGAGGCAGTTCTGAAGGCAAAAGGGGGTCCAACCCGTTACTAGCATGGTGTACCTAATAAAGTGGCCGGTGAGTGTACAAGCACCATGTAGATGCTGCCCCTGGTTGGATTCAAAGCCAGGACCCCAGTTCTACCCCGGTGACCCAATTGCACGCCTGGGGATCCATTTTTTGATGAGTGTCAGACATTTATTAATATGGCTCAATTGAAAATCTGATTTACAAAGTACTTTCCTGTTTCCTCTCCTTATTCAACCTTTACAATGTTTAATAAAGATTATAAAAATTACTTTAACAATATTGCACAGCTATACTCATATGCCAATATCTTTTTTGTTTTAACAAAATATAGGTTTCCAATGGAAGGGAAGATAAAATCTAGAGAAATGAAAGTTAATTGGTAAGAAATGCACGTGTGACTTTTATCCTAATAATGATAATTACAATAAAGAGGTTCCCTAGTAATGTAAACATATGTTACACAGTGTCAGCACATCAAGTGTTCAACACATTGTAATATACGTTCCAGCTGCTGCAATATGTACATGGCAGCAGGGAGCTGTCAGGGCGGCTGTAGGTTTGTCCTTGCAAACTGCCACACAGATGAACTGACTTCAGTAGAATGCGCTAGAACTAGTCGTGTCCAATCGACAGCTCACAAGGACGAACATGCAGCCACACTGACAGCTTACCGCTATCCTCTTCATGTTGTAGCTGCTTGCAGAAGCAAAATTGTAGTACAGTATATTACAGAGTGTTAGCTCAGGATATGCTGACGCTTGGTAATGTTTATTTACATTTGTATGGTACCCATATAACAAACATTTCAATGTAGATAAAAAATTATTACATCATAAGATGAATTGTATAATTAATTGGAGTATTGGTATTTTGGTATGAATCTCAAGTAAGTACTAAGTATAAGTATACAGATACAGTCCTATGAAAAAGTTTGGGCACCCCTATTAATCTTAATCATTTTTTGTTCTAAATATTTTGGTGTTTGCAACAGCCATTTCAGTTTGATATATCTAATAACTGATGGACACAGTAATATTTCAGGATTGAAATGAGGTTTATTGTACTAACAGAAAATGTGCAATATGCATTAAACCAAAATTTGACTGGTGCAAAAGTATGGGCACCTCAACAGAAAAGTGACATTAATATTTAGTAGATCCTCCTTTTGCAAAGATAACAGCCTCTAGTCGCTTCCTGTAGCTTTTAATCAGTTCCTGGATCCTGGATGAAGGTATTTTGGACCATTCCTCTTTACAAAACAATTCAAGTTCAGTTCAGTGTGATGGTGGCCGAGCATGGACAGCCCGCTTCAAATCATCCCACAGATGTTCAATGATATTCAGGTCTGGGGACTGGGATGGCCATTCCAGAACATTGTAATTGTTCCTCTGCATGAATTCCTGAGTCGATTTGGAGCGGTGTTTTGGATCATTGTCTTGCTGAAATATCCATCCCCGGCGTAACTTCAACTTCGTCACTGATTCTTGAACATTATTCTGAAGAATCTGCTGATACTGAGTGGAATCCATGCGACCCTCAACTTTAACAAGATTCCCGGTGCCGGCATTGGCCACACAGCCCCAAAGCATGATGGAACCTCCACCAAATTTTACAGTGGGTAGCATGTGTTTTTCTTGTAATGCTGTTTTTTTTGGACGCCATGCATAATGCCTTTTTGTATGACCAAACAACTCAATCTTTGTTTCATCAGTCCACAGGAACTTCTTCCAAAATGAAGCTGGCTTGTCCAAATATGCTTCTGCATACCTCAGGCGACTCTGTTTGTGGTGTGCTTGCAGAAACGGCTTCTTTCTCATCACTCTCCCATACAGCTTCTCCTTGTGCAAAGTGCGCTGTATTTTTGACCGATGCACAGTGACACCATCTGCAGCAAGATGATGCTGCAGCTCTTTGGAGGTGGTCTGTGGATTGTCCTTGACTGTTCTCACCATTCTTCTTCTCTGCCTTTCTGATATTTTTCTTGGCCTGCCACTTCTGGGCTTAACAAGAACTGTCCCTGTGGTCTTCCATTTCCTTACTATGTTCCTCACAGTGGAAACTGACAGGTTAAATCTCTGAGACAGCTTTTTGTATCCTTCCCCTGAACAACTATGTTGGACAATCTTTGTTTTCAGATCATTTGAGAGTTGTTTTGAGTAGCCCATGATGCCACTCTTCAGAGGAGATTCAAATAGGAGAACAACTTGCAATTGGCCACCTTAAATACCTTTTCTCATGATTGGATACACCTGGCTATGAAATTCAAAGCTCAGTGAGGTTACAAAACCAATTTTGTGCTTCAGTAAGTCAGTAAAAAGTAGTTAGGAGTATTCAAATCAATAAAATGATAAGGGTGCCCATACTTTTGCACCAGTCAAATTGTGGTTTAATGCATATTGCACATTTTCTGTTAGTACAATAAACCTCATTTCAATCCTGAAATATTACTGTGTCCATCAGTCATTAGATATATCAAACTGAAATGGCTGCTGCAAACACCAAAATATTTAGAACTAAAAATGATTAAGATTAATAGGGGTGCCCAAACTTTTTCATAGGACTGTACATGTAAACTACTGTATGATCTCTTCTTGTTCTTTGTAGTCTCATACAAGCTCAGCTCGGATGTCTTTCCATTCAAGATTTTTCCTTGACGCAAGATATGGCGAAGATTTTCAGACATGGCACAAGAGTTGCTAAATGTATGTGTATCTATCTATCTGTCTGTCTGTCTTTCTGTCTGTCTGTGTATCTATCTATCTATGTATTACACCAACTTATTTCTAGTTACAATTAAATTGCTGCTGTTTATGTCGCCACATAACCAATTTATGACATTGCAATTCTAGATCTGTCTGAATATTTAGCAGTACAAGAAAAGAAATTCACTGCATTTCTCAATGCAGTAATTCTGACTAAATGCTTCAGGTGCAAACTATGGGAGAATTCATTACATGTGGCCAAACAATTAGATAAAATTGGTAAGTATGTATAATATTTAAAAAAAAAAAAAAAAAAACATAAGCCAAAATTCAGTATGATGTCTGCTTTGTGAGGGTCCATTCACTCAAAGTTTTCTGGCAAGGATTTTGAGGCGGAGTTTGCATCAGAATCCGTGCGGAAAAAAAGCCTCCCTTTGACTTCAATGGATTCCTTTTTCTGCTCGTAAAAGGAACCTATTGAAGTCAATGGGAGGCTTTTTTTCTGCGCGGATTCTGATGCAAATTCCACCTCAGAATCCACATCAGAAAACTTAGTGTGAATGGACCCTTAGGCCGAGTTCACACAGGTTTTTTTTTGTGTGGAATTTGAGGCGGAGGCCGGCATTCAGTTGCAGCATTCCGCTCTGGTTTAGGCCCAAATGAATGGGCCTAGCCGGGAGGGAGGAATGTCTTCAGGGGGATGTTGCAAGGCGAATCTGCCTGAAGAATTAGCATCTCACTTCTCTTTTCCGGGAGCCGGAAAAACCAATCCCAGAAAAAAGAACTGACTGGCTCCCATTGATTGCAGCCTCCATCTCAAATTCTGGACCGAAAAACCCCGTGTGAACGCGGCCTTAGGGTCCATTCACTAGACCAAGTGGTTTCCGAGTTCAGTGTCCCTAGTCCAGGCCGACACTGATGGTCTGCGCATGCACCCACTGACCTGTGGTTGGACCTGTACACACTTCAGATTGTTTCATGCAGCCCATTGCTTCTTCAAGACCAGAATAAGACATTTTAATGGCCAGTCCAGCAATTTAACGGACTACACACTGAGCTTCTCATCCATTCACTTTTTTTGTTTCTTCTTTCCTTCGTGGTTGCTTGACCCCCATATATCTAATATTAATAAGCCCTTTAAAAGCATGAACATTCCTTGCCAGACTTATTATATACTGAAGGTATTGAAAACAATTAGCATCTTTTATGTCTAGGGTATATTTTTAATACATGCCATCTGATCAATGGTAACTAGAGATGAGCGAATACTATTCTTACGGCAGTTTCGAATAGCACGCTCCCATAGAAATGAATGGACGCAGCCGGCGACTGGCCACTTAACCCCCTGCGCGCTGGCCGCTCCCATTCATTCCTATGGGAGCGTGCTATTCGAAACTGCCGTTTTGAATAGTATTCGCTCATCTCTAAATTGGTAACTTACCTTTTTACTCAGGTGTTACGTTAGCAAATGCGATGGTGAATGCCGGCCTTACATCCTTCAAAAAAATAGAAGATATTAATGCCAGAGAACTGGAGTTGGTATGTTTCCTTTGTGTTTATGTTTATCAATAGCCACAGGTTAGGATATCTCCTATCTACTCTGCAGCCAGATTCACCCCTAAGTCAGTGAGATAAGACAAGGCAGTAATAATAGTTTGTGTGTTTGGATGTTTGTTCCCGAATCACGCTGAAGTACCCCAACGGATTACAGTGAAATTTCACACATACCTCCAATGGCACCCGAAAAGAAAGATAGGCGCATTAACATCACCATAGGATGCCGGATTTTCCAACCGCAAGCCCCGAAAGCACTGCCGGCGGAGGCTGAAGGAACTGCGATGACGTCATTGCAGCCATGCACGCTGTTACCTCATTGGACCATGGGACAGAGGGGGCGGTGCTGTGGAGGCAGGCTTTCATGGCAGGGGGAGAAAAGGGAGGCCAGGGCAGCGGCAAGGCAATAGGGGAGGGGCGAGAGCCGCGCTGCAGGTGAGTCGCGCAAGGAGGGAGAGGGTCACGGACGAAGTCGCGGGTATTGCTAGTAATAATATTAATCGATATTTATATATCAGTAACAAGTTCTGCAGTATTTTTACAAGCAAATGAACAACCGTGAGACTAGATGAAAGAGGTCCTCGCTTATTGCAATTTCAATAATGGTGCCTGATCTGTGACTGGAAAACTGTAAGAGCTAAGAGGGACTGACATCACATTCTGGGCACTAAGCGCAAATTTGGCATACTGGGACAGATTTATTAAGATGGGTTATTTGGCTCCAACCTCATCATAAAATAGGTGCACAGCCATGTACTAGAATGGAGATTTGCACCTAGGAAGTGACGTAGATCTGCATAGTAAGTAAGCCAGAAAAGTAGTGTAAGTTACAGTAGATATTATGTGCTGCAGTATCGTTCATCTATACCAGAAAATAGACATAGAGGGATTAGTAAATCCCCAGCCCCAGCCCCCCCCCCCCCCCAATTTGTAGCTGAGAAATATCTGGCACTATCTGGGCTCTCTATGTTCTATCTGTAAACTGTATGCAATGAATGGTACGGATGCTCAGAAATTGCATGGAATTGTGTTTGGCATTATGGCAGTATGTTTTTTTATGTATGTACTTATATATGGGCATTATTGATGTGTAGGTATCCAACTTACATGGTGGGGGGTTGGCATAGACACAGTTCACACAGGCAGTAGGTTTCAACTTCAAGGGTGTTTGTACCCAGTTGCTTCAACACAAAAACACCATGCCAACAAGACAAAAAACTGTTTGTGTCAGCTTGTAATCCACTTGTGTCCATTTTTGCCTAATCCCCCTTCTTCATTCTGAGCATGTGCAGAGGGAAATAAGGATTGCAAAATGGACACAAACTGATTGCTATCGGTTTGTAATCCATCACGACTCTTTCTAGTACCAGAGGTGTGCCACATTGTTTCTTCAGTGCCCTGCCAGTCACTTTTATGAAGAGGCCAGAGCTGCTTAAAAATTCAGACTCATCTTGATTAAGACTGGCATGCAGAAAATCAGTTTTAATAAGTCCCCCACAATGTATGTCTTCAGGCTAAAGCGCATTTCAAAGTATATCCTGTTCTCTATGTCCAAGTAGATATCATATAAAACATATTTCTGGTCACTGGGGCTCACAGTAATTTCAGAACTTCTAAATGGAAGGTTTATAGTTCCAGCCAAGTAATGTAACACTCACTGGTCAGAAATGGATTTTCTGTGCTGAGCTATGTTATTTGGAGCCCAGCTCAGGACATCAGCCAGAGACACTTTTAACATTTCAGTGTCACCTTCTTTGTTCCTCTCCTAGCTGACTAAACTCACTGGACTTTGTGACTTTACAGCAGAGGTCCCTTTATGCATTAAATGTAGCAGGGGGTGCTGGGCCACACTGAGTACTATAAGTTACAGAGGTGCTCAGAAGACAAGTCAAGAAAACTTATTTCCTTTCTCCCCACTATCCCACTGCCCTTTGTGGGCCTGTTGTTCCTTTGCTTGTAATGGCAATGATTGAGGTAAGAAGTAGATGCTCATTTGGGGAAATACAGGAACTGCAAAAAAAATCAAAATCAATGTAAAAAAATACATAAAATCTTCCCTGCTTCTATAAAAGACTATTTCTACAGCCAGCATGTTCATAAAGGCCCAGTATATGAGTGAGGTAAGGCCATTTGTAATATATGAACCTGTGCCCATAGCCCTTTAAAACAGCCGATCAGCATGTAACCTGGGGAATGGGTTCCCATTGATCGGTTATTGATCCCCATTGATCTGTTATTGAAAACCTGTCCTGATGATAGGTTATCAATATAAAATTATTGGAAAACCATTAGAGTGGAGTGTAAAATTAAAATGACAACTGATATTAAAACTGCTGACCTACGGAGACAGCACAGTGATCCCTCAGATTACAGGATACTTCAGGTTACAATAATACTATCATCTTTCCTGGACATCTGTAACTTGAGACACCAGTCCACATACAATGCCGGAAACAGTGCTGATCTATGGCACATAGGAGTGTCTGGTTGTAAGATCGGGCATAGGGTTATGAATCATCTTTACAACATTTGCACAACCGACCAACTATACATGTAGTTACTTTGAAGTGGAAAGCTTTAGGAGCTACAGCAATACCCCATAGCAGATAGAAATACCAGCATGATATGTTTGCCAAGCACTTCATAGGTTGATCATCTACTGCTAAGTTGACTAACACAATCCAAGTGTGATGTAAGGCCAGGGGCATAACTTGGGGGGGGGGGGGGTTCAGACACACTGGGGTCCAGGAGCCTTAGCGGGCCCATAAGCACTGGTATCAGTAATGAGATTGCAGCTTCCATCTCACCCATAAGCCAAGGAGACCCACATATAACCCAAACCACACTAAGGGGGATTAAACTCCTTAGCCCCTGTAACCATCACTATCAAGTATTCGTTGTAAGATGAGGTAGGGGACATCAGACAAAAGATTGCAATGGGGCCCACAAGACTTTAGTTACGCCACTGTGTAAGGTGCAACACTATCACATATGGACTGTTTTCTAGTGTACAGTATCTTTATAAGACCATCATCAGATTTAAGAGTCAGACAAATTGTCATCCTGATACCTGGCACTAACATACCGTATGACTCTGACCATTTTCTGCCTGAAGTGTAATTCTATTTGTTACATTTGTTTATATGATTTTAGACATCTTTCCTACGGTTTGGTCTCAGCCACTTAGCTACAGTGAAGCTATAGTGTATTTAATGTCATGTAAGAGCAATATGTAGCAAATTTGTAATAACATTAAAAAAGCATTGCCATCCGTTATAAAACTAGACCCATCAAAATGGATTGCTGAGTTTTGCCTGGAAGACTGTGACAGTCCTAGACTTCAAACCAATGACACATCTCCTGGTTATGACGTTGATAGCCTGCAATGTCTCACTGCCAAAAATACTTTCTTTACTTTTACAGATTGTGAACAGACATCCTCCATTTGGAAATCAAATCAAAGAATCTATAATGTATCTTCCAAAGTATGGGCTTAGCACTGAGCAGGTCTGTCAATAATGCCTCCTCAAGTTGGATTTGTTCTTCATATTACGGTAGTTGTTTTCTTACTGACTGGCCTCAGTCTTAGCTGGATATTTTGTGCTAGTCCACATTGCTATGGTAACGTGTAAACTATCGGGTAGAGTGGCATCCTGTACCTGCTAAGGACGCTGCGCTACCACATAGTTTACACGTCACCATAGCAGTGTGGCCTAGCCCGAAGTTTCCAGCCTTGGTGTCTAGCAATTCGCCATGTCCGCTTAGATGCTGGTGTCACGCCCGCCCTGCAGAGCATCGCAGCAGAGAGCCTTCCCATCCACACCTATCATGAACATGCAGTATGAAAAAGATCAAAAAGGTTTACAATTTCTGCACTATGTAAACATTATGCAGACGACCATGTTGTGTAGACAGTAGTGCTCTCACATGGGACACGTGTTCTGACACGTGTTAGACACTTATTTCACATGTGGTTTTCTAGTAAATTATTCTGAAGCAGTGTTGTCTGGTTTAAGAAACCCATTTCTAAAAACAGTAACCAGGCCCCCGGACCTTAGTCAGAGCAGAAAATAGGTACAAGGATTTTCTTTCTTGACTTGGCCCATCCAGGCATTACACAGACTACTGTAGGCAATGTGAAAATCTTTATTTTCCTTGGAAGGGAATTAAATTTTCATGTTAAGTTTGTTTCAAATTGCTACTAATTGTGTGTGTGTGGGGGGTGGGAGTGTCGTAACGGCAGGATATCCTGTTATCAGATTATTCAGGGGCATTACTTTAGGGGGTGCAGAGGAGGTGGTCTCACCTAGGCCCAGGAGTATTATAGGGCCCATAAAGTGTGTATTCCAAAAGTGAGGAGCCCAGTACTATAATAATACATTTATTTTCACACAGAGGATGGGGCTGATTTTGAGTTGGATTCCGCAGCAAAATCTTCGACAAATTCCACTTTCAATCTGTCTCTCTTTGTATTCAATAGGAGTCAGAGATCAAAGCAGGATGCTGAAGAAATAAGCATTCCCCTGCACCATTTGTATAGGGCTGATCAATGAGCTCAACTGCTGGAAAAAAGAAAGGGATTTGAGGCACCTCAGTTACTCTTCATTTCCCGCCATGTGAACGGGCTCATACATTCTAGAAAAAATGTGACCATTATTTATCTCAAAGGGTTTTCTCGTACTGACCTCACAGACTGGACTGTGTAGGGAAACTAACCCTACTGATAACACCCAGTTGTCACTTTATTTATAAATTTCTAGAAATAATACCAGTATGTATTAAAAACAGATGACAGATCTTCTTTAAATGTGTATACCAAGCTATGTGTGACACTTCTTGCTACCATCTATTGATCACCTATATAAATGACTTACATTTTGATTAATCTATGTTTTTTCCTCTATCCTTTGTCAGGTAGGAAGATATAGCCCTACACTAGCTGAAATCCTTGTCACTGTCAAGTTAACAAACTTTGAGCAACTCCAGAAAAAGAGAACCGCACCAGATTCACATCATGTCTATCTCATAATTGGAGACTCGGAAAACCAAATTGTATTTAAGCAGAAGATCATGTGAGTGATACTGGTAAATTAGTTATGCTTGTTGCCAGTTCCTTAGGGTGGTGACACATAAAGTACCTGAGTGCAGATACTGTCGCATCCAGCTCTTGGGCCTCAGTTTTGTCATTTTTCTGTTGTGAGATTTCCCTGTTGCTGCATGGCCTGTAATGATGCAAAGCAGAAATGTATCTGTTTCACTTCTTACAGCACTAAGGCCTCCAGTACACGAATGAATGCTGTCCTGAGAACTCAGTTTGTAAGGGCTATATTTCCCAAACTGACCACGACCATGTGCATGTAACTCATTGCATCATCACTGCCCGATCAGTACTGTACTAGACTGACAGCTTTATGTCAATCAAGTACGGGAATGATAGGACTGTTCAGAAGCTCTATTAACAAGGTTGTGCTCAATCTGGTAAATATGGCCGTCACATGGATCATGTGTCCGGGGTGGAGTATAGTTGTGTGTGGCAGAGCCCTTAGGTTGGTTTTACACAGTGCTTTTGTGCTGAAGAACAGAGTATGGTTTATTATTGCAGTAATGAGTATTCAAACAGCCAGAGGTTTTTAGTCTAGTGGTCATTCGCCTATGCAAAATAATTCTTTGCAAAGTAACATGTGTAAGGAATTACTGCAAATAAGAACTGCATGTAGTTCTTCAGCAAACAAAAGGCCGTGTACACCCAGCCATAGACCAGTGCAGTAGTTACAACCGATGCGGATCTCAGTTCATCTGCCTACACCATTTAGCAATTGTATTGCACTTTTTTGTTTTTACCAAACTACATATTGCAACTACTACACACATGTATTGATCACTCTCAGTTATGTATCTTTTTTTTTTCAGGGATTCTGCTCTGTTAAAATCAGGGATTTGGAAAAGAAAAATTGAAATCAAAAGGGTTTCTGCATCCAAGGATATTAGTATAAATCTAATAAGCTCTGAATATGGTAAAGTACCAAGTCATTAAACACATTATCTCCGAGGGATGAACATTTTATTATCATAATTAATTAAAAAATAAATGGGACAGATGTCTTAAGACATTTATACCAGTTTTTCAATTTCATATGGATTCCTCACAGAATCTGCCAAAAATGCTGCCATGACATGTTCCACTGGATGCCATATTACCGAGGTATTGTAACCTAAAAGCACTGCTGTAGGTAATTTACCACAGAAGCGTACAATTGTAGCAGGCATTAAATGTACAATTTTTTTGTGCCAGTTTTGTGCTATTTCTAGTGATGAAATGACTGCTTTCATGCAACATGAATGAAAGTTCCTTATTGCGAAACCAAAAATCATTTGTGATACGAAGATTTCTGTAACATCTGGTTTTCTGTAATAAAACAATACTTTAATTGACTATAGCTACACCATGTGCATGAGGCCAAGGGGTCCTGACCAGACATTTTTAAAGTAAGCTTCTTCTTTTTTTTTTTTTTTTCTTTTTTTTTTTTTTACATCCTCAAAATATTACTAAGCGTAAGGGGAGAAAGTTGTTAAGGCAGTCGCAGTCTAAGTCCCCATGTTTGGGCCTTCCCCAAAAAGCACTGCAAGAAAAACCACAATGGGAACAAATCTTTTTCCCGCAGCGCTTTTTACAGAAAGTCTGCAGAGTTTTCTTCTGTGGACTTTGTGTTTCTATTATACCTATATGGAAACTACCGTATAGTTTTTGTAGGTATACTTTACATGCTGTGATTTGCAAATTTTCACCCACATGCCTTTAGTGACTTCTAGGAGCTCCTGGCATCTTCTGCATTTGTTCACATGGTATGGCTTCCAGTGTTCTTTCCACATTACCTCCCTCTCATGTCTGCAGAGTAGAGATGGCGTCTCTACTGTGCATGTGTCGCAGGCACCTCCACACTGCGAAAGTGCTTGCAGAGAGGAAGAGGGGAGGAGCTGTTCCCAAACCGGAAGACACGTAAGTATTGATAGGGTTGAGGGGGGAGAGTACTTGTGAGGTTCCGTTTCAGAAGCGGTGAAACGGAATGTCACTGGATTTTCAGAAAGTGTCCCTGGAGCGGTCACATGACTACGTTGAGTCCAGGCCTCTGAGACCTTTTAATTGGGTGTGTTTGAACCCTTCACATCCATCAATTTTCATACAGTTATAAATTCACTTTACTTTACTTTTCCTTCCGTTAGCCTTTATGCACACGACCATATGCTCTGTTACATTCCAATATTTAGCAAACAGGGAATAGCCAGCTTTGTGAAAACAGAACAAACCCCACCATTGAAATGAATGCAAGGCTGAAGGCACTCGGATGGATGACAGTCGGATGTCATCAAAGTGCATTCAGTTAAAAAAAATCTGACCCCTTGGCCTACACACTTGATCACATGCATGAGGCTTAAATATGTCAGGTTTTTAGAAGAAATAAATACTGAGCCATCATTTACTTTACTACTACACAATGTTTTATTTTTATGTTCTGCGAAGTTGGCTTTGACATTCAGCAAAAATTCAGCTTTCTTTACGCGGTGCCGCAGAGATCAGAAATAGACACCGGATCTAAATGGAAATCTGAAGATACATTTTCTGATGAAAGTAATGGAAGGCCTAAATCTGGTAAATGTTCCCAATGTGTTTATGTCTGTAAAACATATAGTTCTCTCAGCGATTTAAGTATTAGTTACCAACAAAAAGCTCTTTTTCTGAACAAATCTTGCTTCAATGAGATTCTCTCAGTTTTCTCTTCTTCGTTTGCAAGAACCATCATTTTTGTATTTTTCTGTCAACATAGCTGTATGAGGGGTTGTTTTTTTTCCAGCAGAATGAATTGTATGTTGTAGTGGCTCCATGTCATAGAACATATAACTTATTGATTAGTGTTATTGCAATATGAGGCTTCAGCCGTAAGGGATTATCCACTTATGACAATGAGCAAATGTGATTTGTAGGGAAACCTGGTATAGGCTCGGGTCCCATGGGCAAACGCCACAGAAAAAAACATCGCATTTTACAGCCATTTCACTTGTGGAAAAACACGTGCTGCAGACATGCTGCAATTTCCAAAACTGGCGCGGTTTTGGAAATCGCAGCATGTCAAATATACCTACGATAACACTGCCAGTTTCCTAGTAGGTATAGTTGAAACAGGAAGTCTGCTGAGGAAACCTCTGTGCACTATTTCTGAAAAGCGCTGCAGAAAAAAACGTGATGCGTTGCCGCTGCATTCTTTCCTTCAGCACTTTGTTGCTGTGGTCCGCTACGTGGGGCCTTTACCATTGTGTTTCATTTCTCTGCAGTGCCAAGAAAGTGTATATTGTCTCCCTCTATAATTCACAGATATATGGGTTCCTTCAGAGCAATAGATTTTTGTTGTTAGGGGGGAGCTGAACAGAGGGTCCCTATAAGAATATTTAAAAATGGGTTTCATAACCAGAACACCCCTTTAGGCTGAGGCCCCACGTTGCGGAAATGCAGCTTTTGTTGTTGCAGATTTTGTTGCGTTTTTTTTGGCCAAAGCCAAGAATGGCTACAAAAGGAATGGGAAATACTGTATATAGGAAGCTCTTATACTTCTACCTTCCGCTCATTCCACTCCTGGCTTTGGATCAAAAAAATGCAACAAATTCTGCAACAAAAAAAAGTAGCGTTTCCGCAATGTGGGGCTTTAGCCTTAATTCACTTTACAGTACAGCACACCAGACCAAGTCTTCTTTAACTGTACCATTTGCATTTCCATAACATTTCATTCCTGAATTTACAAGATTGACCACTTAAACATTTAACAGACTTCTTGTGCATAAGTATATCATTATTTATCCTAATATAACAAAAAGTACATTTAGAATAGATAATGTCAGCAAGCAATGGGTGTATAAATACAGAGCTGCAGGATGCTCCCCTATTGATGTCCATGTATTTCAGTATATGTATGTAGGTTATCTATCAATCTCCTTTTTCTCGCTAGAAGTTCTATAACATTTTCTTTGACCTTCTCATAAATATGCATGTTTGACTCAGATGAGCTTACACAGACAAGTTCCTACAAAACTTATAAAAGCAACTCATTTCTTAAGAAAATAAAGGACTGGGCATAATAAAAATGAATATGCCTGATACTCAGTTTTCCCATTTTTCCTCATTTTTAACTACTACTTTTCAGCTATTCCTTGCAGTCCTATGGAGTCTGACAAATTACAGTTCCTTGTATTTTTAGATTGCTAAGAAGTAAGAATGACTATATATGATCCTTGTATTAGTAGATTGCTAGTCAGAATGACTATATACAATCCTTGTATTGGTAGATTGCTAGTAAGAATGACTATATACGATCCTTATATTGGTAGATTGCTAGTAAGAATGGCTACATATGATCCTTGTATTGGTAGATTTGTAAAATGATGAAAAAAAGTTTAAAAGTCCGTCCCAGGCTTTGTATCCAGAACTGTCTGTTTCATAGTCTGCTACATTCTCTATTTCATTACATGTAGGAAGCTTGCAGTCACTGATAAGAACAGGAATAAGAGAATGCAACCATCACTGCAAAAACAAGGAAGCGTGTGGACATGAATGTTGTAAGTTTCTGCAATCTATTGTCTTTTTCTAATACCTATATTTAAAGTTGTGGGTCAATTTTAAGCCATAATAACATTAATTAATCTATTTTGATTCCTAGTAACTCTAGGAACAGCAATAGTTATACAAGGGGTCACTGTCTGTATGCTAAGTAAGTCCCACTTAGGCTAAGGTCCCACGATACTGAATGCAGATTAAAAAAAAGTTTTTTTCCGTAGTAGGAAAAAATGAATTGTTTCCGCAACATGCAGCCTTAGGTGGTTTGCACCATGGACCAGTGTTATGGGCCTTTTACATGGGGTGATAATCACCTGAAATTGAGATGAAATGAACAATGATATCTTGTTGGTTTATCTTTGTTCACATCTTTATGATGACATAAAAATGATCAATGCATCAACATATGTATAGCAGGTATCTGTCTGTCCTTTGTAGTTGAGTCAGAAAGAAAAAAACAAACAAGCAGGTGACTGTACAAACAACCACATGAACGAGAAACCACATAGAAACATAAATTGACAAGACAAAAAGCATTGGCGGTTTCCATATTGGTAAAATTAAAGCAGAAATTCTGCAGAGGAAAACTCTGTGGAGTTTCTGTGAAAATTGCTGCAGGAAAAATCGCAGTGCATTTCCACGGTGCTTTTTCCTGCAGTTCTCTTTGGTTGCAACTCGCTATGTAGGACCTTAGCCCTACTATTGTGGATACATATAGGCTTTGGCTTAAAGTGATGTGTGTTAGGGTCAGTTCACATCTGCGTATGTATTCCGTGCGATTAGAGTCCGCATGGAGACCCCCTGAACAGAATACAAACACAATTGTAAGCACTGTGCTGTAAAAGCACACGGACCCAATAGACTATAATGGGGTCCGTATGCTTGCCTCGCACTGCCCGCACAAATCATGCGGAAATTATTCATGTGGGCAGTGCACGGCAAGCACACAGACCCCATTATAGTCTATGGGGTTTGTGTACTTTCACTGCACACTGCTTGCAGTTTCATTGATATTCCGTTCGGAGGGGTCCTCATGCAGACTCCCCCAAACGGAATCCAAACGCTGATGTGAACCAGGGGTTGGGTGCATAGTTTGAGCTAAAATTTTTCTGACTTGCTAGATATTTGAGTGTGGCTGCTCAGAAAAAGGGGTGTAGATGAAATAGTCAAAGTTGTGTTACAATTGTATTGGAAGGTTCTGCCACAAAGTAAGCCAACTAAAAACTGGTATAAACCTAGATTAGACAGTGATAAGATATGTCAGATTGAGATGCCAGCATCAGTCACTGTGATAAACCTGGTGTAGTACCAGACTGCCTGTGTAAGTTTACACTAACTATTAGTAAATCTGGACGCCTGTGTCTGAGGCCTATGATTGGCATATACAGCAAGAAAAACTCCAGCCATACATGTCAAACATATCTTTAGGGTTCTATTTACCAGACTCAGTCAAAAAGTGTTGTCTTTTGGCCTCCATCTGGCTGAGATACATCAGTATGCCAGACTGGACCAATGCAAAGACTTTTCTCAACATTATGGCTAACAGACTACATGTGCTGAGATATATAGCAGCTATTCAGTGGAGTATATAGTAACCTTCCATTGGTGGTATATCATATTCCTCCTATGGACTGCCTGACTGTAGTGTGCACAGAGTCCTTTTTGCAGTAATATACACAGTCCAGTCATATTAATGTGACCAACACCTGTATTTTGACATAGTTAAATAATCAATCGCAGAAAGCACGTGTCATCAGCCATCTGGGTGCACTCATCATTGTGGAAGGCACGATGGATCAGCACAACTATGCATCTATCCTTGCGGACCATGTTCCCCCCTACATGTGAAATGTTTTTCCTCAGGATGATGGCATCTACCAGCAGGACAATGCAACGTGTCATAAAGCTCGCAGTGTACGTGCGTGGTTCGAGGAGCACCAGGATGAGTTTACCGTACTCCCTTGGCCAGCAAATTCCCCGGACTTGAACCCAATTGAGAATCTGTCAGACCACCTCGATCGGGTTGTTCGCGCCATGGATGCTCAACCGTGTAACCTAGCGCAGCTGGCCACGGCACTGGAGTCGGCATGGCTCAACATCCCAGTGACCATCATCACCACATCCCCTCTCTTCCTGCACGACTCACAGCGGTCCGCTCTGCCAAAGGGGGTTATTTTGGATTTTGACAGGTGGTCACATTAATGAGACTGGACTGTGTAATATGGGGCAGCAATGTATCATACATAGCTACTTTATTCCTTCTATAAATGTAATTTGTAAGGCAGAGACAATATTGAAATTTGTAGAATTCATTCATGTTATTACCATCGGATTCAGCGATGCACTGTGTTTATTTTAAACCACCTTAGATATTCTGGTTACAAACTGAGACAGACTGGCATTTACACATTAAAATATAATCTGTTTATTTACAAATAACAGGTAAAATCGGAGTTTCTTATAAGGCTGACAGTAAAACTAATTCAGACTTCTCTTCATATCTAAGTGATCTAAGGAGTCGAAATTCAGTTTCATCAGCTCCACCAGTAAAGAGACTAAAGGTAACATGATCAAAAAGGCAGGATGAGAAAATTCAAAGAACATGTCATTACATAAAATGGCTTTTGCGACATCAGCACATGGATTACTTAATGAATCTTACATTAGCTGGGATAGTTAAACTAACGTCATGCAGAGAGAGCAGCTAGCGTGCCATGCGGAGGAGCAGACCCCCACTGTGGCATCCACAACAGCGTGAGCCGGGTATCTGATGTTTATGAGGTAGAGACGTCTCTCACGTTCCGTCTCTGTGCTCAGTATCTTTCAGCAGAGCAGTAATTGTTTCCTTTAATTCATGTCTGTGAACTCAATTTCACTGAATGATAAAAGAATGGGGATCTAGAACAAAGACGAAAGCTGCATTATCGTAATTTCCAGAAAATATCGCAGGGCTCCATATAATAATTGCTTAACAACAATGACAAATGAGTCCTCCTATATCCAGGGGGACATGATCTTTTTTTACATGGATCTATTTTATATTAAGAAGTTAAAGTCTTTAGATCATTTTTTTTTTTTTTTTGTGAAACTACAGTTTAATGATATGGACATGAAAGTATAAAGTATTACATGGAGACCAATGACACCCAGACCCAAATCTGCTAGGACCACATAGGCTAGGTCTTATGCAAGAACACCACTTAGTATATTAATGGCCACCATATTTTGAACTGGTATTCCATTTAGGAAAATACCTTTTCAGATTATGGGTCCTCTGAAGTTTTTGGGTGCCCCTGAAGTTATCAGGGGGGTAGAGATGCAATGTCAAAACAACTGTAAGTATGACACAACTTGGTAGGGAACCCAATGGAAAAGTAAGGGAAGGCATTTACTAAGACTAGCGATCCAAGTGCCAGGCCTAGTAAACTAGAGTAAGGCCGGGGCTCCACATAGCATAAATGACGCAAATTTACATTAACTGCAAAGTGGATGGGATTCTGGCTAATCCCACCCACACATTGCAGAAAAACATAGGAAGTGGACATACTGGACTTTGAAAAATACTCATGCAAATGGCAGCATGCCGATTATACCTATGGAAGTGCTACTGGATTCCATATAGGTATAATGGACAGAAAGTCCACAGAGTATAAGGGTAAGTTTACATGGGGTTTTTTGGTAAGGATTTTGAGGCCGTATCCTCCATAAAATCCTGACCAAAAAGACGGCTCCCATTGAAATCAATGGGAGGCGGGCAGTTCTTTTTTTCCGGTAGCCGTTTGTTCCGGCTCCCGGAAAAAAAGAAGCAAGATGCTCATTCTTTCAGGTGGATTCACCTCGTGACATGGACTTAACGGATAGTTAACCCAGCCCAACTGTGTGATCGAAAGTATTACAACAACTGGAACACACAGCCTCAGCAGATTTGTCTAACTATGTTGTCCAACATTAGGACACACTTGAAATGTGGACAAAAAATAAAGGTGAATGCTAAGATTTTTGTAAAGGAAAAGTGAAATTAATAAAAAATTATTTTGTTAAATAAAAACTATTATTGTATTACATTATTTAAAAAAATAAATATAAAAATTGACATGGTTACAAAATAAAACCTACATATTTTTGGTGTCCCTACAACTATAACAACTTAACACAGAATTTATGATGATCACTGTACCAAAAAAAATAACCGTGTTGAAAGTGTTCTACTTTATAAAATGGGGGCGTTCGAAACTGTCCATCTATTTCCTGTTTTAGGTGCAGATGCAAAATGAGTCCAAAAATGTGAATCTGGAAAAGTTTGTCTTCACACCGAAACCTTCCATGACAGAGTTTTCAAGGTGATTGCAAATTAAAATTATATCTGTGTATCTGCGCGCACATAGAATAGATTGGTAAGGCCATTTCACACGCTCAGTATTTTGCATCAGTATTTGTATTCCAAATCCAGGAGTGTAACCTACACAAAAAAAGTACAATAGGATGGGGCAACACGGTGGCTCAGTGGTTAGCACTGCAGCCTTGCAGCACTGGAGTCCTGGGTTTGAATCCTGCCAGGAGCAACATCTGCAAGGAGTTTGTATGTTCTCCCTGTGTTTGTGTGGATTTCCTCCCATTCTACAAAGACATACTGATAAAAAAAATATGTGCATTGTGATCCCTATATGTGGCTCACAATATACATAAAAAAAAAAAAAAAAAAAAGTACAATAGGAAGATTTCTTTATTTTCTGTGTTTTTGAGCCACTTTCGGGGTTTTGGGTTTTTTTTACATTTTTTTAAAATGTAGATTGTGAGCCCCACATAGAGCTCACAATGTACATTTTTCCCTATCAGTATGTCTTTTTGGAATATGGGATGGAAATCCACGCAAACACAGGGAAAACATACAAACTCCTTGCAGATGGTTTTTTGCCCTTGGTGGGATTTGAACACCAGGACTCCAGCGCTGCAATGCTAACCACTGAGCCACTTTTGTTTTTATCTTACAAATGCCGATGGAAAATACTGACCATGTAAAAGCAGGCTAAGCGAGCGTTCACGCTACCGTTGCTGTCATCGATTACAAAATAGTAACAACGGACACGAACAAATCCGTCATAAATCAGTTAAAAATCCCATTGATTTCAA
Organism: Leptodactylus fuscus; assembly: GCF_031893055.1. Classification (NCBI taxonomy): domain Eukaryota; kingdom Metazoa; phylum Chordata; class Amphibia; order Anura; family Leptodactylidae; genus Leptodactylus; species Leptodactylus fuscus. The sequence goes on along the minus strand of NC_134273.1, from coordinate 69,732,943 downwards.
TGGGATTTTATCTGTTGTTAGTTAGTGGCCGTTTACAACAAATGCATCACGTCCATTTTTTTTTTCACGAAAATTAAAACCCGGGGGCCCGCTGGTTTTCAGGTTGTGTGCTGTTCATAGTTGATCTGTTTTTTGTGTTCATGAAAAATAAATAGTTTTCTATGCTTTTCAAAGCCTGTGGGTCCATGAAAAGCAGACAGCACAGGGATGGCATCCATGCGTTGTCCCTGATTTTCACAAACAAATAGACTTTAATGGAACCACAATATGGACTAAATGGAACAAGTCTCCATAATTTTTCCGTACACCAGAGGTTTGTGGAAAATGGATGTCTCTATGCACATATTAAATGTGTCTACACGCAGTCCATGATTTGCACTGACATCACACAAAATGCAGATGTGTAAATGCCTTACTGCTCCAATTCATTATTTCCTGCATAGAGTACCAGTATATATTTCACACCTTATATCATTAGTGCTGATCTACATTGTTACTTTTTGTCTTCTTATTGTTCTATTTCTCACATAAATTCTTAAAGGGATTCTATCGTTAAAACACATTTTTTTCTCGTTGAAGGCTATTCGTCTCCTACCTTTAGATGTCTTCTCCGCACCGCCATTCGGTGGAAATCCTGGTTTTTGTCCATATGCAAATTAGTTCTCTCGCAGCACTTGGGGGGGGGGGGGGGCAGCAGCGCTCAAACAGCACTGGGGGCGTCCCCAATGCTGCCAAAGAACTCTCCAGCGCTGCCTCCATCTTCAGGAACGTCCTCTTCACACGTCTTCTTCCGGTTCTGGCAGTCAAACTTCTAGGCCTCGGCCTAGGTTTTACCGCCAGCGCCGGAAGAAGACGCGCAGGGAGACCATTCCTGAAGAAGATGGAGGCGGCGCTGGAGAGTTCTCCGGCAGCATTGGGGACGCCCCCAGTGCTGTTTGAGCGCTCCCCCCCCCCCCCAGTGCTGCGAGAGAACTCATTTGCATGCCGAAGAAAACCGTATTATATACCGAATGGCAATGCAGAGAAGACATCTAAAGGTAGGAGAAGAATAGCCTTTCTATTCCTACATATCATCGCGAAAAAAATGTGATTTTATTGATAGAATCCTTTTAATGTAATATAGTAAACTAAAACTTGTTCTTCCCTTTTATTATTCTTTATTTGCACCCTTGTATAACTTTTTCTTTCTGCTTGTTGATACGAAATTTGACATTTTCTTTATATCTCTGCCTTTAAGGCAAACATCTTAGGTTTTTTTTTTGTGTTTTTTTTAAAGGGTGTCTGTAAATATAACTTATCACAAGGTTTTGAACCTAACCATAGTGAGAGCATGTTCCTAACCATAGCGATTTAGCGATTCTTCATGTTATTTACTTCAGCAATGTGATATATTGTTATAAATGATCTATTCTGTAGGTTGTCCAACATGCCTGCAGAAACTGTATTAGGAAAACAAGCCTTTTCAGAAACCAGAAATTCTGCACAGCAGCCACAAGATGGCGCAGGTGGGTAGAATTTATCACATTGTACACAGATATTTGCACTGAGTTCATGGATTTACTATCTATACTGAGAACAAAAATAAATGGTGACTAGAAATGTATTTCAGTATATACATGTGATTTTATTTTGACATAACTAGATGTTCATCCAATAGGAAGTTACTTATGACTTTATGAATTTATCCTCCCCATTTCATAGATTGTAAGATTAATATATCAATGGATCTGTCAGCAAAATCTAAGCAAACTTGAAATTTAATTCTTAAAGATAATCCCAACAGACACAATATATAAATTGGTTATAAAAGGGAGTCTGTCAACAGAACCTGTACACAGGTTAGGGTTATTTGAAGCAAATGTTTCTCCTTTGTGAATTAGTAGGTCATTTTCTGAGATATCACCATGTTTGTCATTCTGCAAATTAACTCATTGAAACAATGAGGCCATTGTTGCTACCTCTTGGAGCAACAGCAACTAAAGAGCTCATTTGCTTATTGGCAAAACAGCAATAGTTCAGCAACGGAGTCACTAACTAATAAGGGGGAAACACAGTTTTATTCAGGTGGCCCTAACCTGTCTGCTAGAAGGGTTGATATGCTTGTCTTTCTGATATGCTGACTCCTACTAACAAACTGAAATTAAGATACACAGGTAGCAGCATAGTTCTGTAAGTGCTGTCTGTTCTTACCCTCAGAAAATATTCTTGGAGAGTGTCTGCCACTAGATTTGTCCAGCAGAGCTGGAATCCTGGGTTTGAATTCTGCCAAGGGCAACATCTGTAAGGAGTTAGTATGTTCTTCCCGTGTTTGTGTGGATTTCCTCCCATACTCCAAAGACATACTGTTAAGAAAAATGTACATTGTGAGCCGGTGGTGTAACTAGGAATGGCGGGGCCCCATGGCAAACTTTTGACATGCCCCCCCCCATGACCGATGCCGAAGACCCCGACTGAACACCCCCACACACACACACACATAGTCCTGTGTGCTCTGTTATGCCCCATAGTGGCCCCTGCAACTACTATTATGCCCATTGTGGCCCCTGCACATACTATTATACCCATTGTGACCCCTGCACACAGTATTATTCCCCATTGTGAACACCCATGTACAATTATTATACTCTGGGGTCTTTTTATAAAAAAAAACACTGTTACTTACCTATCCCCGGCTCCGCTGCAATCGTCAGCGGTGTCGGCCATCTTCAATGACATACAGACTTCACATGACCCGGGACGCAGGCTCGGGTCATATGATGTCAGAAACGTCACACAACTAGGCCCGAAGCCTGCCAGGAACCTGGAAAGGTAAGTAACACATTTATTATGCTTCTTTACCTTTCCAGGGCCTCCGACTTGGGGGTCTGAAAATACCCCTGAGTATAATAATGATGCTTGTGGGGCCCGCTGCATCACTTACCGATTCCAGCCCCTGCCAGGATCGGTAAGTAAATAGGGATCGTTACCGGCTGGAGTAACGCTATTAAATGTCTATTTAAAAAAACAACAAAACGCAGCAGTAGCAGCTGTCACCGGGCCCCTAATGTCCCGGGCCCTGTGGTAGCTGCTAACCCGGTAATTACGCCACCGTTGTGAGCCCCATATGGAGATCATAATCTACATAAAGAAAAAAAAAAAAAAAAAGATTTATAAACATAATCTTCCCCGTGCTTTAGTGGCATCTCACTTTGCAAAAATTATGGATTTCTTTATGTGAGTAAGTTAATTGGTACATCAGGTGAATACCCGATCCTCCTGGTGCACCTGTTTTCAACTGTTTATGTGCATACAGAATAAAATCTTTACTTTTGCAAAGTAACATATCCAGAAATATTTGGACACGAATTTCCAAAATTTACAATTTCCAACAAATCTGAAACAACGGAGGCCTATTCTCCCACTATTATGACATCACCCATCCTACTTGAATAGCAAGAGCAGAGCTCCCAGAGGTAAGAGCCCCCAGTGCACCAACTGCCTCATTTACATAACACTTCATCTTTGTTTATATATATATATATGTATGTGTGTGTGTGTGTGTGTGTGTATAACAACGGTATGATGTTTATAACAGTAGTATGCTCTGTAATGTGTTGGCAGCAATTGGATATGCTTGGGGGAGATGGTAGAAGACTTTCTTTGTGGGGTCAATATAGAAATGGCACATAAAAAAAGGAGAGAGCACTCATAGGATTAGAATGTCAAACCCCAAACTCTTGTGGGTGGGTACTCGCCTATGAACAATCAATGTAAGCCAAATGCATCTTCTATGTTGTAATGAGACAGTTATGTCCTGCTGTGATCTCGGCCTCCCATTGACAACAATAGGAGGCATATTCAGGGCAGAATCTGTGGTAGATTCCACATGAATGATTCGTGTGGGCAGCACACGGCAAGTACACGGACCCCATTATAGTCTATGGGGTCCGTGTGCTTTTACAGCACAGCGCTTGCAATTGCGCTTGTATTCCGTTCGGGGTCGTCTCCAGACTCCTTCCAGATGGAATACATACGCAAATGTGAACAGGACATTAGGATGGAACAAGGGAATAAAAGATGCCCTGAAAATACTGGGCACATAATAATTTATCCAATAGACACAGAAAACTTAGACATAGATTTGGTGCATTTTAAGACTGTGTAGTTTAGGTTTACGCCATGTATTAGTTGGCATAGTTACTGACATTTTTTGTGCACGTTGTTGCAACTTTATCCCTAACCACCAAGGTCCACCATATACAGTTATAGAGCTATGAAAGTATAAATGAGAGGTAATAAATACAGAAATGCAATATATAAGTGGCCACACGGTGGCTCAGTGGTTAGCACTGCAGCCTTACAGCGCTGGAGTCCTGGTGTTCAAATCCTGCCAAGTGCAAAAAAACATCTGCAAGGAGCTTGTATGTTCTCCCTGTGTTTGCATGGATTTCCATCCCATATTCCAAAAAAGACATACTGATAGGGAAAAATGTACATTGTGAGCTCTATGTGGGGCTCACAATCTACATTAAAGAAAAACAAAGAAATGCAATATATAATATGTACAACATGATATTATTGTTGTCTTTTTGTTTCTAATGCTATTTTGATATTTGTAGAATGTTCATATTTTGGAAACAGAGACTGTGTAAACCAGGAAAGAGCAAGTATGACACACTGCAAAAGTAACATGACTGATGCCGACAAATACAGCTCGTGGTCACAGAAAGCTGTAAACGAGATATTCGATGTAGAAGATGATATCTGGGATGATTATGATGATGAAAATTTGCTGGATGCCAGCAATACTACAACGACAGTGGAGAAAAGTAATCCTGGTAAAATATTTTTAGAAATATTTTCATATCAGTACAAATTCTGTAATATTTGAGTAGCTAATGTTAATGATAATGACAGGTTTTTTTTATTAAATAAATATCACATTTCACTACACAAAGTCTCTGTTAGGATCTGTTCACACCAAGGAATTTGCCGCAGATTTGGGCCCCAAATCCGGAGCAGATTCCTCCCGGGATCCTCCTCCCATTGTTTTCAGTGGTAGGCAGAGATTACAGCAGGACATGGAGAAAAGAAGCTCAATTTTGCCTCGGATCCACAGTTGATTCAGCCGTGGGCTCCATGGCTCAAGACTTCTTCCCGATTAGGCCCATTCATCCAGGACTAATCAGGAGTGGGCTTCTGTGACGAAATGCTGATGCACTGCTAGCGAAAATGCTGGCAGCGGAAAATGAGGAGAAATACCTCTTCATCTTCCGCCGTGCGAACTGACCCTAAGCCCGGGGCCCCATGGTGCGTAAATGGAGCAATTTGCCCCTCACGTCATTTTTACATTCACAGCAAAGTGGTTTCTAGCGAATCCCATGCCCACTTTGTGGTAAAAACCACGGTGTGGGCACGCCACGATTTCCAAAACCGGTACGGTACGGTTTTGGAAATCACAGCATGTCAATTATACCTATGGAAATGCCAGCAGTTTCCTCATAGATATAATTGTAACAGAGAGTCCACATAGGAAACTTCTGCAAACTTTCTGTCTAAAGTACTGCGGGAAGAACCACGATACGTTGCCGTTGCGGTTTTTCCCACTTTTTAGCTGGATACTGGTTATGGTGTTCGTAGACCCATTTTCAGGGCTGAGCTAAAAAGACATTTGACAAGAATTTTACAAATGGTTAATAAATAGGCCAATTCTATTAACAGGATATTCCATGATTATGATACGGAATTACTGCGGCCTCTTCGCTACTTACTAAGCGTCGTACGTTGTAGTGGCCGTGCTTGGTATTGCAGCTCGGCTCCTTTGATTTGAATAGAACTGAGCTGCAGCATGACCATATGACCAATGGATGTGCAGCTCAATATTATAATCCTGGAAAACGGCTTTAACTACACCTTTGGACAAGCTATATATTTATTGCACTAAACTTTATAATAAAACGTCACTTTACTGTTCACAAAATGACCATGAAAGTGTCAGTAAACAGCATTTGGCGCAGCAGCCTTTACAGACTCTCAGTGCTAGGTGAAGACCGAGTGTAAATGCATTTCTGAACTTGCAGCAAAAATAAAAGTGTAACCCGAATTACAGGCAGTGACAATGCACACTGTTAAGCAAGGAATGTTTTAAATGATGCATTAAAACATTAAAAGAGCCGCACTTCAAGCTGTTCATGAGACGGAGAAAGGTTCCTTTTGAAATATAAATGGAAATGATTACAGTCAGGGAAATACAATCCTGTTGCTCGCATAGAAAGGCTGTCACATATTTCAAACTCTTTCCATTTCATGAAAGGCCTTGTTATCATTAACAATGTGTTTCTTTCTAAGAGTCACTTTGAGCGGGCTGGTAAAATACACTATATAATTATGTCATTGAAGCCTAATTAGAAGGTATAAAATGACACCCGTGTGTTTCTAGCATGGCATAAAAAGTTTCCAATTATACACTTGATGTTTAATGCTGTATATACATTTGATTCCTGATGAAACAACATGTATATATTTCTCCGCAAACAGATTAATTAGCTCTAAGCTGATAAACCAACTGTGATCGCATCCAGAGCCCCAGTTTACAGTCCCGGATAGTTAGGCTTAATTGTAACATATTATTAATAATATTATTATTGCTTTTTCTACATTTATGTCAGCTACCAGTGTATAGTGACTTGTAGTATGCCTCAGCCCTTTTATTGCTAACTAATATTACATACTAAGTTGTTATAAGTCATGCGGGATGAGGCCTCAGATTGGCAAAATGTATCGGTAAAAAAAGGCTGCTTTTTTTACCATTTGTTTTATTTATGATCATGTGTTGTTTATTTTGCACATGACTTCAGAGGTTAGGGCTCATTCACATCTGCGCCCGATCTCCGTCTGTCGGGTTTCCGTCTTCTGCAGACAGAAGATGGAAACCCGACAGACAGTGTCTGGCCGTGAGCGCAGGGGAGCCTTTTGGGCTCTCCGCGGCGAAACCGTTTTTCTTTAACCTGACACAAAGTCCTGCATGTCCGACTCACGGCCGGACACTTTCCAAACCCATTCAAATGATTGGGTTTGAAAAATGAATGCAGGTTTCCATCTCCTGTCCAGTTTTAGGAAGGAAACAGAAACCTGCATAATGGAGGCCGGGGCGCAGATGTGAACCCGGCCTTAGCCACATCCACCATGAGCGTGAGGTCATTACTGATGAAAGCAGCATTTCAATAAACTTTATTGACTGCCAGACAAGCCAGAAGGAAGAGGGGGCTGGTCCTGACCACCAGACAAGCCAGCACCTGGTTCACACATATGATCACAGCAGTGACTAGAGGCAGCAGCCGCCACAGCATGTAAGATAGACAAACACATTTTTTTTTAAATTATTCTAGCCTTTTTTCCTGTGTCCATCGGACAGGCACTCTTCTGTAAATGTATTAGGGAATTGCTAGATGAACAATTCCCCAGTGGCTGCTGTTGAAACCTGGGAGGCAGGGAATGACAAGACAGTGAGTCCTAATGCTGAACCTGCCCCTTGCCCCTGCCTATTTGCCTCAACTACCCTATGCGATAGAGGACATTGGTGGCAGTCCCTTCCTAGGATGAAAGTGATAACACAGAACATGGACAAGACAAATAACAAACGGGAGGTCAGCTAGCGAAGCGGTCAGAACCAGTCAAGCAGCAAAGTAAAGAGTCAGAATCCAAAAAGAGTAGTAAGAGGAAGAAGCTGAGGTCAGAAATATGAATAAAGATAGCAAACAGTATACAGCCAGCATGCACAAGGCAATAGCAAGCAAAAGGGAGCGGGCTGGAAACGTATAGAACGGAATCCACCCTAGCCTTAATTTTTTGACATTCCTCCTGGCCAATCAGCAGCTGGTTTGAATTATTTGAGGGGTGAAGTTTTGAAAATGGGGGGATTTACAGGGGTTTATATTATATAGGCCTATATAATTCCTTTCAGAACTGAAGTGGCCCCTAAAAATTTTTCTTGTAAATCTTGAAAATCACTGTTACACTTGTAAGCTTTGTAACATCCAAAATAAATGAAAAGAGAATCAAAAGATGATGCTGATATAAAGAATAGATATGGGAGATAATAGTTATTCATGTATTTGGGTGGTATAACTATCTGCCTGAAAAGAAGAAAAGTTCACATTTTGAAAATTGCGATTTTATCCAAATTTCCATCAAATTTCCTATTTTATTATAAATAAATACAAAAATATTGATTTGTGTTTACCACTAACATGAAGTATAATGTGACACAAAAAAAACAGTCTCAAAATCACTTATGTATGTTAAAGCGTCTAAAAGTTCTTGCCATGTAAAGTGACACATGTCCGTTTTGAAAAACGAGTCCTGGTCCTTAATAAGTCACAGCATTCGTAGCAAGATCCACACCAAATTTGGTTGCGAGAACATCCCTTAAAATTAGCTCCATCAGTCAGTGCAGCACTTGATACTCCATCAGCTAGACACTAGACCCCTAGTACATAGGAGCCAACTTGCCCCGCCTGTATCTTGCCTTCTTACATTAAAGTGATGTTATTACTGTAGTTATTGATTCTCTCCTATATACAGCAATCCTGTCATCCTAATCTACAGCAGAGAAATACAATAGTGCTTTTTACTGCGCCGGTAATATTTTCTATTAATACTTTTCTCACTTATTATGCAGCGCTGATGCATAGGCTAGCACTATGTAAATAAAGAGTAATAGAAAATTAGGTATGAGGTAATAGAAAAGTAGATGAAGATTTTTTTCTATTTTATTCTCATCACCACTCTAATCGGTGCAAGTTATGAATTTCATCCATTGAGACTTGTTAGACTATAATACCAGTTACATTATAATACCAAGGTAAATGTAACATCAGCTATCACAATGTGCCGCTCATACCTGTATTTATTACAAAGGTTGGAATACTGCTACATGTAACAAGAACCAACCAAGAATGACAACTGTCGGAGAAAAACAGGACTTTGATTTGAGTTCCCTGCATCAACTCAGGTGAGTATTTTGTAGTAAACATTTACATCCCAAATGCAGCTCTAAGGCCCGGTTCACATCCGGTTCGGGTTTCCATTCGTGGAGTCCACTTGAGGACACCCCAGAATGGAAACCTATCTACTTAAAAAAAAGTGGTTACCTTAGAAAACCGGCAAACCCCATAGACTATAATGGGGGTCTGTGTGGGCTTCCGCACAAAAAATGTGGAGAGAAAAGTGCTGCTTGCAAGACTGTTCTCTCCGCATATTTCATGGGCCAAATGTAGATGTCAACCTGAACAATATGTTTTGATAGTAAATTACCCATGGTTCTCCAAACAAGTAGTGCAACTCCCATTCTCTCTGGTGCACAGATTACTGGGACCAAAAAACAGACTCATGTGTACGATGCGGCCTGTTACTGAGCTGAGCTGTCACATGATGGAGACTGGTGATGTATCAGCATTGATGTCACCAGTACGCATCAGGTGACCATTGAGGTCAGTAATTGGCTGCAGCCGTCATGCCCTGGAAGTCTGCGCACCAGAGGAAACGGGATGCACATCCCAAACTTAGAAGCAGAGGTAGGTAACTATTGCTTCTTTTTTTATTTTTTACACTACACTCAGCCGCCAGTAAGCTTTTAAGTTATCCTGGACAACCCTTGGACAACTTAAAGTGGATCTATCACCAATCTTATACTGCCCTATCTCAGAATAGAATGCAGGGTATGCTGTGGTGTGCAACATTATATAGCTTACCATATTTTTTGCAGCATTTTGGAATAGATTAGAATGGCGCTGTTGGATTTCAGCATGCCCAGTCCTTCTGTTCTCAGTTGAGATAAGCCTCTGACAGAGCGGTCTGGCTAAGTGCATGTGTATGGGAGTCAGGGCTGTAGAGTCCAAGTTGTGGAGTCCGGCCAATTTTGAGGGGAATTGCAGAAGAAAAAGTTACCAAATCCGACTCTGGCATCAACATAAAATAATAATTTTGAATTATTATCGTATAATTAGATGAATCGTTTGTTATATTTACTTAAGTATTAAGCCATTAACTTGTTAACAAATGAAAGTATCCTTACTGCTTTTGATGACTATGACTATGTCAGAGCAGGAATCAGAGTCGGACAGTGGAAAATGAGAGGAGTCAGAGACTGGTTTGGTGGCCCTGATGGAAGTGTCAGGAGATACACTATGTGATCAAAAGTATCCAGACACCCCCAAAAACATACGTTTTTCATAGTAGGTGCATTGTGCTGCCACCTACTGGCAGGTACTCCATATCAGCGACCTCAGTAGACATTAGACATCATGAGAGAGCAGAATGGTGCGCTCCGCGAAACTCACGGACTTCGAACGTGGTCAGGTCATTGGGTGCCACACATCACGCAGGTCAATGCCAAACGACGCCTCGCTTGGTGTAAGGAGCGTAAACATTGGACGATTGAACAGTGGAAAAACGTGTGGAGGGACAAATCACGGTACACAATGTGGCGATCCGATGGCAGGGTGTGGGTATGGCAGATGCCCGGTGAACGTCATCTGCCAGCGTGTGTAGTGCCAACAGTAAAATTCGGAGGCGGTGGTGTTATGGTGTGGTCGTGTTTTTCATGGAGGGGGCTTGTACTTCTTGTTGTTTTGCGTGGCACTATCACAGCACAGGCCTACATTGATGTTTTAAACACCTTCTTGCTTCCCACTGTTGAAGAGCAATTCGGGGATGGCAATTGCATCTTACAACACGATCGTTCACACTGCACAGCCTATGGCGGAGTGGTTACACGACAATAACATCTCTGTAATGGACTGGCCTGCACAGAGTCCTGACTTGAATCCTATAGAACACCTTTGGGATGTTTTGGAACGCCGACTTCGTGCCAGGCCTCACCGACCTACATCGATGCCTCTCCTCAGTGCAGCACTCTGTGAAGAATGGGCGGCCATTCCCCAAGAAACCTTCCAGCACCTGATTGAACGTATGCCTGCGAGAGTGGAAGCCGTCATCAAGGCTAAGGGTGGGCCAACACCATATTGTATCCAGCATTACCGATGGAGGGCGCCACCAACTTGTAAGTCATTTTCAGCCGGGTGTCCGGATACTTTTGATCACATAGTGTATAACTGATGGCTGCCATATCTGAAGTGTATGACTACAATAGTTGGCCCTGCACAGTGATATAAAGAAATAAAAGGTACATTCTAGGAATGCAGCAACAACAATCAAAATCTTCCTGAAGTTTTTCAGGGGAGGCCGAGCCCTTTTACTTAATCTAAGCTGCCATCAGCAAAAATATTAAGTCACCAGGAGAAAGTCTGTCATCAAAACTGCTTACGAAAAAATCTGATGTATTCTTTCACAAGTTAGCAACTGAAATCCTGCTGTTATATACCTGTCTTCATGCACACTTTTTCTGCACAATAGCTAAAATATATTGCTTACTGCTGATGTGAAAGTGTGAACATAGCACTAAGACAGAGGCTCACACAATTCCAAACACTCACACAATTTTTCATTATTGTGCATCAGAAAGTCAGTCATCTGAAAACAGAATAGAAGCCCAGGACCCGGGAAAGATGAGCTAGTTGTCCACATACTGTGTATAAATGGTGATCTATAGAGATATTAGGCTGAAGGTGATTTCACAGAGAAAAGACAAAAAAATCATGTTTCATCTTGGAACAAGTTTATCTCCTTACTTACAATTGTATTTACTTTGGAGTTCAAGTTCTTCCTAACACTATCTGCGGAGGACACATAGACTGAATATTTCTTCATGGTGCAGTTTATAATAAGACTTTGTGAAATTCCCAAATTTGACATGGCTGAGAGAAGGCCTGGAAATGGGTTTATACCTATCACAATGGTAATGGTTACATAGCTTACCCCTGTGATATGGTTATGTAACCATATCACAGGGGTAAGCTATGTAACCATTACCATTGTGATAGGTATAAACCCATTTCCAGGCCAAAACAAAACTTCAGAGTTTATCTACTAAAGCAGGGGTAGGGAACGTATGGCTCTCCAGCTGTTGCAAAACTACAACTCCCAGCATGCACACTTGCTCTGCTGTTCTTGGAACTCCCATGGAAGTGAATGGAGCATGCTGGGAGTTGTAGTTTCACAGCAGCTGGAGAGCCGAAGGTTCCCTACCCCTGTACTAAACTATAAGAAGGTGGAATGGTATAAAACAACACTATTTCTGCCGGCCCTATTTACATTATTGTAGATAGTTGCAGAGTTTTGCAGTACATACAGAATATACAGTACCACACGTTATCATAGCTTATCAAATTTCACGTTTCCTATTTCATACTAAGGCTGTAATGTTCTCATCTGTCGAGGATCAGAACAACAGACATTAAGATTGCCAGACTGACGTCTACAAATAGAACACTTTCCTCTATCCATCCTTATAGACAGCCATATAGAAATAAAACTTTTATTGGAACAAAAAAAAAGCACAACATGCTGCCCAAAAAAGGAAAGGCTGCAGATGGCAGTGAATGATAGCAATGGAAGGTAGTGTGAACATAGCCTTAAGGGTACTATAGGTTGGATATTTATGATAAAACTCTGTCATATTTATTCTTGTAGATATTCTAATCTCAAACCAGATCTGGATATAGATAGTCAGAAACAATCCTATTACCTAGATTCTGAAATATTAAAATACGGACTGAAAGCAGATAAAAGAGTAAGTGCGGATTTCATTCTTCACATCGTTCACATTGTAATACAGGGCAGTGATATGTCAATTGTCTACCCATTTGTTTCATATTATATTAATATGCATCATTTTTATCATCTAGGTAGTTGCAAATGAAGGACAATACTCCGGGAGAACTGGATTCTCAAACCTAACTTCTCCCCCGTTTTATAAAGCTCAATGCTCCAGTGACTTTTTTGTCAGTGCAGGCCATGAAAGGTAAAAGTACTGAAGATTAATCTGAACAAAACCTACTAGTCACAGATCCAGTGTATGTAACTATAGCTCAAACATGCATTCATTGTAAAGAATTCTGTGTTCTGTTGGTTTTTTTAATGTAAAATGATTTTGAACTAATGTCCTTTATATTGTGACATATTAAAGATGCTATTAGGTTGGGGCCCCACGTTGAAGAAACACATTTTTGTTGTTGCAGATTTTGGTTGCGTTTTCTTTTATCCAAAGCCAGGAGAGGATTGAGCAGAAGGGAGAAGTATATGAACTATATATATATATATATATATATATATATATATATATATATATATATATATATCCCATTCATTATGAAGCCACTCTTGGCTTTTTCTCAAAAAAACACAGGGTAAGTTCACATGGAGTTTTTTGGATTAGAACCCGAGGCAAAGGCCGCCTTAGGTTCCGATCCAAAAGTCAGATATCCACGACTAAAAGCCAGTGCACTGCAGCGGCATCCAGCCGCGCACTCTGCTATGGATTAGACCCAATGAATGGGCCTAGTCAGGAGTGTCTTCAGGCCGAATTGCGAGGCGAAACGGCCTGAAGAATGAGCATCTCGCTTGTGCTGGCTCCCGGAAAAAACTCCTGAGTGGCTCCCATTGATTTCAATGGGAGCTGTCTTTTTGGTCAGGATTTTGAGGTGAATATGGCCTCAAAATCCTGACCAAAAAACTCTGTGTGAACTTACCCTCAAGAGTTGTTCAGGTATATATATTGAGAACCTCTGCTTTGGTCATTAATAAAAGATAAGTGAGTTTCTAACATACAAGATCATCTGTTTGAAGTGGCCATGACATTCCTGCAAGCACCATGACACTTCCATTGTTTATCACACGCCCCCTGTTTCATAGTGGCCATGCAATGTAATTACAGCCTTGTCCCCTTCACTTCTATAGGACGATGCCGTCCTTACAACGCATGGCCACTATAAAGCAGCTGTATTCATTCAGCTGACAATAATGCTGGTGCCCATTGGAGGTACTACACTGTATCCCCCCATTTCTGCACAAGTCATATGGTATCAAATGGTTAGTTCTTTACTGTTTTCTACCTTTTGTTTTGCTTTTTAGTGAGAACCTGGATGAAGAAACCCAAGCCTTTATGGGAATATTTGATGGAATATTTTAACCTTCATTCATGTACCATTAACCCTTCAAGCAAGGATGTGTAAATATGGGATTAATGCAGTTATTGTTCTTGTTATCAGTTAAGGTTATAGATACAGAGATGTACTAGGAAACTTGTGTTCATGGAAAAATCTGGTACAGGTATAGAGTGCTGGTGTGTATTATCTGTGTTACTTGGTGGGAAACTCCAATAAAATGTCATACTTTGTCAGTAACATCAATACCATGTGCATGATAACACTAAGGGTGAGTTCACACGGAGTAAACGCGCCACGCAATGTGGCGCGTTTATGGGGCGTGTACGCCGCGTTTTTTAGCGTTGCGCGCAAACGCCGCGTTAATGCCGCATACACACGTTTACTCCGTGTGAACTCACCCTAACATGTACAATGCATTTGTGATATTCATGGCTGGTTTACAAAATAGATACTAGCTCTTTCTGTTTCTGCCCCCCCCCCCCAACAACCATTAAATGGGATATAAAACTTATTTGTACCTTTTGCGAGTAGAAACAAATGGAATTGGAAATAAAATTGATACATTTTAATTATGAGATCTGCACCATTGTCCTGGTTAGAGACCTCTTCTCTGGGGAAGCCTCACTTCCACATTCGTTCTGACACAAATAGAGAATTTCCTTCCCCCCTCCCTGTCAGAGGGCTAAAATACCTAGCTAGGTTCACACCTGCGCCTGGTCTCCGCTTTCAGGTTTCCGTCTTCTGCCCAATAAACTGGACAGGAGATGGAAACCAGAAGTCACTTTTCAAACCCATTCATTTGAATGGGTTTACAAAGTGTCCGCCCGTGAGCACCCTGAGTGTCTTCTGGTGTCCGCGGTGAAACAGGTTTTTTTTAACTGGATACAAAGTCGGACATGCAGGACTTTGTGTCCAGTTAAAAAAAAAAAAAGAACAGTTTCGCTGCAGAGACCACAAAACGCTCACGGGCGGACACTGACTGTCGGGTTTCCGTCTCCTGTTGGCAGAAGACGGAAACCCACTAAGCGGAGACCGGGGCGCAAATGTGAACCGCCCTAAACAGACAGTCCCCACAGACAGAAGAGGCCCTGTGTGTGCTAGGATGAATGTGCAAGTGGAGCTTCCTAGATGGTGAGATGGGCATTGGAGTCTGGACATCAATGTAACTATATTAGTAAGTGCAATTATTTTCTATCTGCCAAATAACCACATGACGTTTTATGTCCCTGTCAGCATGGCCTCATGTTATTGGCAGAGCCATATGCACACTGGATGTATTATGGAACATACAGTAGTTTTCCTTTTAGATTTGTATGGAAAATAACAGAATGAAAACTCCATATTTCTCCATATGAAACTAAAAGTACAGAACAGTACAGTCACAATTCTGTCAGTGACAACCAACTTATAGGTTGGACTGAGCTATAATACATCCATTTGTACAAGGCCCAAGTCTCACACAGAAACATTAGAGCATAGTATGAGCTGGCTGAAGCCAAGGTCTATCTTTAGATATCCTAGATCAGTCATAGTTTTATATATATATATATATATATATATATATATATATATATATATATATATATTAGATATGTATAGTGTTTTCAATGTGCAAAGTCAATTCTTTATTGATATTTGAGAGTGGCTTCAGATCTCCAGAATACTGTTGTATTTCAGCCTCCATATCACTACCAACCTTCGCTTGCTGCAGCCATGTACTGATATGTCGCTGCCCGTTTCTCCTCCTTTGCATAGCCTAGTAACGTGTAAATTGTATGTTTATCAAATGAATCAATTAAATGCAGCCTCCATCTTATCGAAATGCGCTCTCCAATGTGTTTATTCAGCTTTAGCCAACATTAGCAATATTCATTCATTTATATAGTGTTTGTAAGCGTCGCACCTTTATTGCTAGCATTAGCATAGAAACCTCTTTGTTACGCTTTTTGGCTGTTTCAAAATAAATGGAGGCATCAGACCGCCTGTAAGCAATGTAAAAATCTCAATAAAGTAACTTTAAAGTGTTAATGTATTCATCTAATTCACATTAAATGAGGATTGGGTGGGGTGGGCTTAAGCCCGTTCCTTGAGACTGCACGGTATAAATAAATCCAAGTGTGTAATTTACTTGAACAAAAAATCTCTTCAGAATAATGGAAAAGTACCTCCGAAAAGTATTGTAAATGGTGATATTTAAGCTCTTGTTACAAAAGAGCAATGTGTTCTGAATTATGGTATAATTTTCTACAATGGTATTCAACGTTAACAACATGTTCCAAATGTTAGTTTTAAGCGCGCAATTTAATCACGCAACATTTATAATCGTAAACAGACGAAGACTTTCTTACCCCGAGTCATTGACACTTTATTCTAGTATTAGATTCTGGGTTTTAAAGGACACTTTGTAAAAACTGCGGATAATAACTTATTAGATTCTCGGCATAATATCTTGGGAAGTGATTACGATTTTGCATACCTATTTACATGGTGATTATAATTACGCACCTAGTTACACAGTAGTTAGAAAACATCACAATACATTTTTGGATCTCAGTGAATAATTGGCTACCGGAGCGGAAAATAAGTATCGCACCAGGATTCAGTCCAGAGATTATATTAGGCTTTATTCGGAGCAATGATGTGCAAAACATACGTGGAAATGGGACATTTTGCATTTGTGGGGTACACATTTTTACTAGAGATGCACGACTATACTCGATCAAATACCTGCTGCCGCATAGCTCCCGGTGCAAAAAACACTTCTGGGGCATCGAATATTTACTTCCCCTCCCACCTCCTTGGCACCAGGAGCTATGCGACGGAGGTATTCGATCAAGTATATTCACTCATCTCTAATTTTTACACATCATCCATAGATTTGAGTCTATTAAAAAAAAGATCCTTCGCACGGTCATTAACCACTACAAGAATGGTCATCATTAGAGATGAGCGAACACTATTCAAAACAGCCGTTTCGAGTAGCACGCTCACATAGAAATGAATGGAAGCGGCCGGCACGCGAGGGGTTAAGTGGCTGGCTGCTGCCAAAGTCTGTGTGCCGGCCGCTTCCATTAATTTCTATGTGAGCATGCTACTCGAAACGGCTGTTTTGAATAGTGTTCGCTCATCTCTAGTCATAATTTCTTGTGTTCAGTACCGGACAAATTTTTGGTTTTTTTTGTAAATGAGGTTTTGAGGGCTATAATTTTTTATTTTATTTTTTTATTCAAGTAATTTTTGCTTCTTTTTTTGGTGATACATAGTAAGGGTTTATTTTTATGTTGTATTTATTTTTTCTTGGTTTTTCTTTTTTTTGTATCCAGCAAAATGAAAACAAAAACAAGGAGGGAAAACCTACAAAGTATTACTAAAAAAAAATTTCAAAATAGTTTTCTCTCTCCGTTACAGTAAGGGTAAGTTCACACAGGGTTTTTCTGGTCCGGAACCTAGTCGGGAGGAGGGAGTGTCTACGGGGTGAATCGCGAGGCGAATCCGCCTGAAGAATGAGCATGTCGCTTCTCTTTATCCAGGAGCCGGAACAAGCCGGCTCCCGGAAAAAAGACCTAAGCGGCTCCCATTGATTTCAATGGGAGCTGTCTTTTTGGTCAGGATTTTGAAGCAAACCCAGTGTGAACTTACCCTAACTGTTATGTGGCGCTGTCTCACTGGTAGTTTGGCTAGAGCCTGTGATATGGATATGGTATTGCCTTTTTTTTGTTTTAACTTTGCTTTATTTGTCTTTTTATCTTTTTTTTTTTTTACATTGTACAGTCCGACTCCAAGTCAACATCAGTCGTCTGAAAAAAAACGAAAAAACGTAGACCACGTAAACCGTGAGATCTCTCGTTGAGAGCAGATGTCACATTAGACATGGTTACTTGCCTGATCCTTTTGATTTTAGGAAAATAATCTTCCAGAGCTGTTTGATAGGATCTCTGGTAACAAATGCATGCTTAACTGAGCCAAGTACACAGTCATGACCCAAAGTTTGGAGACATAAATTTTGGTTTTCACAAAGTTTTGCTGCTTCAGTATTTTCAGATTTTTTAGTTGCATGTTTCTATGGTTACTGAGGTACAATTTTAAGCATTTCCTAAGTCTTTAACTGACAAACACAACAAGTTTATGCCAATACAATGTTGACCCTAAATTTTCAAGACTCCTGAAATTCACCTTGGCATGCTAGATATCTTCTGGGCCAAATCCTGACTGATAACAACCCATTCTCGTCTAATCTGTGCTTAGGGTTTATCACTGAGTTTTGAGGACTGACCACAGGTTCTCAATGGGAATGAGACTTGGGGAGTTTCCTGGCCATGAACCAAAAATTTCCATATTATCTGAGCCACTTAGTTATCACTTCTGGCACACGGTGCCCCATCATACTGGAAAAAGCAATGTTCATCACCAACATGATTCGGGATAGTTGGGAGAAGTTATTTTTGGAGGAAATCTAGATACCATTCTTTATTCAAAGCAGTGTTCTTAGGCAAAATTGTGAGGGAGTCCACTCCCTTGGATGCTTTAGGGTCCATTCACATGGAAGAAAATGGTGAGGAATTTGGTGTGGAATTTCAGTTCTTAAAGAAAAGCCTTCCATTGACTTCAATGGGTTCGTTTTTCTGCTAGCAGCAGGGGTGGCATCAGTGCTGCAGGGAGTAGGGCAGTATGTGAGGAAGGTCAGGGACAGTCCCTGGGGCTACAGTCTGCTCTGTGTTTTGTACAGGCAGTGAGATTATTTTTTTCCACTGCAAACATCTCTTATTCCACTACTGTGTCCCCCTCCCAACCAACAGAGCTATGGCAAGATTTTTTCTCTTCCCCTGTCCAGCTCTCCTAAAAAAGCCCCTGTCTTCCATTCTGCACCACATGCACATCACACTACCCCTCTGCACAGAGATCCTGCTGTGGTGTATGTAAATGACAGATTATAGGGAAGCGTCCCATACCCAAGTACAAGGATTTAGCTGGCTCATTATATCCCTCTTCACTGTGTTGCTCTAGATGCCACCTGAGATCTGGCGACTTCTGCCTTGCTGTATGTTTCCATATATAATATGCTATACAGTATATGCTGTACTAGAGACTGTCGGTATCTTAAACTCCAGCAGTATAATGGCAGGTTGGTGGTTTAGTCTGCAAAGTCAAGCGATGGTTTCCTGTATTTTTTTTCTTCCCCCTCTATATTTCAGTGGTCATAACGTTTTCATTTTAATTTTATCTTCAAGGTAAATGTATGGGACCTTGAATTTTGTAGGACAAGTTGTAATTTCTATATATCCTACAATAGTTCCTATAACTTGAGAGGACCTTTCACCAGCTCCAACTCTTTGCATCCTTTCATTGGCACCACTCTACTGATTCTGGCACAATTTGGCTTTTTCTCTATCTCCTGCCCTTCCTGAGCAATCAGTGTAGCTAATATGCTGATATGATAATTAGGTTCTGTACTGTCAGGTGGGTGGTCCCTGTCTGTCGGCTCCATCCCAATACTAATTAGCATATCAGGCGCTGAAACTAACAGCACAAATTTCTCTGCAACGTTGATAGAGAAAATATTCCAACCATGCCGGAATCATTGGGTCCATAAGAGTTGGTTAGACCCGGAGTCCACTTGGGGACCCCCTGAACCGAAACCTATACGCATTAAAAAGTGTTTACCTAAGGAAACCACACGGACCCCATAGACTATAATGGGGTCCATGTGGTTTCCGCATGAATTATGCAGATAGAGAAGTGCTGCTTTCAGGACCCATTTGGGGGTCCCTAAGTGGACTCCCCAAGTGTAAACCTGAACGCTTATGTAAATAGGGCCTTAGTTGGTTTCCTTGACTGATACATAGCCAAGTATACTGCATTGTACAATATTTAATTTAAACAATGATGAAAAAAAATTATTCTTTTTATGCTGGTGTTTTTTCTTTTTGCTGTTTTTTTAATTTCTTCCTCACTGCCAAGTAAACCCACAAAGCAACTCAAAGCAGGGTGTCACGGCACTTATTCCGGCAGAGAACATTTGACAAATTCCCCCGGGTTCTAGCTTATATAGCTGCGTTGTTTATCATATTGTATTACTAACATAACCTGCCAGCTACAATCAGACAACTTTTTGCAAACTGTTTAGAAAATTGATTTTGAATAAAATGTATTTCATTGCACATATATATTATGAATGGATCCAACTCCTAAGGTGAAGTAGAAAAATATCAAATCTAGAGTTTCATATTGTAAGGAACAGAATGTAATTTAGCAGCAAAGAAATATTCAGTGTGAGCAAAGAAGTTTTATAGAATTGAATGAATCAACAGGCACCAAAAAAGGACCCACATTACAGATGTATGAACGGGGTATTATCATGAGCTATCCAGGATTCATCATTCTGGTAATGCCATCATTGCTGAATGGAGCTTTTCACTTGATTGATTTTTTGATGGTCTATATTTTTAAAATAAAAAACAGCCACGTATCTGGCTGCCATTTTTGTAATAACCATCACGTGAATGTTTTCAGAACACATTGATTTCAATGTGTCTATTCACATGCCCATTCTTGAGAGTCTGTTTGATGTTCTATTTCTTTTTTTTTTTTTATGGTTGTTTTATGGTTTTAGGTTGTGAGACCCACATAGAGCTCACAATGTACATTTTTCCCTATCAGTATGTCTTTTTGGAATATGGGATGGAAATCCATGCAAACACGGGGAGAACATACAAACTCCTTGCAGATGGTTTTTTGCCCTTGGCGGGATTTGAACACCAGGACTCCGGTGCTGCAAGGCTGCATTGCTAACCACTGAGCCACCGTGTGGCCCCTGATGTTCTATTACTGTATGTTTTGTTAGATCTTTCAGGCTCGGTTCACACCAGCATTGGCTCTCTGTTTGGGGATTCCTTTCCCCTCTCTGCATTTTTCGCCCTTTTCAGGCAGAAACCGAGTGGACTCCATTATAGTCTATGGAGTCCCCGGGTTTCCTAAGGTAACCACTTTCATAACTATCATAACGGAATCCATTGGTAGTGTGAACCCAACTTTTAGGCAACATTCACGAATAAACAAATGGTCCATTTTTTTCATGGCCATTTTATATCCATGGTGTATGCATTTTCACGGGTATTGGACTTGAGTCTATTGGACTTTGAGTCTTGGACTTGAGTCTATAATGCTAGGTCCGCACCTGCGTTCAGGTTTCCTTTTGGGGACTCCCTGAACGGAAACCTAATCTGCTTAAAGGAAACCAGTTTCTTTGCACGGACACAAAGTCATACATGCAGGACTTTGTGTCCGTCCAAAAGAAACAGTTTCCCTGCAGAGAGTCTGCCTATGGACATTGGCGGTTTGCTTTAAAAACCCATTCAAATGAATGGGTTTTAAAACTGACCACTGGGAAGCCGTCCCCTATGCAGTTCCCCTGGGGAATAGGACAGACACCCCGCGGGCGGACATGGGCGCAAGTGTGCACGCCCACTAAGTCAAACAAAGTGAAGTTATGTCAAAGTTTGTCCTTAGTATTCCAAATAGCCATACTGTAACATCAAAATTAAAAAGTATTTATACACATCTGGCATTTGTACATATTTATACAGATAAGGCCCCACACAGCAAATCGATGCAAAGAAAAACTACGGATAAAGACCACTGTGGATTTTCACAACATGGGGCTCCGGCCTAAGGTTTGTTTTTATTTAATTCAGTTATAGGAAGCCTTCACATGGAGTTCATGCTCTGCTCATTCTGAACGCAAACTCGTTCAGAGTGAGTGGCATTAAAACAGATCCCATTGATTTCTATGGGTGCCGGCATAGGCGCGCTCCCCATTGAAATCAATGGGAGGCTTTTTTTTTTAACCTATTGCTTTCAATGTGATACGCATGTATGCCGGCACCCATAAAAATCAATGGGATCTGTTTTAACGCTGCTCATTCTGAACGAGTTTACGTTCAGAATGAGCGGAGCGTAAACTCCGTGTGAAGGCTCCCATAGATAGTGTTGGATCGGTTCTATTTGGGACACTCAACCCCTCGTTCATAAGGACCTGTGGGTGGTTTAGTGTCCTAAATCGACCTGACCCTTTAACATGATCTGTTTGTAATAAAGTAACAATGAACCATCACACACAGACAAGACAAAAACAATGCAAATCTGATGTTACTGCCTTCCTTGTAACTTCTGAAGCTCTTCGGTCACACACAGAGACTCACCTACTCGTGTAAGACTCTTCTTAGGAATTGCCTCTATATTTCTCATCACACCATCAGTCATTTCTCTGCCGAAAAAAAAAAAAGCAAAACAGAATCTACACAATGAAAAAGAACCGTAAGCCTGAGCAAAGATAAATTACACATTTCTTCTGTTACTTAAACAAAACTTTCAGACAATATCCATCTTTCAAACTGAAAAACAAAAGAATGTGTCTGGAAAAAGAAAAAAAAAAAAGATCTATTTTCTCTCCTTCCACAATGCCGGTGACAAATTCAGTTTATGGAATTTTATTACTAAGTGCAAATAATTCCCATAGTTGTAACAAACAAGAAACAGGTGCCGAGCTGAGCCTCATTTGCATATAAATGAAATCATTTCAGTGCAAGACAGAATATTAGAAAATATACATTTTTATGCCAAACTCCTGATAGACTCACAAATATTAAGGTTATACATTGCAATTTTGAAAAGCATGTTGCATATCAATGACAATGCCGTATAACGAAAATCCAATTATATTTAGTCTGTTTCGGTGTAATCCACTCAAAGAAGATACATTTTAATAAAAACAAGTTGAAATACAACTGCTAAATAATTGCATTCACCGAGGTCAACAAGGTATATCAAGGCTGACACAGGTATTCTTTTGTTTCGGGAATTTCAAATTAAAATGGCTAAAAGTGGCTGATGGAAATATTTTAAAAAATACAATATTATTACTAGTGTTGAAAGGTGACAGAAGCCGGCTATAGATTGTATCATTAGCAGATCAGCCTGGATTCCCAGACAAGGACCTGTCACTTCTCCACTTGTGATTAATGTACATAATGAAACAGAAGTAATGCTTCAACGAGAGGCAAACTTTCTGCACCGTGCGGTATCATTTCTCTTCCATTGGGTGATTCCGCACTATCGAATGTTGTTACAAAATAACGCTCTGACCCATACGAGTGAAAATCCTATGTATGTGTATCCACAGCTAGCTATAGCTTTCAAATATCATACAAAGTACCCCGTTCAAGTGGGATTAATATTAATGTATGCGCATTTTCATGTTGATACGGGCTAAATGTCACGCTGCGCGATCCGGCCACATGAAGGATGTTTTTCTGTATGATCTAAGGCACTGTAGAAAATCCTAAGGCCCCGTGGTTTTGCTACATCAGAAGGATATGCTTTGGTAAAATGAAAAAAAAGGTGTCAAAACATATACTGTGATGTTTACATCGGTATCTGTGGGCCGAACATCTGTCAGAAGAATGTCCTTTTGGCATATATTTGTCAGGTAGGGTTGGGGAAAGTGACTTTAAAGGCAAGAGTGGAAGAAATGCTGCAAAGTAGGAATGCTGTAAAAATTGTGTGTTCATAGTTTATTTTTGACAATTAACAAATTGTAAAATGAATGAATAAAAGAGAAATCTAAATCCCATCAATATTCGGGGTGACCATTGCCCTTTGGAGGAGGAGTCCTGGAAGTGATGATACGGTCCCCCACAGATCCCTGATCTCAACATCGTCCAGTCTGTCTGGGATGACATGAAGAGACTGAAGGATTAGAAATAGCCTACATCTACAGAAGATCTGGGCTTGGTTCTCCAAGATGGAAGAAACAACCTCCCTGCATGTCTAAAACTTTTGTACAGTGACAGAAGCATAGGGGGCTATCACTATTAGGCTCTGGACCCTGAGGGGAGCCTCAAAGGTTCCTCTGCTACTTAAAATATTCCAATATTCCAAATGGTACAATGTACATGGGGGCCCCTTTAAATATTTTGCACTGGGGCCCAGGAACTGGATGTCACAGCCAACAAGGATTTCTGGCAAAAGAAGAAGGCGGAGCAGCAGGACCGGACCGTGCTGGCAGGCATCAGGGACAGGTATGGTTTTTGTTGTTGTTGTTTTCACCTTCCGCCTTAAAAAAAAAATGCTGGACAACCTATTAAACCCTTTCATAGCACATCAAAAAGGCACTATGATTTTATGGAAAAACAGGTCGCGAAGGACAGTAGCAGTGTAGTGGATGAGATGTAAGTAAACCCAGCTACACATTACAGAAGCAAACCCCCAGTGTAAGATAGTCTGAACTGTGGGTTCTGAATATGCAGAGTGTCAATTATTGCTGCAGTTTCACCCATGCTTTTTAAATGTAAAGGTTAAAGGGGCTCTATCAGCAAAATTATGCTGTATGAGCCCCACATATGCGTGAATAAAAAGTCTATTCAGGCACCGCTAATGTTATTTTAAACCTCCCACCCGTTTTAAAATAATACCATAAAAACATATTTGTAAATCATACCTATCGTGCATCCTCCACGGTCCGACATCATCTTGCTGTCACACCTTCCTCTTCTTTCTTCTTCCAGCGACGCCCTCCTGTCCTGGCTCTTCCACGCCTTCATCTTCTTTTCTTCCGGAATGAAGAAGTTTGCATGCCCAGTATGCTCACGTAGTTCTAAGGAGTACTTAGAACTACAACAAACCTGGCGCCAGCGCGTGCGCAGTAGCTCTCCGGAGGGAGCGATATTGTGCACGCGTGGGATTTGAACACAACCCGCCGGAAGAACACAAGATCAAGGCGGGAACAGCCAGGACAGGAGGACGTGGCTGGAAGAAGAAAGAAGAGGAAGGCGTGACAGCAAGATGACGTCAGACAGTGCAGGACCGCCCACCGTGCACGATAGGTATGATTTACAAATATGTTTACATATATTTACATATATGTTTTTATTTTAAACCGGGGGGGGGGGGGAGGTTTAAAATTAGATTAGCGGTGCCTGAATAGCCTTTTTAAAGGCTATTCACGCATTTGTGGGGCTCATACAGCAAAATTTTGCTGATAGAGCCCCTTTAAAAGCGAGCCAGCCACCCTGGGAACTGCAGCTGAAGGCTGCAGCAAAAAACCCACTGTTTATGGCTGGTTTTTGAAGTGGGCTGGTCTGTTGCAGGATGTTTGTAGTGGACAATCTGCAACAAAACCTACATGTGGGGCCATAGCCTAAAAGAGATGTGAAAAAAATACAGTATGACCTTCAGGCTACAGCCCCACATTGCAGAAAAGCAACTTTTTTTGTTGCAGATTTTGTTGCAGTTTTTTAAGCCAAAGCCAGGAGTGGATTAAGCAGAAGGGAGAAGTATAAGAGTTTTCTATATATTTCCATTTGCAGCCATTCTTGGCTTTGGTTAAAAAAACAGCAGCAAAATCTGCAACAAAAAAAGCTGCGTTTCTGCAATCTGGGGCCTCAGCCTCAAATTTTTTGTCTCATTCGCTATTGCATCCCATAAACACATACAGTAAATTCAGTAAAACAGGTAGGCCTGTGAACCTTGTAGGAGTAAGGGCTTATTCACATGATCATGAAAAATGGCGTTGTGATGGCCGTTTTAATTCATTATTTTATTGATTTAATTCATTCCAACTTAATTCAATGTGTCTATTCATATGTCTGCTTTTTGGGGGGGCTCGCTTGACAGTCCATTTTGCACAGCCTTCAAAGAATATAACATGCACTACCTGTCCCTAGATTCACACGATGGAGATTCACCCGCTAAACTCGGTCTGAGTGTTCACCATATTTACTATGCCAAGAGCTGGACTCCTAGCAGTATAGTTATCCATGATGGTAGGAGTCCATACCTTCCTATAGTGATTATGGTGCTGACAATATGTCGCTGGGTGGCAGGGACTCCTACTATCATAGATAACTATACTGCAAGGAGTCCGGCTCCCGGCATACTGTTCAGGCCGGTAAATCCGGCAAGCACACGGACCGAGTTTCACGAGTGAAACTTGGTCGTCAATCTATTGTTTGCCTGTGACAATGTACATAGACAGTGGCATGTGAATAGACTCATTGAAAACAATGGGTTCCATAATGGCCATGTGAATGGCCATAACACTGCACAAATGGCCATAACACTTTCCTATACTGCTCATTTACAAAACTGCTAAACCTTGCACGATACAAACTGGCTCCTTATTAAAAAGTAAAAAAAAAATCTGTATTGTGGTAGAACATTAAGATAACACTGAATAATTTAATAATAAATATTCTGGATGGGAATTAAACAGAAAAACTGAAAATCAGCAATTAGAAAAATAGTCCCGAAGTGTTTTCTTTCTCCATCTCACATCAATATGATCTCCTTGTCTGGTCCATCTGGACTTGCTCCTGCTTACAAGTCTTAAGTCGCTTCAGGCGAGTCTACAAAACGTCCATCTGTCTTTCTGAGCGTTTTCTTCTACTCGCACACAGGTGTCACTCACGAAACGTCTACAGAGAGGAGAAGATCATGGCTACCATTGTGTCGCCCCATTAATGAGGAGGAGATAGACTACAGTGAGTAAGAAAGCACCGGAGCCCGGGGAATACAATATAAATCTAGGAGTGTATTTTTCAAAGTACTGTGCTACTTATTTTATGTAAATCCCAACTTCAATTTCTTCATGTAATTTATCGTTGTCAGAGCTGCCAGACACAAGTAAACTTTTTTTTTTTTTAATGTAATTTTGGATTAAATAGGTTTTGATTATCATGCGCGGGGATTTGATGCGAGAATGAAGTGTAGTCTTAGAGAAATACAACATTTTAGATTTTATATTAGGACACTAATAAATCTTAACATACATCCAATTAAAATAATACATTGGTGCAGACTCTAATCCTCATGGGTAAACATCTTTTTAGCATCTTGAGGCAGAGAAGAAATATAAGAATGCCAGTCAATAGCTTTGTCATATGCAAATGAGACTCGTTCCCCTGAAAATAAAACACACAGCTACTTAGAAGAATTACACCTTTGGTTTAAAATATACAGTTAGTAGCGATGTTATGTCTTATACCTTACACAATCGTAAAAAAATAGACATGTAATAGATATAAAATGGATAGCCGTCCCTCCCCCAGATGATAAACTTCTTCTAAAGGCTACAGAATTTAGTTTAACTCTAAATATTTCTATAGACACATGGCGAAAATGTCCGAGACACATCCACACGATAGACATGTGCAGGGTGCAGGACTGGTTCTATACCAGAACCAGAACAGGTCCATTTGACAATATAGTAAGCTTAGCTGTTTCAGCTTTTTCTATGGTTTCCGAAGTACAGTTATAATCATTTAATGTTTTTACACTTTTAAAGGGATCCTATCATTGGATACCCTTTTTTTCTGACTAACACGTAGGAATAGCCTTAAGAAAGGCTATTCTTCTCCTACCTTTAGATGTCTTGTCTGCACCGTTGTTCAATAGAAATCTGGGTTTTCTTCAGTATGCAATTGAGTTCTCTTGCAGCACTGGAGGAGGTCCCCAGCATTCAAACAGCACTGAGGGCGTTCCCAGTGCTGCGAGAGAACTCCCCAGCAATGCCTCCATCTTCTTTTGGAACAGCCTCTCCCTGTGTCTTCTTTCATCCTGGGTTTCAATCTTCTAGGCATACACAGTCCGCTCTGCCATCGGGCCTTGAGCAGAGCCGACTGCGCATGCAAGAAAGTGCTTACACCACCTTACTGTGTAAGTGGCCACAAGAAAATGGCCACTCACACCAGCTTACTGTGTAAGTATCCACAAGAAAATGGCCCCTTACACAGCTTACTGTGTAATCGGCCATTTTCTTATGGCCATGGGCATGCGCAGTTGGCTCTGCCCGAGGCCCGATGGCACAGCCAACTGCGTATGCCTAGAAGATTGAAACCCAGGACGAAAGAAGACGCATGGAGAGGTAGAGCCGACTGCGCTTGCCTGGAAGATTGAAACCCAGGACGGAAGAAGACACAGGGAGAGGGCGTTCCAGAAGATGGAGGCGGCGCTGGAGATTTCTGTGTAAGTGGCCATTTTCTTGTGCACAGTCATCTTTGCCCTAGGCCTGAGGCCTAGAAGTTTAAAGCCACCTCCGGAAGAAGATGCTTGAAGAGCCCGTTTCTGAAGAAGATGGAGGCGGTGCTGGAGATTTCTCTTGCAGCATTGGGGACACCTCCAGTGCTGTTTGAGCGCTGGGGCCCGCCCCCAGTGCTGCAAGAGAACTCTTGCATACTGGCGAAAACCTGGATTTCTATGGAACGGCGGCGCGGAGAAGACATCTAAAGGTAAGAGACAAATAGCCTTTCTTAAAGCTATTCGTCCGTGTTAGCGAGAAAAAATGAAATTTTAATGGTAGAATCCCTTTAAATTAAATTAGCCTTTTTAAAGGCTATTCAGGCACATCACTATCTTAAAACATGATTTCCAAATGATAGAGCCCCTTTAAGGTTCCTACTATTAGTTTTGCTATGGGAAGTAGTATCCAATGTTTGAGCTGGACCAGTGGATCTGAATTGAGTGACAAAAACAAGGTCCGGGTCAAGTTGAATAAATAACAAAGAATTTATCCATAAACTGCAGGAACACAAGTCCATGAGGTTTATATTTCCAGTATTATTTTTGCTTTACTGCAAACATAAGGAGCACCTGATGTATTTGGGACTCATTCACATCCTAGCAATAAAACGTCTCCTCTCCGATGCCCTTTTTTAAAATATGTTTTTAATCGGTAACTACATTACAATGAGAACTATTATTCGGGATTCTGAAGTCCATTTACAAAGGAGGCAAGTGATTCCCAATCCCTTCTGATCCGCGCAGAGGTTCATCCTTTAAGGGCAGACTCCGGCTCTAATTAACCACCTATAAATATCACTTGGACAGTTGTTACCCCAAACCCAAAGACCTCAAGAACCAGTCCTGCGTATCTCCATAAAACGAATATACAAAACTCCAAAACCTGCACTTCTTATTTTAATTAACATGGCATTAATGTGGAAAAGGTTATGCTGTCCTTATATATTCAGTGTGAATATGCCCTTCATCTTTAATAAGACCCCTGAAGACTAATAACTGGAGAAGAGCTCACCCTTTGAGAACACTGCCAGCAACTTTGCTTGCTGAAGTCATCTTCACGCCACTCTGTTTAGTTAAATATTACAATTGTGCATGCATAAGAATAAGTAGGAAATGAAAAGCATGACACGATGAATAAAACACAAACGCCTCATTTATGAAGTGTACAGCAATCACAGTTATTCCACCATAAAACTGATTTATCAAGGGTTCGCAGGCTATTCAAATATTGGGAATGTTTATGCCGGGACGGGATTTTCTGTCAGCTATACAATGAGCTTCTTAATTAGTTTGGCTTGTCTCTATAAAATGTTCCCTTAGTACAGGTATAAATATATTACCGGGCATGTGATGCACTCAATGTATCTTTTGCCTAAAATGAACAAAGATCTCATAAAAAATAATGAATCTGTTTGTCTTTTAAACATATTGCCCTCCTATATGATAAATGACTGCCTCGTCGTTTTACTGGGTTGCATTGGTGAATACCACAAGATACATGGGTTTGCTTTTGGAAAAGGTCCTGTATTGTTTAGTGTCTACTCCAAATCTCTTATGGTTTTAGGATTTTTTTTTCTGTTTAGTACAGTCATGGTCTACGGCATCAGGGTTAGATTATAGGAGTTTTCCAGAATGAATGCAAAACACACTGGGGGGCATTAATATTAAAAGGAAGTGATACTCACCTACCCTCAGTTCTTGGGTCATGTGGGACATTCACCATTCCCTCAAGTGCATGGATTGTCTGGGCCAGACATGGGGAAGCTCAGGAGACTGCTCTGGACAATCTTTGGCCTCAGTGGTCACCAGTTGGGTACTGATAACTGTCGATATGTCACCGGTACTCAACGTGTGACCACTGAGGCCAGTGATTGGCCACACCGGGCACCTAATCCCTTGCACTTCCAGTTGGGCATTTAAAGCACCAGGAAGAACGGGGGGATGTCATGCCCAAACTGGGGACCAGAAATAGGTATAGAGCGAAGCTTCTTATTTTATTTTAAGGGGATCCAATCATTGGAATCCCATTTTTTCTCCCTAACATGTAGGAATAGCCTTAGGAAAGGCATAGGTATCCTGCATGTATTCATCACTTTATACACAGTAACTGTGCACCTGATAAAGGACCGAATGGTTCCGAAACGCGTTATGCTATAATCATGTTGTAACATCTCTGCCTCTTCTGGTCTCTGCGCCACCCTCTGCTCGCATGCTGTGGCACAGGAGGCGTGTGCAGTTTGATAACTTGCTTAGAGTTTTTGGTTGCATTGTCTGAATACTGTCCTATTCCTTCACCTCCATTTCCCTCTGCTCTTCTAAGAGTTAAGTTTTGTTTTGCCCTGTGATTGACAGCCTACCTTCCTATCAGGTTCAGGGCGGTTTCTTCCTCCCTATTTATTCTTGGCTCACATTCACATTGATGCTTGCTATTGCCTTGTGGTTGCAGGCTTTTTCTCTTGCTGTTTATTTGTGTATTCTGATTCTTGACCTCTGGCTTTCCCTATTGACTACTCTTTTGGATATCGATTTTGACACTGCATTGCTCGACTGTTACCGAACCCTTGGTTAGCTGACCTCCCTTTGTTGTTGTTTGTCTTGTCTGCGTTTTGTGTCTCACATATATAGGAAGGAATCGTCTCCAAGTTGCCACCTATTATCTAGGATAGGACAAGGCAAGCAGGAAGGGAGCTGAGTGGCCACCATAGCCGCTGGATACGTGTTATACAATGGAGACCTGGCTGCTATGGCTGCCGTCAGTGAGATCTTGTCAAAAATAGCACAATAAATATCTAACATGAGCAGCTGTAAACACCACATATATAACATAAGTATACTGTATATCTATACACAACACTGTCAGCTTTGCAATGGTATACAACAGTCCAGATCTTAGAGGACATGACAGGTCTTCTGTAAGTATTATCATGGTCAACAATAAGAGCTTGCACACATAAACTATATAGAAGAAGTGGAGCATAGTCCAAATACTTATAGATCCTTTTTTTTACAATTATATAGTGTTATTTACAAAGACATAACAAACAATGTACAATTTGTCAGAAATAATTCATTTTCTCTTGAAAACAAAGTTAAAAGTAAATAGGGCACAAAAGAAGTTGCAGGAATAAAGGTGTGAACTGCCATCTACTGGCTAAATACTGTATAAAAATATATGTACAGTCAAGGTTGTTCTAAAAACAGTCTATTGTATTGGGATCAGTGCTTAAATTGGGCCGTAACGAGCCGGAACTCAGTTCCGGCATAATTACAATCTGTCTTTCAGCGTTCCAGTATAAAGAAATCAAAGCCTGGAATCAAAGCGGAATGCGGAACATAAAAAGCATTGTTACTTATGGTAAGTAACAGTGTTTTTTATATTCTGCATTTTGCTTCAGACACATTTGATAAGTAACTTACCTCTCCTGGCTCTTAAAGGCTTTAGGCCTACTTGGTGACGTCTTTGATGTCATGTGGGCCGGGACTGGCGTCCTTATGTGTCGCAACGCAAGCCCGGCTCAAATGACGTCTCTTCCAACATTGAAGATGATCAACATCACCTGGGAGTGCGCTCGAGCCCAGGAGAGGTAAGCAACATTGATTTTTATGTTTGTATCTTCCCCTGGGTCTCGGATTATTATATCCTGGGGTCTGAAAAGACCCAAGAGTATAATAATTGTACATGGGTGGTCCACAATAGGGCATAATACTGTGTGCAAGGGCCATTATCGGGCATAATACTGTGTGCAGGGGCCACTATGGGACATAATATTACATGCAGGGGCCACTATAGGGCATAATATTGTGTGTAGGGGCCACTAGTCGGCATAATAGTGTGTGCAGGGGGGTTGGTTGGTTGGTCAGTCAGTGTGTGAAGGAGGGGGGTTGGTTGGTCGGTTGGGGTCTTCGGTGGGGGAGGTGTTCGGTCAGGGGGGTTAATTATTCCAGAGTTCCCCCTAATTTTTTTTCTCTGTTTAAGCACTGATTAGGATGTGAAGGTTTTCCCCCTCTCTGATGTTCAGAAATGGGAAAATATTAATGTATATTTCCCAATGAATCAACAATTTTCACACTGCATGTTTATATGGTTTTTACGTTAATAAATACTAGGATCTCATATGCCCCCCACACACAGTATAATGCCCATAGCAGCCACTTCACACAGTGTAATGTCCTACAGTGGCCCCTTCATACAGTATAATGTCCCCTAGTGGTCCCTAGGGTGTTCGGTGTAAATATTGCAAAAAGTTTGTATTGGCAGTACTCAAAATTTGGGGTGTTCATGACCTATGAATTATTATTATACTCTGGGGTCTCTCTATACCCCAGAGTATAATTATCAGATGCCCAGGGGTGATGATTAAATGTAAAATACAATGTTATTCACCTCTCCTGGGCTCCATGGACTAATGTCATTGAAGAGGCCAGAATATAGTAGGGAGTTGTACCGAAGTCCAGGAGCAGTGACTAACATCATTTTTTTATGTTTATTCACCTCCCCAGGGCCACCAATAATTATACAAACCACCAGGCGACCCTTGCAAGACGAATCTCACGAGGTTAGCCTCTTGGCCCTGGCTGGCAGCCTAACGTACTGGTTTCTGCTCCTGCCCATGGCCACCTCCACTTCCCCTTCAGCCCTCCATGGGGCCCCATGTGTCACATATCATGTTGCTTAGGTGAGGCAGTCAGCACACCCGGCAGCTGAGCAGACCCCCTCAGGACCTTGGGGGCCCAGCATTTGCCTGGGTTTACTGGGATCTGACTCTGATGCCAAGAGAGATGGAACTGTTTATTTAATAAGTGTTTTGTTCCTTAAAGAAATGCACACAAAGCCTGGTTATTAACAAATCTGGACTTTTGAAGAAAGATTTGTTAGTGTTACCCAGGCCTCTAGGGAGACAACTTTCAAAACAGCTCACAAGATGCGGATTAGACAATGAAAGCATTATGCAACAATCCACAGTTCTCTACAAATGGAGAATATTCTAGACTTTTATGCTCCCCTTGCACAGCACAACTTGCAATCCTGAAAGTGGTGATAACTAACCCAAGGGTAACGGCGAAAGATCTACAGAATATTGTTCATATGTCCAGTATCAGAAGAAGAAAGGGGTCATGGAAACACACTACAGTGGAAACCTATGCTTTCCACCAACCCCCCCCCCAACCCCCCCCCCCCCCAAAAAAAAAACAAAAAAAAAAAAAACAGCAGTATCAAATTATTTTGTTTTACAATGCTGGGAAAATGGTCAATAGATAGAACACGGTCCAACAACTCCTACTCAGTGTTACACAACTATAGTAAAAGTTTGGAGATTGTGATATTAATTCATTTTACTGACTTTTTCTCCCTGCACTGTAAATACTTATTGAATACAAGACATGACTATTGCCAATTACTTTTTACTGTCACTTCTACCATAAGAGCCATAGCGAGGCCTGTGGATGCAAGAGGACCTAGTGGTGGAAGCAGTGGCATAACTAAAGTCTTGTGGGCCCCCTTGCAATCTTTTGTCCAGGGCCCCCTATCTCATCCCTACAGCGAATCCTTGATACTAATGGTTGCAGGTGCTAAGGGGTTTAATCCACTTTAGTGTGGTTAGGGGAATCTGTGGGTCTCCTTGGCTTATGGCCACATGTGTCAGGATTTGAAGCTGTAACCTACTGTCTTGCCCAGTGTCTCTTTGCTTCCTGGGCTATCCAGCTTGTTGAATAGCTGTTTGTTGGACTTCTGTGTGGAACCTACTCCTGAAGCTCATCAGCTGTTTCTAATGATTAGAACCCGCCCTGTATTAACCCTGATTGGGCTGCCTATATATATAGGTGACTCTGACACTTCCTGTTTGTGTTGGTATTGTGTTCCGTTAATCCGAATACAGCCTGAACACCCAGGAGACCTCTTTGCTGGAGATCTTCTTTAGTTCTTTGGAACTTCACCTGCTGGCTTCAAGGTCACTGTAGCTTTAATACAGCTCCTGAATTACTACAGACTTCTACCTGGTCTTTACTCATCTGCTCTTGGACTACTACCTCAGCCCCCCTGTGGGCTACCCACGTGCTGTCTCCAGCCTCCTCTGCATTACCCGATGACTGGACTCCGGATCCTGTGCCACTAGCACTGTGACAACATGGAAGCTGCAATCTCAATACTGATGCCAGTGCTTATGGGCCGCCCTAAGGCTCCTGGGCCCTGATGGGACTGCACCCTCTGCACCCCATTAAGTTACGGCTCTGGGCAGACGTTATCGCTTGGACCAGACATATACTGTATAATTCATATTTGTAGTCTATTTCAAAACAGATGCCTTCTCTATAGTATTCATTTGCAAATTTTTATTTTTTTTGGCATGTTTTTTTTTTTTCAAAATGGAAGCATAAACTGTGTTGTAAAAGCGTAAAGTGAACCGAGCCTAAATGGTATGGGACTTGTGCTGGTGGTTATTATTTATACTAAACTGAAGTCCAGGAAGTTCATGCTAAGCCACTGCTGCTAGAAATCTGGATTCTCCTGGTCTCTCTGCTTTATCATCAGATCTAATACGGATATGTTAGTCTAACAACCTACGCTGTGTAATATTTTGTGATAAAGCAGTAAGAAGCATTAAGTCACTGTTATCTGCACCCGGATAAAAAGGAAAAGTTATTGGAAAAATAATTAAATCCAAACCTGGAAGCAGCAAAGAGGATTAAACCTTTCTGGTCTATGTATGAGCCTCTTATAGACAACTCCCATATGTCCCAAGTGCTCCTTCTGGAAATATTTAATCTCCTCTTACTTCATTGTCAGCCAATAATAAGCCAAGTATAATGTATAATTGTAGAATTTATTTGTGGATGAGAAAAGTAAAGTTTATAGAGTCCGATCATATGACAAGCGAGAAGGATGCCGAAGAATTCTGATTTATTTTCAGTGCATACAGACAGGATTTGACATAGCATGCAATTCCTCATTTCCAGGGTGACAAAGTATCGGTGGGAGCTAGTCGGAGGCTTACTGGGCTTATTTCAGAAGGAGCTGTGATCTGAGGAGGATTGTCAAAACCAGAGCTTTCTAAAGGGGACTTTTTTGTTCTTTTCGGTTACGTTATAAGTTGAGGGATTGAAAGACAGACAGCAGAAGGCCCCGTGCAAGGAAAATATGTGGGGCCTTTGCTTCCCAACAGCTAATATAGGGTCTCATCATCTCATCACTGAAACTTTTATCAAAGCCAGTAGAAAGTGTTGTTGTTACTTTGCTTTTTACAGTATCCATATCACTATGCTTTATTTAAAGGGTCGGCCCATAAAAAACATTCGACATCTGTCCACAGAAAAGCAGATAAACGTATGATAACTACTACTGTGCAAAGTTTAGGTATGGAAAAAATGCTGCAAAGTAATGTGGTGAAGTTAGCTTGGTAGAAACAGTTGTGTGGACTCTAACAGTCAAGACAGGGGCATAAAATGTGCAGCAAACTGGTTTATTTAGAGAAAACTGGAAAATAAATAAACCTTCACTTCAGGCATAAAATGAGTAAAACAAAATAGAGCCTTAATTTCAGGCAAAAATAAAATAAAAACCTGCTCGTCTGAGCAACTAATTAAACAGAACTAATAACCTAACTATACGTGTGGCTTACTACCAGCTGCACGAACAAAATAAATGCAATGGTGTCTCATCGGACTCAGGGTTACAGAACAGAAGCACACACCTCCTTTCACTCCATGGAACTGCCCTGGAATGTAGGATTTGCAGCCTTTTCTGGCCAGTAATGAGCCCAGGATCTACACCTGAGCTGAGGCTTACTCCAGATCCGCCCTAGATCACACATAGGTCAGAAACCTGGGGCTGATATATCTGGACTCCAGCACTCTGCCTGTCACCTTCTCACAGTAAGGGCTCGTTCACATCTGCGCCCGGTCTCTGTTCTGCAGGTTTCCGTTTCCTGCATAAAACAGAGGCAGGAGACGGAAACCTGCAGGATTCTTTCTCACCCATTCATTTGAATGGGTGAGAAAGCTGTCCGGCCGTGAGCGGCGGTGAGCGTTTTATGCTCTCCGCTGCGAAACCATTTTTTTAAAATCCGGACACAGAGTTGGACATGCAGGACTCTGAGTCCGGATTAAAAAAAGCAGTTTTGCGGCAGAGAGCATAAAACGCTCACCGCCGGACCCGGTCTTCTTGCATGCAGAAGATGGAAACCACAGAACGGAGTGCCGAACGCAAGTGTGAACCTAGCGTCAGAATTCTTCCAAGAACAGAAGTTATAATAGTTTGTGTCAAATAACATAATTAAGTGAATGGTACATGAGACAAACACCAGAAGCTTGCTTTCATCCTAAAGTCTGAGGATCCAGGAACTCAAAAATAAACAGTCTCACCCCACCACGCTGCCATCGTCTCTTAGGTGGCAGACCCCAGAGTATAATAGCTGGAGGCCCACCTTCCGTTATGTCTTTTGGGTCTCCTTGGGATGTTCAGTGCTCTGTGTCTGCCTCTTTGTGGCATCTGGTGCTTTTCTGTGATGTCATGTGCCTGGATCACCGCTAAGGTCCAATCACAGGCCTCAGCAGTGACCTCAAGTGCATAATGTCACCGAAGAGCACCAGATGCTGCGAGAAAGCCCCAGAGCATAATAATTTACTGTTAGTCAGAAACAAATTGATCCCAAATTGTTTGGTTTCATCAAAAAACCTACAATTTTTAATATTCGGGTTGAATCTGGTTTGTTGCAAACCGATTCGCCCATCTCTTGTCATGTGCAAATGGAAGGAGTTCAAATCCAATACAAAGGGAGCCACATTCCCCATAATATATACTATTAGTGCAGCGCCGCCTGCAAAACACTAAAATAGAGAAATCGCCCGGTCCAGATGGTATACACCCCCGAGTTCTGAGGGAATTAAGCATAGTCATAGATAGACCCTTGTATCTAATATTTAAGGATTCAGTAATGACTGGGTCTGTTCCACAGGATTGGCGAATAGCAAATGTGGTGCCAATTTTCAAAAAGGGGTGTAAAAGGGAACCTGGAAACTATAGGCCAGTAAGTTTAACTTCTGTGGTGGGAAGGATATTTGAGGGCTTTCTAAGAGATGCTATCCTGGAGTATCTCAATGTAAATAATCTTATAACACCAAATCAGCATGGGTTTATGAGGAATCGGTCCTGTCAGACTAATCTGATCAGCTTCTATGAGGAGGTCAGTTCAAGACTGGACATGGGTAATGCAGTGGACGTGGTGTATCTGGACATGGGTAATGCAGTAGACGTGGTGTACCTGGACATGGGTAATGCAGTAGACGTGGTGTACCTGGACTTTTCAAAGGCTTTTGATACTGTTCCACATAAACGGTTGGTATGCAAAATGAGAATGTTGGGACTGGGGGAAAACATATGCATTTGGGTTAGCAACTGGCTCACTGATAGGAAACAGAGGGTACTTGTTAATGGTAAATATTCAGACTGGGCCACAGTCACCAGTGGGGTGCCACAAGGGTCAGTATTAGGTCCTCTCTTGTTTAATATCTTTATTAATGACCTGGTAGAGGGTTTACAAAGCAGGGTGTCTATATTTGCAGATGATACTAAACTTTGTAGGGTAATCAATAATGAGGAGGATAGTAGAATATTACAAGGGGAGCTAAGGAAACTGGAAGCATGGGCAGAGACTTGGCAAATGAAGTTTAATGTTGACAAATGTAAAGTAATGCACTTTGGGCGACGTAATAAAATGTATGACTGTACTAAATAGTAAATTACTGGTTAAGACTGTCAATGAGAAAGACTTAGGGATTTTGGTGGACAGCAAGCTTACCTTTAATGACCAGTGCCAGGCAGCTGCTGCCAAGGCAAATAAAGTTATGGGATGCATCAAAAGAGGTCTAGATTCTCATGACAAGGACATAGTTATGCCTCTATACAAATCACTGGTACGGCCACACTTAGAATATTGTGCGCAATTTTGGGCCCCGATATACAAGAAAGACATAAGTGAACTTGAAAGAGTGCAAAGACGGGCAACCAAAATGATTAGGGGAATGGGTGGACTGGAGTACAACGATAGATTAACAAACTTGGGGTTATTCAGTTTAGAGAAAAGACGTCTACGGGGAGATCTAATAACAATGTACAAATGCATGAAGGGACAATACAAAGAACTTTCTAAGGATCTTTTTACTCCTAGGCCAGTGACAAGAGGACATCCATTACGTCTGGAGGAGAGAAAGTTTCACCAGCAACATAGAAGGGGATTCTTTACAGTAAGAACAGTGAGGCTCTGGAACTCTCTGCCCCAGGAAGTGGTGATGGCGGATTCACTGAACAAGTTCAAAGTGGGCCTGGATGCCTTTCTTGAAGAGAAAAATATAATGGGTTATGGTCTCTAGATTTTAAGGACACGTTGATCCAGGGTTTTATACTGACTGCCAGATTTGGAGTCGGGAAGGAATTTTTTCCCCTGAAATAGGGCAATTGGCATGAGCCTCATGGGGTTTTTTGCCTTCCCCTGGATCAACACTGTAGGGGATTGTAGGGTTATAGGTTGGACTTGATGGACTCATGTCTTTATCCAACCTCATCTACTATGTAACTATGTAGTAACTAAAGTAGTACATTTATATATGTATATGCACATAACATACAACAGTAATGCATTTTCAGTTCTATTTATATAGGTTTATGTAGATGCAGTTTACAGAGGGCTGCTGTTGGTTTTGTATTTGTATTCCTGCCATAGCAGCTTGCATTGGGATGGGTTGTCTCAGTTTTGTGTTTTCTATCTATCTATCTATCTATCTATCTATCTATCTATCTATCTATCTATCTATCTATCTATAAATTGCAGTTAGCTGGCCCAAATATTGCTCATCCAAGGGCTCATAGTTGACTCTATCCACCTTGGGCTGTTCATCAAGTTGATCCTTATTCAGATCTTGCTATGTTGGGAATTAAAAAGAGGAAAAAAATAAAAACACATAAAATATGTTATTATTTCTCTGCTTATAATAGGGAATCCTGAAGGTGACAAAATCTCCATCATTGGAATAATATAATAAAGACAACTGCTCATCTATACAAAACATTCGTATCCTGTACTGGCCAATGTCATGTTGATCCTATTATTTGAAGCTCAGCATCTACACAGGTATGGTATGGGATCCTGCGGTGCTCTAAGATCTCTAGAGATGACTGAACACAAGATTTAGGTTCTGTTCACATCTGCAGCAAGAATTCAATGACAAACTGATATCACAACAGAGTGTTGGATCCCTGATGTGTCAGA
Organism: Leptodactylus fuscus; assembly: GCF_031893055.1. Taxonomy (NCBI): domain Eukaryota; kingdom Metazoa; phylum Chordata; class Amphibia; order Anura; family Leptodactylidae; genus Leptodactylus; species Leptodactylus fuscus. The sequence goes on along the minus strand of NC_134273.1, from coordinate 69,693,561 downwards.
CGCCACTGACACCATTTATTGCCACTTCCCCATTGAATTTGACAGAATCAGCAACAAAGGCTTCAAACATCTGACACAGATTTGAACACAACCTTAGCGCTATGAGACCATATAAAATTGTAAAAAAATGTTTAACTTATGTGGACTTGAACGTTTGATTTTCATTCAAATAGTATATGAAGACAAAGATGATGTAATAAGAAAAAAAAATTGAATATGCAAAAACTAAACCTATAAAGGATGTGGCTAATTTTGTCCTTCAGAACGAAGTATACATTTTTTTTTATGGCTGACCATATTCCGAGAACCATAACCATTTTATTTATTAACTAGACTCTGACCGCAACTTCGTCTGCGGGTTGTTGGCGTCGATGATCCGCCTATATTTAGCAAATTAGTGCTGTCGATGGTTTGCGTGCTCCGGCATTTTGACAGCAGTTAAGCTGTCCTGCTGCTGAACTTGTTCCTCACACCGTGCCTGTGATTGTTCCGGCATCTCAGTAGCTCGCTGGGGCATGATATTAATGAGCGCATTCTTGGCATTGATGATCCGCATGCTCTGGCATTTCGGCAGCTCTCAAGCTGGTCTGCCGCTCAACATGTTTCTTGCACTGTGCCTGGGATTGTTCCGGCATCTCAGCACCTCGTTGGAACATACTATAATGAGCGTGTTGTTGGTGTTGATGATCCGCCTGCTCTGGCGTTTCGGCAGCTGTCAAGCTAGCCTGCCGCTGAACTCGTTCCTGGCGGTGTTCCTGTGATTGTTCTGGCATCTCAGTAGCTCACTGGGATGCCATATAATGAGCGTGTTGTTGACGTTGATAATCCGCATGCTCCGGCGTTTTGGCAACTCTCAAGCTGGCCTGCCGTTGAACTTGGTTCTTGCACTGTGCCTGGGATTGTTCTGGCATCTCAGCACCTTGCTGGGAAGCCATATAATAAGTGTGTTGTTGATGTCGATGATCCCCCTCAGCTGCGCTTGAGAAGAACTCTGTGACTTCTGGCTCCTTCATAGCTGTTGTTGTTTGCGACAAATTAGATTTTCTTTTTCCAAGTAAATGTTAAAAATTGGCAAACTGACAATTTGAATTAAAGGTGTTTGTCAGCACTGGAGAAGATCAGATAATATGCAAAGGTGTCTCCACACTGAGGGTTAAGTGTGTTTACATACAGAGATAACAGCCCTGGCTGAGATAAAGTGCTGCTAAGAGCTGTTTAATATAGTATGTGAACCTAAATTCATAACTGTCATGAACCCATGTCATTTACCGACATAAAAAGTAGCCTATATGTTAATTGAGGCTACAATTTATCTGTGTGCCAAATTTCATTCAAATCCATTCAGCTGTTTTTGCGTGATTGAGGAACAAACATACAAATTTTCACATTTATACTATTATAGGATAGGATAGGATTAATGTTGCTGTACATACCATTATGACCAGTGTATAAAATCTAGCACCTAGCCATGCATTCTGCTTTTATAAATATATGTGTAATAAAGGGTCATTCTAAATAGCTTTCACTGAAATACTGTAACAGGGTGCCATTATAGCATTAAGTCAGTTTATGAATTTTTTTCCCTCCTACAGTATATATTCTACAATCTGCTAAGAACCCCAGCAACTCAGGCACAAAGTGGCAGACCATGTGAAGTTACATGGGCTTACCAATTGCTGAAGCTCTTAGAGGCTGAGTCTCTGTGGTATTTTTACTAACATGGATTTTAGGGAATCAATTATCCCTGAAAAATGGACATGATAAATCTGAGCCCCATCCCCTCTTTGAGGAAAGTGGCGTGGAGTGCAGATCCAGGGAGTGTGAGGAGACGTCTGGGTCTGTCCTGATACCCTGAGTCTGGTGAGAAAACATTGTGCTTGTTGTGTTCGTGTGGCTAGTAGTAAGACACATGTATAGTTAGGTTATCAGTTCTGTTTAGTTAGTTGATCAGACGAGCAGGATTTTGTTTTGTTTTTGCCTGAAGTTAAGACTTTATTTTATTTTGCTCATTTTGTGCATGAAGTCAAGGTTTATTTATTTTCCTGTTTGTTTTTCTACATAAACCAGTTTTCTGCATATTTTGTGTCCCTGTTTTTGACTGTTTGGGTCCGCACCACTGCTTCCACCGAGCTACCTCCCCCACAGTACATACAGCAGTTTTAATGTGTATTAATGTTTTACACAATGCAAACAAAAAAATCTATTCCGCCATTGATTTCTGTTCTTTGAACACTGTGAATTATTTGTTAACGTATTCATTTCTTTCATTTTGCAACACTGAATGAGACTCTGAGTTTGGATATGTTTTATCAGCTCTGTTGAAGAAAATCATTTTTAAAATGAATTTATTCATCATTCACTTTTCATTCTTGTACAAGAACTATTTTTTTTTTTTTACTCGTTTTATTGAGAAAGTATATAACAAATTACAGTACAAGAAAAAGCAGGACATAAGAGATGGCAAAGTGTATACAATCCAAAGCAACCTTGGACCAAAAAATCTTGTCCAACAGAACAAGAACCAAAAAACCATGCAGCAAAGTCCATATTGGTAATTGAAGGCTTGCAAAAATCATCCAGTAGAAAGTCCAAATCCAGAAAGTTGAGAAAAGTATCAATCTCCATCTAACCTGCAGAGGACGAGAGTAGAAAACAAGAGAGACAATAGAAAAACCTGCACAGGAATATACACATTACTCCAGATGCAGTATAAGCATGGACCAGAGTCACCCCTGGAACATCTAAGGAACAAGTGCAGGGCAGAGCAAAAAGAATGGTTAGTATACAGGGTCAAGGGAGAGTCGCACCACAGGCCCCAAACTTTACAAAACTTTTGAGGGCAGCCCCTGCCTTTATATACCACTTTATTATATGGGACAATGGAGTTCACCAGCTTCCGCCACATGGGGAGGGAGGGGGGTCTGGGAGCCATCCATCGCAGGGCAATCGCCTTCCTGGCTAAGAAAAGCGATTCCTGTAAAAAGAAACGTGAGTGGTGCAGCCATACCTCTTCATCTAAAACTACGCACAGACATACTTCAGGTAAGAGTGGAATCGGAGTGCCCAGTATATCAGATAACAGGCCTATGACCTCGGACCAGAAACCTTTAATGATTGGCCACTCCCAGATCATGTGCCAAAAATCAGCACATACCAGTACATCGCAAGCAGCCAGGGTGTTTCAGCCTTCCCATTTTGTGTAAGCGTGCAGGAGTCAGATATCTTTGATGCAGGATGTAAAATTGTATCACAAGAACTACAGTCCTATGAAAAAGTTTGGGCACCCCTATTAATCTTAATCATTTTTAGTTCTAAATATTTTGGTATTTGCAACAGCCATTTCAGTTTGATATATCTAATAACTGATGGACACAGTAATATTTCAGGATTGAAATGAGGTTTATTGTACTAACAGAAAATGTGCAATATGCATTAAACCAAAATTTGATCGGTGCAAAAGTATGGGCACCTCAACAGAAAAGTGACATTAATATTTAGTACATCCTCCTTTTGCAAAGATAACAGCCTCTAGTCGCTTCCTGTAGCTTTTAATCAGTTCCTGGATCCTGGATGAAGGTATTTTGGACAAACAATTCAAGTTCAGTTAAGTTAGATGGTCGCCGAGCATGGACAGCCCGCTTCAAATCATCCCACAGATGTTCAATGATATTCAGGTCTGGGGACTGGGATGGCCATTCCAGAACATTGTAATTGTTCCTCTGCATGAATGCCTGAGGATTTGGAGCGGTGTTTTGGATCATTGTCTTGCTGAAATATCCATCCCCGGCGTAACTTCAACTTCATCACTGATTCTTGAACATTATTCTCAAGAATCTGCTGATACTGAGTGGAATCCATGCGACTCTCAACTTTAACAAGATTCCCGATGCCGGCATTGGCCACACAGCCCCAAAGCATGATGGAACCTCCACCAAATTTTACAGTGGGTAGCATGTGTTTTTCTTGGAATGCTGTTTCTTTTTGGACGCCATGCATAACGCCTTTTTTTATAACCAAACAACTCAATTTTTGTTTCCAAAATGAAGCTGCCTTGTCCAAATGTGCTTTTTCATACCTCAGGCAACTCTATTTGTGGCGTACGTGCAGAAACGGCTTCTTTCTCATCACTCTCCCATACAGCTTCTATTTGTGCAAAGTGCGCTGTATAGTTGACCGATGCACAGTGACACCATCTGCAGCAAGATGATGCTGCAGCTCTTTGGAGGTGGTCTGTGGATTGTCCTTGGCTGTTCTCACCATTCTTCTTCTCTGCCTTTCTGATATTTTTCTTGGCCTGCCACTTCTGGGCTTAACAAGAACTGTCCCTGTGGTCTTCCATCTCCTTACTATGTTCCTCACAGTGGAAACTGACAGGTTAAATCTCTGAGACAACGTTTTGTATCCTTCCCCTGAACAACTATGTTGAACAATCTTTGTTTTCAGATCATTTGAGAGCGGGCTGTCCATGTTCGGCGACCATCAAACTTAACTGAACTTGAATTGTTTTGTAGAAAGAAATGGTCCAAAATACCTTTATCCAGGATCCAGGAACTGATTAAAAGCTACAGGAAGCGACTAGAGGCTGTTATCTTTGCAAAAGGAGGATGTACTAAATATTAATGTCACTTTTCTGTTGAGGTGCCCATATTTTTGCACCGGTCAAATTTTGGTTTAATGCATATTGCGCATTTTCTGTTAGTACAATAAACCTCATTTCAATCCTGAAATATTACTGTGTCCATCAGTTATTAGATATATCAAACTGAAATGGCTGTTGCAAACACCAAAATATTTAGAACTAAAAATGATTACGATTAATAGGGGTGCCCAAACTTTTTCATAGGACTGTATATTTGAAACTATTTTTACTTGACAACATACAAATAAACAGCATAAAACAAAATGATAGCAAAATGTTCACATACATAAAGTATAGAAGGAATTTACCTGTAAATCAGGGGTGCTCACACTTTTTCAGCATGTGAGCTACTTTATAACATGACCAAGTCCAAAGATCTACTACCCACTTCTTGTGGGCGGGGCCGGGCGGAGCATGAGCAGGAGACAGCGGCGTTCTGTGGCCGCCCAGGGATCCCCGCTTGTTCACAGTGCAGGCTGAGAGTTATCTCTGGACACTGGCAGGCTGGGGCTGAGGCAGCCCCGCCTGCCAGTGTCCGTAGATGACTCTCAGCCTGTGCTGTGAACAAGCAGCACCCCGGCCCCCTCCATCCCTAAGAGCGGGGAGCGCGTCATCCACCGGAGCTGCTGCTGCCTGGCCTGCAAGTGTCCGGAGTGCTTGTTCACAGCGCAGGCTGAGTCGACTCTCAGCCTGCACTGAGAACAAGCAGACACCGGGGATCCCTGGCTGCATCCCGCGATCGACCCATGCGTCCATTGCGATCGACCGGTAGATTGCGATTGACGTATTGGGCACCCCTGCTGTAAATAAATGTCCAAGTTAGAAAAGGAAACAGCATTACAGGTAATGGAGGGAAAAAACACAATGGCTCAGATGTACTAAACTAGACAGTGCAAACTCAGACTAGATAATCTTAAAGAGGACCTTCCATATCCTCGGGCACAGGCAGTTTTATATACCGCTAGAAAGCCGACAGTGCGCTCAATTCAGCGCACTGTCTGATTTCCCGTGATGTGCCTCTGGACTGGATATAACAGTGCCGTTAGTTTTGGCACTGCCCACTGCCAGAAGGGTGTTACTGACAGTCTAGCTTGGCTGTGCGGTACGCCCCTGCTGACATTACTTGTCCATAGCCCTGTATAGTTAGAGGAGGTGTTCGTTACTGTCCAGGAATGACGCTGAGCGGTGAAGAGCATCTGCTAGGAATGCACTTCTGACAGTGGGCAGAGATCGGTGACTAAACTAAAAGAAGTGGTATCTCCAGTCCCAGGGCACATAACGAGTAAATATAAATATGTTGTCCAGGAATTGGAGTAATGTATGCTGAGGCCTGGGGAGTGTTAATAAAAAAAAAAAAAAAAGCATACTCCCCTGTCTACGGCACCCTGTCTCCAGTGTCTTTTCAGGATGGAAACCCTGTGACATATGTGACCACTGAGAACAATCCGTGTCCTCAGCAGGTGTCGTATGCAAGTGACATCACTGTCCCTCTCCATCACCAGTTCCTTATTAGTGAACGCTGAGGCCACGGATTAGCTTCAGCAGTCATGCGGAGCACAGAAATTCCTGCAATAAGGCGCTGGAACAAGCCTAAATGGACCCTGGCGGCAAACAATGGTGCGCCAGGAACAGATGAGTATGCTGTTTTTTTTTATTTTGATTAATTTTGCACCTCCTATGGCCACAACACTGGATGCTCCAATTGATAGGGATAGGCCATCAATAGTAGAAACTGGATAACCCCTTTAACGGAGGTCTACGGAAAGCACTGAGGCCTAGTGGCTGTTAAGTACTTGGCTATCTTCAGTAGTCCATAAAGATGAATAGAGCAGCAACGATCCTATATGACCTGCTGTGACCGGGAGATGGGCCCCATTCTTGTGAGCAGTGGGGTTCCTTGTAGGTATGTTGTGGATCGGTGTTAACTTTTAAGCATGTTCCAACCCCTTTAAGGTACTGTGCCTATTAACCTGTATAGTAGCTCAGGTGCGGATGTAAAAGGGAAAAAAAGCATACCCACCTGTCCTCTGGTCCCCATTGTTTTTTTGTTTTTTTTAATGTAGATTGTGATTCCCATATAGGGATCCCAATGGACATTTTTTTTTCCCATCAGTATGACTTTGTAGAATGGGAAGAAATCCACGCAAACACAGGGAGAACATACAAACTCCTTGCAGGTGTTGTTCCTGGAAGGATTCGAACCCAGGACTCCAGCGCTGCAGTGCTAACCACTGAGCCACTATGTTGCCTTCCACTGGTCCCCATTCTGTCATGTGCTGGGGCTGCAGCTCCAGAGGCCCTGAGATTCATGTGACTACTACCTGGTATGGGTCCCTCACCAGTGACTACTAAGGTCACTGATTGGTCTTGGTGGTCACATGACCCTAACAGCTTCTGGCGCTGAAAGCCCTCACCAGGAGTGGACAGTGCAGGGCAGAGGGTAGGTGAGTATGACTTTTTTCTTTCACACCCACCCCATGAATTGTTCCAAATCCTGGACAAACCGTTAACGTTCTTGGGTTTATAGTGAGGAACATTGGCTGTTTCTGGGAGGGTTGTGCATGGTGCTGAAGCTCTGGGCTCATAATGGGGCACAATGACTATTATTGGGGGGCTGTGAATGGTGTTTAGGCACTGTGGCTATTACTAGGGGTGCTATGGATGGTGCTGAAGCTCTGGGCTCATAGCAGGGCACAATGACTATTATTGGGGGGCTGTAAATGGTGTTTGGGCACTGTGGCTATTACTAGGGGTGCTATGGATGGTGCTGAAGCTCTGGGCTCATAGCGGGGCACAATGACTATTATTGGGGGGCTGTGAATGGTGTTTAGGCACTGTGGCTATTACTAGGGGTGCTATGGATGGTGCTGAAGCTCTGGGCTCATAGCAGGGCACAATGACTATTATTGGGGGGCTGTAAATGGTGTTTGGGCACTGTGGCTATTACTAGGGGTGCTATGGATGGTGCTGAAGCTCTGGGCTCATAGCGGGGCACAATGACTATTATTGGGGGGCTGTAAATGGTGTTTGGGCACTGTGGCTATTACTAGGGGGGCTGTGCATGGTGCTGAAGCTCTGGGCCTAGTATTAGGGCACAATGACTATTATTGGGGGGCTGTGAATGGTGTTTAGGCACTGTGGCTATTACTAGGGGGGCTGTGCATGGTGCTGAAGCTTTGGGCTCATAGCGGGGCACAATGATTATTATTGGGGGGCTGTGAATGGTGTTTAGGCACTGTGGCTATTACTAGGGGTGCTATGGATGGTGCTGAAGCTCTGGGCTCATAGCAGGGCACAATGACTATTATTGGGGGGCTGTAAATGGTGTTTGGGCACTGTGGCTATTACTAGGGGTGCTATGGATGGTGCTGAAGCTCTGGGCTCATAGCGGGGCACAATGACTATTATTGGGGGGCTGTGAATGGTGTTTAGGCACTGTGGCTATTACTAGGGGTGCTATGGATGGTGCTGAAGCTCTGGGCTCATAGCAGGGCACAATGACTATTATTGGGGGGCTGTAAATGGTGTTTGGGCACTGTGGCTATTACTAGGGGTGCTATGGATGGTGCTGAAGCTCTGGGCTCATAGCGGGGCACAATGACTATTATTGGGGGGCTGTAAATGGTGTTTGGGCACTGTGGCTATTACTAGGGGGGCTGTGCATGGTGCTGAAGCTCTGGGCCTAGTATTAGGGCACAATGACTATTATTGGGGGGCTGTGAATGGTGTTTAGGCACTGTGGCTATTACTAGGGGGGCTGTGCATGGTGCTGAAGCTTTGGGCTCATAGCGGGGCACAATGATTATTATTGGGGGGCTGTGAATGGTGTTTAGGCACTGTGGCTATTACTAGGGGTGCTGAGCATGGTGCTGAAGCTCTGGGCCTAGTATTAGGGCACAATGACTATTATTGGGGGGCTGTGAATGGTGTTTAGGCACTGTGGCTATTACTAGGGGTGCTGTGGCTATTACTAGGGGTGCTGTGCATGGTGCTGAAGCTCTGGGCTCATAGCGGGGCACAATGACTATTATTGGGGGGGCTTGTGAATGGTGTTTAGGCACTGTGGCTGTTACTAGGGGTGCTGAGCATGGTGCTGAAGCTCTGGGCCTAGTATTATGGCACAATGACTATTATTGGGGGGCTGTGAATGGTGTTTAGGCACTGTGGCTATTACTAGGGGTGCTATGGATGGTGCTGAAGCTCTGGGCTCATAGCAGGGCACAATGACTATTATTGGGGGGCTGTAAATGGTGTTTGGGCACTGTGGCTATTACTAGGGGTGCTATGGATGGTGCTGAAGCTCTGGGCTCATAGCGGGGCACAATGACTATTATTGGGGGGCTGTGAATGGTGTTTAGGCACTGTGGCTATTACTAGGGGTGCTATGGATGGTGCTGAAGCTCTGGGCTCATAGCAGGGCACAATGACTATTATTGGGGGGCTGTAAATGGTGTTTGGGCACTGTGGCTATTACTAGGGGGGCTGTGCATGGTGCTGAAGCTCTGGGCCTAGTATTAGGGCACAATGACTATTATTGGGGGGCTGTGAATGGTGTTTAGGCACTGTGGCTATTACTAGGGGGGCTGTGCATGGTGCTGAAGCTTTGGGCTCATAGCGGGGCACAATGATTATTATTGGGGGGCTGTGAATGGTGTTTAGGCACTGTGGCTATTACTAGGGGTGCTGAGCATGGTGCTGAAGCTCTGGGCCTAGTATTAGGGCACAATGACTATTATTGGGGGGCTGTGAATGGTGTTTAGGCACTGTGGCTATTACTAGGGGTGCTGTGGCTATTACTAGGGGTGCTGTGCATGGTGCTGAAGCTCTGGGCTCATAGCGGGGCACAATGACTATTATTGGGGGGGCTTGTGAATGGTGTTTAGGCACTGTGGCTGTTACTAGGGGTGCTGAGCATGGTGCTGAAGCTCTGGGCCTAGTATTATGGCACAATGACTATTATTGGGGGGCTGTGAATGGTGTTTAGGCACTGTGGCTATTACTAGGGGTGCTGTGCATGGTGCTGAAGCTCTGGGCTCATAGCGGGGCACAATGACTATTATTGGGGGGCTGTGAATGGTGTTTAGGCACTGTGGCTATTACTAGGGGTGCTGTGCATGGTGCTGTAGCTCTGGGCCTAGTATTATGGCACAATGACTATTATTGGGGGGCTGTGAATGGTGATTAGGCACTGTGGCTATTACTAGGGGTGCTATGGATGGTGCTGAAGCTCTGGGCTCATAGCGGGGCACAATGACTATTATTGGGGGGCTGTGAATGATGTTTAGGCACTGTGGCTATTACTAGGGGTGCTGTGCATGATGCTGTAGCTCTGGGCCTAGTATTATGGCACAATGACTATTATTGGGGGGCTGTGAATGGTGTTTAGGCACTGTGGCTATTACTAGGGGTGCTGTGGCTATTACTAGGGGTGCTGTGCATGGTGCTGAAGCTCTGGGCCTAGTATTAGGGCACAATGACTATTATTGGGGGGCTGTGAATGGTGTTTAGGCACTGTGGCTATTACTAGGGGTGCTGTGCATGGTGCTGAAGCTCTGGGCTCATAGCGGGGCACAATGACTATTATTGGGGGGGCTGTGAATGGTGTTTAGGCACTGTGGCTATTACTAGGGGTGCTGTGGCTATTACTAGGGGTGCTGTGGCTATTACTAGGGGTGCTGTGCATGGTGCTGAAGCTCTGGGCTCATAGCGGGGCACAATGACTATTATTGGGGGGCTGTGAATGGTGTTTAGGCACTGTGGCTATTACTAGGGGTGCTGTGGCTATTACTAGGGGTGCTGTGCATGGTGCTGAAGCTCTGGGCTCATAGCGGGGCACAATGACTATTATTGGGGGGCTGTGAATGGTGTTTAGGCACTGTGGCTATTACTAGGGGTGCTGTGGCTATTACTAGGGGTGCTGTGCATGGTGCTGAAGCTCTGGGCTCATAATGGGGCACAATGACTATTATTGGGGGGCTGTGAATGGTGTTTAGGCACTGTGGCTATTACTAGGGGTGCTATGGATGGTGCTGAAGCTCTGGGCTCATAGCAGGGCACAATGACTATTATTGGGGGGCTGTAAATGGTGTTTGGGCACTGTGGCTATTACTAGGGGTGCTATGGATGGTGCTGAAGCTCTGGGCTCATAGCGGGGCACAATGACTATTATTGGGGGGCTGTGAATGGTGTTTAGGCACTGTGGCTATTACTAGGGGTGCTATGGATGGTGCTGAAGCTCTGGGCTCATAGCAGGGCACAATGACTATTATTGGGGGGCTGTAAATGGTGTTTGGGCACTGTGGCTATTACTAGGGGTGCTATGGATGGTGCTGAAGCTCTGGGCTCATAGCGGGGCACAATGACTATTATTGGGGGGCTGTAAATGGTGTTTGGGCACTGTGGCTATTACTAGGGGGGCTGTGCATGGTGCTGAAGCTCTGGGCCTAGTATTAGGGCACAATGACTATTATTGGGGGGCTGTGAATGGTGTTTAGGCACTGTGGCTATTACTAGGGGGGCTGTGCATGGTGCTGAAGCTTTGGGCTCATAGCGGGGCACAATGATTATTATTGGGGGGCTGTGAATGGTGTTTAGGCACTGTGGCTATTACTAGGGGTGCTATGGATGGTGCTGAAGCTCTGGGCTCATAGCAGGGCACAATGACTATTATTGGGGGGCTGTAAATGGTGTTTGGGCACTGTGGCTATTACTAGGGGTGCTATGGATGGTGCTGAAGCTCTGGGCTCATAGCGGGGCACAATGACTATTATTGGGGGGCTGTGAATGGTGTTTAGGCACTGTGGCTATTACTAGGGGTGCTATGGATGGTGCTGAAGCTCTGGGCTCATAGCAGGGCACAATGACTATTATTGGGGGGCTGTAAATGGTGTTTGGGCACTGTGGCTATTACTAGGGGTGCTATGGATGGTGCTGAAGCTCTGGGCTCATAGCGGGGCACAATGACTATTATTGGGGGGCTGTAAATGGTGTTTGGGCACTGTGGCTATTACTAGGGGGGCTGTGCATGGTGCTGAAGCTCTGGGCCTAGTATTAGGGCACAATGACTATTATTGGGGGGCTGTGAATGGTGTTTAGGCACTGTGGCTATTACTAGGGGGGCTGTGCATGGTGCTGAAGCTTTGGGCTCATAGCGGGGCACAATGATTATTATTGGGGGGCTGTGAATGGTGTTTAGGCACTGTGGCTATTACTAGGGGTGCTGAGCATGGTGCTGAAGCTCTGGGCCTAGTATTAGGGCACAATGACTATTATTGGGGGGCTGTGAATGGTGTTTAGGCACTGTGGCTATTACTAGGGGTGCTGTGGCTATTACTAGGGGTGCTGTGCATGGTGCTGAAGCTCTGGGCTCATAGCGGGGCACAATGACTATTATTGGGGGGGCTTGTGAATGGTGTTTAGGCACTGTGGCTGTTACTAGGGGTGCTGAGCATGGTGCTGAAGCTCTGGGCCTAGTATTATGGCACAATGACTATTATTGGGGGGCTGTGAATGGTGTTTAGGCACTGTGGCTATTACTAGGGGTGCTATGGATGGTGCTGAAGCTCTGGGCTCATAGCAGGGCACAATGACTATTATTGGGGGGCTGTAAATGGTGTTTGGGCACTGTGGCTATTACTAGGGGTGCTATGGATGGTGCTGAAGCTCTGGGCTCATAGCGGGGCACAATGACTATTATTGGGGGGCTGTGAATGGTGTTTAGGCACTGTGGCTATTACTAGGGGTGCTATGGATGGTGCTGAAGCTCTGGGCTCATAGCAGGGCACAATGACTATTATTGGGGGGCTGTAAATGGTGTTTGGGCACTGTGGCTATTACTAGGGGGGCTGTGCATGGTGCTGAAGCTCTGGGCCTAGTATTAGGGCACAATGACTATTATTGGGGGGCTGTGAATGGTGTTTAGGCACTGTGGCTATTACTAGGGGGGCTGTGCATGGTGCTGAAGCTTTGGGCTCATAGCGGGGCACAATGATTATTATTGGGGGGCTGTGAATGGTGTTTAGGCACTGTGGCTATTACTAGGGGTGCTGAGCATGGTGCTGAAGCTCTGGGCCTAGTATTAGGGCACAATGACTATTATTGGGGGGCTGTGAATGGTGTTTAGGCACTGTGGCTATTACTAGGGGTGCTGTGGCTATTACTAGGGGTGCTGTGCATGGTGCTGAAGCTCTGGGCTCATAGCGGGGCACAATGACTATTATTGGGGGGGCTTGTGAATGGTGTTTAGGCACTGTGGCTGTTACTAGGGGTGCTGAGCATGGTGCTGAAGCTCTGGGCCTAGTATTATGGCACAATGACTATTATTGGGGGGCTGTGAATGGTGTTTAGGCACTGTGGCTATTACTAGGGGTGCTGTGCATGGTGCTGAAGCTCTGGGCTCATAGCGGGGCACAATGACTATTATTGGGGGGCTGTGAATGGTGTTTAGGCACTGTGGCTATTACTAGGGGTGCTGTGCATGGTGCTGTAGCTCTGGGCCTAGTATTATGGCACAATGACTATTATTGGGGGGCTGTGAATGGTGATTAGGCACTGTGGCTATTACTAGGGGTGCTATGGATGGTGCTGAAGCTCTGGGCTCATAGCGGGGCACAATGACTATTATTGGGGGGCTGTGAATGATGTTTAGGCACTGTGGCTATTACTAGGGGTGCTGTGCATGATGCTGTAGCTCTGGGCCTAGTATTATGGCACAATGACTATTATTGGGGGGCTGTGAATGGTGTTTAGGCACTGTGGCTATTACTAGGGGTGCTGTGGCTATTACTAGGGGTGCTGTGCATGGTGCTGAAGCTCTGGGCCTAGTATTAGGGCACAATGACTATTATTGGGGGGCTGTGAATGGTGTTTAGGCACTGTGGCTATTACTAGGGGTGCTGTGCATGGTGCTGAAGCTCTGGGCTCATAGCGGGGCACAATGACTATTATTGGGGGGGCTGTGAATGGTGTTTAGGCACTGTGGCTATTACTAGGGGTGCTGTGGCTATTACTAGGGGTGCTGTGGCTATTACTAGGGGTGCTGTGCATGGTGCTGAAGCTCTGGGCTCATAGCGGGGCACAATGACTATTATTGGGGGGCTGTGAATGGTGTTTAGGCACTGTGGCTATTACTAGGGGTGCTGTGGCTATTACTAGGGGTGCTGTGCATGGTGCTGAAGCTCTGGGCTCATAGCGGGGCACAATGACTATTATTGGGGGGCTGTGAATGGTGTTTAGGCACTGTGGCTATTACTAGGGGTGCTGTGGCTATTACTAGGGGTGCTGTGCATGGTGCTGAAGCTCTGGGCTCATAGCGGGGCACAATGACTATTATTGGGGGGCTGTGAATGGTGTTTAGGCACTGTGGCTATTACTAGGGGTGCTGTGCATGGTGCTGTAGCTCTGGGCCCAGTATTAGGGCACTATGGTTTTCCTGGGGTCTTTGTTCTGCTTCCTGTCACGTTCCCCACATTTCCATTGGCTCCAATCATGTAGAGCCACAGCCAGGTAACCATCCCTGACTCCTGGACCAGACTGCTCCCCCCTCCCCTGTCACAGGCGCGCCCCCGCCGCAGCCTCCACTCCCCGGCCTGCGCGCCCCCATCCATTATAGTGGGAGGGGCCAGGGCTGGTCACGTGGGGGGACGTCTGTCTCCACGTCTAGTCCTCAGGTTTGAACTGAAGAAAAGAAAAAAAAAAAAAAAGTGAAAAGTGCAGCAGCGGCGGCCGGGCCTGAGTGCGAGCGGCGAGCAGGTGAGTGGCCGCAGGTGACTGTCCGACGTTTCTATTACACAGCCGCGTTAACCCTTTGTGCGCTGCAGTGAGGCATGGCTGTGTGGGAAAGGAAGGGGTTAAGCGTAGCGGCCGGCTGCGGGGCGCGCACACCCTTTGCTTGCGGGTGAGATGAGCCCCAGTTGACGCATTTTGCCGGACGGGGCAACATGGCGTCTGCCGGAGCGGTGCAGCGGGGAGAAGAGGTGTCTGGCCGGTGGAGGTGACAGACCCCGGAGCGGAGGCCTCTCTCCGGCCCGTGGATGTCTGCGGGGGGCCAGCGGGGAGCCCCGGGTTCCCTCAGGGGCCTCTCGCCACAAAGCGGCGGCCGCAATTATCTGTGGACAAAGGGTTCATTTTAGGTTTAGCTGTGACGGTTTTGTTTAGTCACGTGAGCTGGCGCAGCCAATCTGCGGGCACGCTCTGAAAGAAGGCTAGAAATACCAGGCGGACGGGGAGCCAGGCGGCCGCCATTGCTGCATAGATTTTGGGGGACGTCTGGGGACAAGAAGTAAGTGCTGCCTGTCATTGTCGCGCCCTAGGAGCTGTCGCTTGGTGTCCCGGGGCAGGAGCGCCTCTCAGGGCCCCCGGCTGGGCTCCTGCTCCAGCTGCATGTGCGGCCTAGTCTGTGTGGCCTTCTCTGGCCAAGCCATCAGGGAAGGGTGGATTAGGGCTGGATGTGTGTGACATTGTCCTGGGCAATGATTGGGAGGAGTCCAGGCCGGGGCTTTGTATGGGCCTGTCCACACCAGTATGGCATCCATAGCTGCTCTCTATGTGGCTGTGCTGTCATTACATAAGCTAGTCCTGGCCACCTTCACATGGCTGCTGCTGCTATTAAAGGGACCTGTCACCAACTTCTGCCATATTAAAGGGGTTACTTGCTTTCCCATAATGGATGTCCTATTCATAAGATGGACCATACATTTTCCATCTGGACCCCCACAGATCAGCTGTTTCCCCCCCCAGGCTGCAGTGCTGACTAGCTAATAGTGGTGGTTGGGAGTACTGCAGCTGTGACCCATTGACTTGAACAGGACACCACCAATCTAAAATACATCTATGGATGTACATTGGACTTGGCATCATTGGTAGTCTCAGGAATGCCCCAGTCATGGAGTCCCCTGTACTACCAAATTCACATCCCCTTTATTCTGCTACATCACTGAAGTCCCCACATGCGGTATAGAACCCTGTCTCTTCTCTGGGATGCCGATCAGTCAGACATGGTAGATTTTTAGCAATGACTGATTCCGGACCTTCCTGAGACCTACCCTGATGACTCCAGGTGGCTCATTTACACCCAAATGGGAGGCTGCCTTTACAGGGACACCAAACCCTATGTTTGGAGTCAGTGCGCACAGAGTTTTTTGGCACTGAATCTGCCTCAAAATCAGCCTCCTTCTTTTTTAGAGACTGATTTAGAGGCAGATTCAGCACCAAACTCAGCGCCCAAAATCTCTGTGTGCACAGACCATTTAGATGCTCTGACAGTGACTCTCCTACTATACATGCAGTTATAAAGGCCCATGTCTGTAGAAGTCCTCATGTATATGAGCATCAGTAGGGAAGGAAGGGGCAGACTACTATTCGGAACATAGTAGGAACATGTCATGGTGAAAGTGGTGTCTGATCTGTTAACATCATGTTATGGAACAGGAAAAACTGAGCAAATTGAAACATAGTTGATTCTGAAAAGATACAACATAACTTATTTATTTAAAGGGGTTTTCTGATATTGAAAATTGGGATAACTTGCAGATTGGGGGGACTTTGGCTGCTTAGGGCCTTTGATTATTGTCCCGGATCTAAATGGAATAGAGTTTCATTTCCCTGGCGGTGCGGAGTGCTGTACTTTGACCGTCTCTGGCATTCCCTTTGACATGAACGAGTTTGTGGGGGCCAAAAATCAGAAGTTGTACAGATTTGTAGGGTCCAGCCGCTCAGATCCCCACCAGTCTGCAAGTTCTCTTATAGTTCTGGATAGGGGATCACTTGTCCATATGGGGAGAATCCCTTTAAGTATCTGCTCTTTCTGTTCATAGGCAGTACCTTGGACAGTCCTACTAATTGAATGACAGCTATCCCTGTGTGACTGCATAGAGATCTGTTGGTAAATAGTACATTTGTTTGGGGATGACTCCCATCATCCTGACAAGCCCTGTGGTCTTTTAACTGTTTACTAGGTACAGTGCAGTGTATATTTTATAGGATATATCTAGTAATGCAGCGTATTGCATCTTAATCCCATTCACGTGTAGGACTCGACACAACCACTACAGAACATATGTCATGGTGTTTGGTATTGAAACTGTTGCAACACTCACCTGCAGATATGTGGGCATACCAGGAACCCCATGGAACTAATACTAATACAGTATTAAAGTTCTGAGACAGCATTTTTACACTGGAGACAAATAGGGGGGGGGGGGGGATTTCACTAACCAGGACACTCTTTGCACCGAAGATGCACCTCAATGTTATTTTTTGTGCCCTGCTTGCCACATTTTAACTTGGTGGGTGGGGGATCAAGATAGGCTGGGGTTGGGCCTATCGGAGTTACTATAATTCACGTCTGAGAACTGGGGTAAGTTAAAGATATAACCTACAACAGCTAGGGTGCAAGGGGGGGCACAGGGCATGGGGAGGGGAGTAGGCCTGAAATATAAATGCCAAGTCTTAATAAAGTCCCTTCATAGAGATGTTGGTGCAGCTCAGAGTAGATTCAGCAGGATGAAGAAGTACAAGTCCTTTCTTTATTGTTCCCCTTCCTTGTTAACCCTTTCCTGGCTTTGGCTCCAAAACCAGTAGCAGTATTTTCAACGGAATTCCACCTATCTGACCTTGAATCTATATCTAAATCCTGGAAAATTGTATGTTTAAATCCAGTTTATCCCAGATGTGTCTCACTTTGATCTCCGCATACTATCCTGTTTTGTGTTTTTTTTGTTTGTTTTTTTTTGCAGCAGTTTCATATCCTGAAATGGCACTGAAGCCATGAAAGTCTGTGACGCATTGAATGGGGATAATCTGTTTGCTGAACCTCTAGTAGTTCATAACTATAAACTGCAGAAGAAACCTGAGGCTCAGGCTCGGATTTGGCCTACAGCCTCCAGGGCAAATTATACACTGGATTTTTATTAGGTGTATCATTGCTACGTGTACATGCCTTAAAGGAACATCCAGTAATGTATCTGAGAGTAGAGTATGGGAAGAAATGGGGGTTGGACAAAAAGAGAACAAACAATAAAGAACTTCCTGGTATTCACCTCTTAAGGTCTCTGCCCTCCTCGCGCTCCTGCTCTGATGGTCCCAGCCAGTCTCTGCTTAGTGGCCAGAGTGGTGGTGATGGCATACGTGGCACGTGACTGTTGTGGCCAGTGCTTGGTCGCAGCAGTCACATGATAGACATATGTGAAGTCATTGTAGCAGGAAGCCGCTGTTGAGAATTTAAAGAGGAGCTTTCATGTCCTCATCAATATGCGGTTTTATATACCGCTAGAAAACTGACAGTGTGTCCCACTAATGTCAAAAGGGGCGATTTATACAGTTCAGTGTCATCGCTGGGCATTAAGGAATACCCCCTCTGACAGTACAAGGAGGGGGGGGGGGGGGTATTCCTCACACCCCAGTGATGACGCTAGGTTGTAAGGCCCGCTCTTCTGTCAGTGGGGAGATATCTGTGCCGAAATTAACGGGACTAATCTCCAGCTTTGGGCCACATCCTGGAAAACCTGCACTGTTGGCTTTCTAGTGGTATATAAAACCGCACATTGAGGACATGAAAGCTCCTCTTTAAAGGAGTGTAGGTTTTGTCACAGAAAACAGCGTTAAATTAAATAAATAGATAAAAGTTAGGCTGCGTGCACACTTTAGAAAAAAAAAAATGACAACATTGAAGTCTTATGCAAATGAGACGTCTGGTGCCCTGAGGGCGGGCCTTCAGCTGCGGGAGCACTGCTTTTGTGGCTTAGGTGATGTCCTAACAGTGTCAGGATCAAGTGCAAGGGCTGGTGGAGATGGGTGTGAGTGGCAAGAGCAGCACCCCAGGGAGCTGAAGGCCCGCCCCAGTGCACCATCTGCCTCATTTACATAAGATGTCATAGTCTACAAACATGACATATATAACAAAGGTATCTTCAGTATGTACTCGAAGGAGGTGTGAGACTCGCTTTTCGTTGCCGATCACCCCACCGCGATCACAAGGATGTGAAGGTATTTTGCCCCGTTCTGAATGGACTGTTTGTTAGACAGGTGCTCCATTCATTTTAATGGGACTGCTGGAAGTGGCTGCGCAGAGCTTTGTTGGTCTCCTAAAAACGATTGGGACTGGCTGTACCCGTCCGACCGCAACTGTTTTTATTGAGCCGAAGCCAGGAGCGGATATAACAGAAGGAGAGAGCCTAAGGGCTTCCTTTATGTTTCCTATTATATTATCCTCTCTCTAGGCTTTGGTGCAAAAGACAGCAGCAAAATCTACAGCAAATCTGCAGCTTTTCCACCACCTGTAGCCTTAAAGGACGTTTGTCATTAGGGTGAAGTAGGACTGGGTGATAAAACAAAAAAATAGCTAAAGCCAAGTGTCAGCCGAGATAATAGATGTGATTTTGTTCATGTCTGTTATTTCGGTTTGGTAATTACAATAGGTCCGAGGTTCTGACCGAAGATGTCCGAATCAGGACTGCTATTATTATACTCCGGGGCCTTCAGGCCCCGGTGTATAATGTGCAGAAGCCCTGGGGAGATGATCAAACAAACAGTTTTACTCACCTCTCCTCGGTGTCAGAGTACCTCCTTGTTCTCTTCGGTGCTGCTTCTTGACGTTAGTGACTACAAGGCCTGTGATTGGACCTAAGCAGGCCACGTGGCTTCATGAGGCATAGATATCCTTGACTTCAGGCTGAAGTGCCAAAAAGAGTAGGGAGCCACACTGGAGCCCAGGAGAGGTGGGTAACACTGTCTTTTATGTTTGATCACCTTCTTGGGTCCCTCTGTTTATACTCTTTGTCTGAAGAGGCCTCAGAATAAAATGGCAGGTTCGGTCCGGAGGAAACCTCGTACTGTATTGTAAAAGGGGAGTTGTTTAAGGGGGCCATGACTTAAATAATCGCCATTTATTGTAACTGGGGTAAAATGCCTGGGTCATTATAATTTGGGTCATGATCATCCAGCCCTAGGGTGAAGCTTATTAAACCAGTGACACAGTAAGGTCAGGCTCACCTGAATGTAAATTCATGTCAAGATATTAATTCATTTAAAGAGGACCTTTCACCATTTTGCCCATAGGCAGTTCTATATACTGCCAGAAAGCTGACAGTGCGCCGAGTTCAGTGGGCCCGATGTGAAGAGCTTACAGTCCCGGTACCGTAGTTCTTCTATGGTCAGAAGGGCGTTTCTGACACTTAGCCAGAGACGTCCTTCTTCACAGCACAGGACTGTAAGCTCTTCACATCGGGCCCACTGAACTCGGCGCACTGTCAGCTTTCCGGCAGTATATAGAACTGCCTATGGGCAAAATGGTGAAAGGTCCTCTTTAACAATATGCAAACGAGCATTCTGGAGCGCTGAGGTTGGCTCCATTGCTCCAAAGTACATTCTATGTGCGTAGACCCTGGACTGCAGCATACTGTATTGTTGGTTATAAAGGTAATCTCAATTGTGAACAGGGTTTTCGCACATAAATTGCCTATGTGGATTACACCTTTATAGGGACTGTGCCCCCAGAGTGAGGCATATCTAACCAGCAGCACAGATAACATGGGACATCTATTGCTCCATTCACAGGTCCATAATATGGCCATTACCATGCGGCCTTCATGGGTGTGTAGATAATGTGCTGTAGAAAGCCTATTCATTACCATACCTATGGGACACATTAGTGGCTTGTGAAGTGTAAAACTGACTCTATTGTCTTCAGAGTGACAAGTCACAAGCGCTAAGTTAGTGTTACTGATAGGAGATCACTCCTAATGTGCATGTGAATGGCCCTCAACAGTGTGCAGATGATATGCGGGGGGTCTTTGTGTAGGACAGTGCCACATGCCAATACAGACACCAGTGGGTAGTGGGAGTCTTCAGTCTATCATGTCTCTTTACTCACCCAAAATGGAAGAATCTGCATCCAGTCTTCTCTTCATGGACATGTATAGTTCCAATTATTCCTGGCCTCACCCCATTGAGCACACGTGTATACTATGGCTTGGATACGTCATAAATGTAAGATGGATAGGTTTGAATCCCAAAGGTGGTATATGTACCTATTTCATGGACAAGGCTCTCCTGGCCCACTTAATGGATGGTTACTGTGCATCCACTAGTCTATCCATTTGTGTCTGAGACCTCCATAGACTGCGCACGAACGGTCATGTGTCTATTCTGAACAGCAACAATACAGTTGTTAAGACAGATGCATGTACATTTATGGGTATCCTGTGGACAACAATCAATGTTTGGCAGAAATACTCTTTTACGGATAGGTCATCAAGTAAAAAGTCCCAGAAAACCTGTTTAAAGTCTTGGAAACCCCTTATAAAGTTCATTCAACAGATTGTCAGTGATGGAGATGTGCAGTGTTAAAGGGATTCTACCATTAAAATCCCATTTTTTTGTAGATCTCATGTAGGAATAGCCTTAAGAAAGGCTATACTTCTCCTACCTTTAGATGTCTTCTCTGCGCTGTTGTTTTGTAGAAATCCTGGTTTTCGTCTGTATGCAAGTGAGTTCTCTCGCAGCACTGGGGGCGTCCCCAATGCTGCGAGAGAACTCTCCAGCGCCGCCTCCATCTTCTTCAGGAACGGCCTCTCTGCAAGTCTTCCTCCGGCGCTGGGGATAAAACTTCTAGGCCTGGGGCAGAGCTGACTACGCATGCCCACAGACCACAAGAAAATGGCTGTTTACTTACTGCTGTTTGAGCGCTGGAGCCCGCCCCCAGTGCTGCGAGAGAACTCATTTGCATACCGACGAAAACCGGTATTTCTATCGAACGGCGACGCGGAGAAGACATCTAAAGGTAGGAGAAGATTGGCCTTTCTTAAGGCTGTTCCTACGTGTGATCTCCAAAAAAATGTGATTTTTAGAATCTGTGGGCCGCAGACCAGTGGCCTTCGGACTTGTGGCTTTCCAGCATTTAATAAATCCAGCATCTCTAAATTGAACCAATAGTCTGGATATGTTCTCCTATGTATGGGCAGTATATGAAAGCTACAGATCTGTATACACAGCAGCCTGTCCATCATTGGACTGGAGGGTAGAGGCAGCGCTCCCCTCACCGCCATAACTGTGTGTCAGAAAGCACTGAAACAATAAGCAGACTCAAACGGCCCAATTATATTCTGCCATTTTGGCTACTTGGACTATGAACCTACAGTATATTTGCTATATGCTTACACTTACATAATCCGCTGACAGACCGGCTTTACCATGGGAATATTTAGCATCACTTTCTGTAAGCTAAACCATGGGAGACAGGAAAACCTTACCATTAACTCTCTATGTAGATTCCACTTCTGCATACAAACCCTGCTGTGTGAAAATGGCCGAAGCGCCTTATTCTTCCTGTGCACGGCCTCTACTTCAGATTATATTTGGGGCAAGCTGTCTGTCTGAGCTGCTGCTCTAGAGATTTGTCACTGGGCCATGAAGACGGAACAATCCTTTGACCTCTATGGAAGTAGGTTGCGGGCATGCTCTGTGACACGTGCACGGGTGAGATGAGCTGTAATATCCAGACACACATCTCTATCGATTTTATTTAGATCTAACTTTTTTTTTTTTTTGTTTCGCATCCTGAAAATCCAGGTGTAAAATGGCTTATACACCTGTACGTGTGCACCACCTTCCTGCTACTAGATCACCACTGGCTGCAAGAAACAGGCTTATATGGAAAGCAATAATCTCTGTGAGGTCTAGGTCTACGTTCGGGGAGTCTGCTCAGGGACCACCCGAACAAAACCTATCTGCCTACAAAAAACCCCCCACAAAATAAAAAAATCTGTTACCTAAGGAAACCCGCAGACACCATAGGGTCCGTGTGGTTTCCACTCTGTTTCCGCACAAAAAATATGGAGAGAGAAGTGCTGCTTGCAGGACTCTTCTTTACACATATTTCACGCGGATAGGGGAACAGAATGTGAACCGGGCCTAAAAGAAAATATTTTAGCCATGTTTTAGGGAGCCTTCACACGGAGTTTACGCTCGCTTATTCTGAACGTAAAACACGTTCAGAGTAAGCGGCATTAAAACATATCCCATTGACTTCTATGGGTGCTGGCATACGCGCGTATCACACTGAAAGCAATAGGTAAAAAAGCCTCCCATTGATTTCAATGGGTAGCGCCAGTATGCCGGCACCCATTCAAGTCAAGGGGATCTGTTTTTTACGTCGCTCACTCTGAACGAGTTTTACGTTCAGAATGAGCGAGCGTAAACTCCGTGTGCAGGCTCCCTGAGATGAACCACAGTGGAGACTATGGTTTTGAACCACCGCCCAGTGAATATAGCTCTAAATGAAGTCCCTTTGGCACCGGTCAGGTATATACTACTGGTACCCTGACGCACAGATTTATCAAGACTGGAGTAACGTGCACCAGGGGTTTTACAGGCATAAAAACTTACTTTTAAATTTTTTAGTGTTATTAACGGTTTAATAAGTGCACACAAATACCTTTTAGGGTGGGTTCACACCTGCACCCGGTCTCCGCTTTCAGTTTCCGTCTTCTGCCCAAGAAACTGGACAGGAGACTGAAACCGGCAGTCAGTTTTCAAAACCCATTCATTGGAATGGGCTTGCAAAGTGTCTGCCCGTGAGCGTCTTCTGGTCTCCACAGCGAAACCATTTTTTTTAACCGGACACAAAATCAGACATGCAGGACTTTGTGTCCGGTTAAAAAAAAAAAAAAAAAAAAAACAAGCAAAAACTATTTCGCCGCGGAGACCAGAAGACTCTCACAGGTGGACACTGACTACCGGGTTTCTGTCTCCTGTCAGGGTTTCTCAGGCAGAAGACGGAAACCCACAAAGCGGAGACTGGACGTAGGTGTGAACCCGCCCTTAGCAGTGTTTTTAGTGATTTCTGGTTTTTTTGGGGAGCTCCTGGTGTCTTCTTCATTTGTTTAAATGGCTTCCTGCTGTCTTGGCCTACAACTACCATGATGCGTTGCTGTTAACTGAGATCGCTCTCGCACCCCTTAGCTAGCCTGCAGACTACTAGCCCTACCTACCTAACCAACTAATTTAGTTGCGTTGCACAGTAAAACAGTTGAACAAGCCCATTTCTGGAAAGGGAACATCTCTGGATTATCAGAAAGTGTGTCTGGAGCAATCACATGACTGCCCCAGCGATTTGTTTAATTATAGATTAACCAAATACATAGTGCCATACATTGTTTACATTAGGGTTTAATTTTTATTTTATCCCGGTCAACCCCTTAAATAACGGGAGCAAGTGATTCATGAAGAGGTTCTGGCCTCAAATAAGGTATAGGCACTAGAGATGAGCACGCACCCATAAGAATGAATAGACGCAGCCGGCACGCAGGGGGTTAAGCGGCCAGCCGCTGGCAAAAGTCTGCGTGCCGGTCGCTTCCATTCACTCCTATGGGTGCGTGCTATTCGAAACAGCTGTTTCGAATAGTACTCGCTCATCTCTAATAGGCACCTTAAAGGGTTTGTCCAGGAATCTGAGAAACAAAAAAACAAAATGCTCGGCTGTGTCTGGCGCTGCGGTGCCCGCTGTCCGGTCCAGCATGTGCCAGGACTTGTGCTGGTGGAAGTTTGCAAAGACTAGACAAAGGGTGTGAATGTGTTTTGTATCTCCTCCTTCACAGCAGAGGTTCTCAACTTGTACCTGTATCCTAGGGAGTAGGCGACGCAGGCTCAGGAGGTGCACGTCATGTCTGAGAATTGCTGAAAGTGACAGATTTAGTGAGTGCTCGAGTTCTGAGCAACCATAATATTCCAAGTACTACGGCACGGTGGCTTCCAAGCAAAGGTAGACGTTGGCTCAGAGTTAAAGGCGCATGTCTCATCTGATGGGTGAAAAACTACAAGTTAAAAGACCTTCCGAACTTTGTGTGTTCCCGACACAGGTTTCCCATTTGGGGAGCAGAAGCTGTCTCATGATATGTCCAAGGCGGGAACTGCCAACTCCCCATCAGCTAACCCACTAAGGTTACGTTCACACAGTTTTTTTTGCAGGCTGATTTTGAGGTGATATCCACCTAAAAAAAAACGCCTTCCATTAATTTAGATGGGAATCGTTAGACGTTTTTTTTTCTTCAGCTAGAGAGGAAAAGAAAAAAAAAGCAACATGACCGATCTTCAAGTGGATTCCGCCTTGAAAAACCTATTGAAAAAAATGGAAGGTCGATTTTGGGAAGAATCTGCTCCGGACTCAGGGGAGAAGTCCACCCCCAAATCCGTGGCAAATTCCTCTGTGTGAGCAGACCCTAAGAGTACACTGTGTGTAAAAGTGTTTTTTTCTGCTTCTTTCTATTGAATGACGGGCTCCTTTGTTACTGTGAAGTCCTGAGCGCTGACCTGTCTTTGGGATTAGGCCATTAGCATGACATTGTGCTGCGGGGGTTTAGCTTGTGCCCTATTCACATCTGGCCATTTCTGGTTTATGTCCTGAAAGAAGGTAAAAATGAATGGGGAGATGAGTCCTCCAGCAGGGTTTAAGATAAGATAAGATATTCCTTTAATAGTCCCACAATGGGGAAATTTCAGTGATACAGTTTCATAG
Source organism: Leptodactylus fuscus (assembly GCF_031893055.1). Classification (NCBI taxonomy): domain Eukaryota; kingdom Metazoa; phylum Chordata; class Amphibia; order Anura; family Leptodactylidae; genus Leptodactylus; species Leptodactylus fuscus. The sequence continues at coordinate 69,668,413 of NC_134273.1, read as the reverse complement.
ATGGTACAGTAGTATATAACAAGAGAGAAACACATACAGCTCATGGCAGATAGAGAAATCCTAGGAATCATAGCAACTAAAAAAGAAAGAAACACAGACACACTGCAGGATCATTTAGTTCTCTGTGCAGATTGATGTTAATAATAATACAGCCGACTTGGTTGTAGGACACGAGGAGGGGGGTCACAGCATGTAGATATAACAAGAAGAAATTTTTGCAGAGGTGGGGGACATATGCAGCTATCATGATAACATGTGGCAGTTCCTTTGGTAGGTGGTGAGATCTCCTGCTCACAGCTGATAATTCGGTATCTTGCATCAGCACTATTGTCCTTTTAACCACAAAAAATGCCCCAAATGTCCTTCATCACAAGCCCTCCTCCTCCTCCTTACCACAGTGTTCTACTGCCCCAAGGAAGTCAGAGACCATCCAGGTATACATGGTGCTGCTCTCTTGCCAAGCTTCCATAACTCCTGGGGTAGGTGGGTGATGGTAGGTTCCCAGGTTGTAACAGTTTAGTGTGGAGGATGGTACTTCATTGTACAGACACAGTGCAGTGAGGGGTAACAGCCTAAGCCCCCGCCCCTCACCCCATAGTGGTTTCACGTCTTAGGCCTTATTCACACATCAACATTTTGTAGATGAGGGAGGTCTGAGAGATTCAGAGACAGAACCTCCACCCCCCCAAACTTCTGGTTAATCTTGAATAATAAAGAACTCAACTTTTTTTTATTTTTATATAAATTACAAAGTTTGTGGGTTTGTGGAAAAGTGAACCGCACATGAATTGATGGCATCTGTGTGACGTCCGTGATGTTCCCAGACACATAGACTTTAAGGCCCTGTTCACACGAGGAGCAGATTGGCGGATTTTGGTCCCGAGAGTGACTCAGGAAGCTGCACCACAATAGGGCCAAAATGCGCCTGACACGACTGTCGCGGCTTCCCCCTCCGGATTAGACTCAAACGAAGGTTGCTGCCGCGAGGCGGACGTTGGGTCTGAGACAGCCGCGGAGTCTGCCTGAAAAAAAAAGGCAGCTTGCTACTTTTTTCGGTGAGCGGCAACATGCCGCAAAAAAGTGAGCTGGCGGTCTACGTAAACCTTTATTGTGAGGGGGCGGATTCTGAGGTGGATTCAGCGCCAAAATACACCCCTCTTGCCCCGTTGAATGCGGCCTAATGGGGCTGCATTATTCTGTTCATCTCTGCCAATGTTTTCTAATTCTAGACAAGACCTTGAGGACGTGACCTGAGCTCTTCACTTCATTGGCCGCTCCTCTGAGATGTTGTTCCTGGATGAGCTGCTGTTTTCAGGCCGGCCATTCCTGGGAAGACTTGATACTGTGCCAAGTCTTCTGTTAGGCGATAATGGCTCTCCCTGAGGATGTTCCAGGCACTTGTCACTTGCTTTGTAACCCTTTCTGAACTCCTGATCACTTTGCTTAAAGGGGATTTATATAAAGTGTATTGTTTGTAACTTCCATTCACACAGCTGTGGCGAGACCAGGAAACACAGTCTGAATACGGATGGAACGGCGGTGCGTGAATAACACATTAGTGTGGGATTTAGGGTCTGGTTTGCACAATTACACAAATATCATATTTGACAAAATTGTGGCATACAGAGGTAATCTTGTCTCGAAGCTTTGCTCTTAGGGCAGAATATCCATAAGCACTTGCCAGTCCTGCAGCCAATGGCCGCCTTCAGGGATACAAGTCCATGGCCTATGTTTGGCTGTGGCGCTCATACAGTAGGTAGCACATCATTGTTAATGGTGGGGCTAGAATGGTAGGGGGGCTTTAACAAGGGTCTACTAAGGGCGGGTTCACATCTGTGCCCCAGTCTCCGCTTTCAGTTTCCGTTTTCGGCCCAAGAAACTGGACAGGAGACAGAATCCAGCAGTCACTTTTCAAACCCATTCTTTGGAATGGCTTTGCGTAATGTCCACCCATGAGCGTTTTATGGTCTCTGCAGCAAAATCGTTTTTTTTTTGTTTTTTTTTAACCGGACACAATGTCGGACATGCAGGACTTTGTGTCCGGTTAAAAAAAACAAAACCGTTTTGCCGCGGAGACCACAAAACGCTCACGGGCGGACACTGTCTGCCGGGTTTCCGTTTCCTGTCGACAGAAACTGAAAGCAGAGACCGGGGCGCAGATATGAACCCGCCCTAAAGCTGCTCATACAGATTAGGCGTTTACAACTGGGACTGGCTCACCATATAATGTTAGCTGACACCAACTTGGGTGAGATTTATAAAGATTTGAGATGAGCGAACACTGTTTGGAACAGCCGTTCCGAACAGCACGCTCCCATAGAAATGAATGGAAGTAGCCGGCACGTGGGGGTTAAGTGTCCGGCCGCCGGCAAAGTGTACGTGCCAGCTGCTTCCATTCATTTCTATGGGAGCGTGCTGTTTGGAACGACTGATCCGAACAGTGCACTCATCTCTAATAAAGATGTATGGTATGTTTACTTTGCCCACATGGCATATACCGACGTGATAGCAGCCAGCCATTGCTGGACTACGACACCATAGCTCAACGTATACTCTAAATATAATTGTGATTGGTTTCTAAGCACTCGTCGTGTGTCAAGCCGTTACATGGTGGGGTTTACATAGTACATGTACCTTTCGTAATGTTGCGGATACATCAGGTCTATTGTACGGCAGGATCTTTAGCCTTTTGGAATAATTTAGATCTTTTGTTTATATTTGACGTGACATTTTTTTTTAACTGATTTACATGACGTTTTTCTCTTCTTTATTCCCCTTGTAAAAATCTGTTTAAGTGCCCAATAGGTCAGTATGCCCTACGGCCATTTGGTTTCATAAGGTAAAGGTTCTTGTGGTCAGTAAGTAGCCAATGTCATTCTGTAAGGCAGGGGTGGGCAATTAATTTTCCCATGGGGCCGCATAAGAAATTGAAACTATTCTAGAGGACCATGCGTCCGTGGCAAATTTAGCTCCACCCACTTCTATGTTGACTCCGCCCATACTCAATCATCTATTCATGTGACCCCACACAGTATAATCCTCCTACAGTCACCCGTACATTATACACCCCCCCCATTATATGTTCCCTTTCAACTGCCCCACAGTACTAAGTCCCTCTCCTGGTGCCCCAGTATAAACTGGTGGAAACTAGGGGGGGGGGGGGGGGACATGAAACTGGAGCAGGTGGAAGCAACAGTTAAACCATAGGGGTAGCTGGAGGGTGACATTAAACTGGGGGCAACTAGAGGCAGTCAGGTCCCCCTCCAGCTACCTGCACATTTTAATGCCCCCTCCAGTTGTCCCCAGTTTAATGTACCCCCCAGTTTAAGTGCCTCCATCTACCCCCAGTTTCATGTGCCCCCTTCCATTTCTCTACCAGTTTCATGTCCCCCCCCCCTCCATCCTTGCCCCCAGTATAACATTCCCCCTCCATATCTGTCCCCAGTATAACATTCCCCCTCCATATCAGACTTTGCTGGCGGCCGGCCGCTTAACCCCCCACGTGCTGGCTACGTCCATTCATTTCTATGGGAGCGTGCTATTCGAAACGGACGTTTTGAATAGTGTTGGCTCATCTCTAGTCATTATCCTTCCAAGCTTATAATCTAAACTAGTTTAGATGCAAAACAAAAAAGATTGCAATGAACCTGCACAAAATGGTGGCTAATCCTTTTAGCAAACAAAAGTCGAGCATCGCAAACAGTCTTTCTCCACCTGTTTGTAACAACACGCAGTTTCAGCTGAGGAAAGTCTAAGGCCGAGTTCAGACGGGGTCATATAGTCCGGAATTTGAGGCGGAGGCTGTGACTGTGTCGCGCACCCCGCTCCGGATTTGGCCCAAATGAATGGACCTAGTCCGGCGGAGGGAGTGTCTTCGCGAGGCAACTTTACCTGAAAGAATGAGCATGTCGCTTCTTTTTTCCAGGAGCTGGAACAGAACGCTCGTGGAAAAAAGAAAAGACCAGCTCCCATTGATTTCAATGGGAGCCGTGTTTTTGGTCAGGATTTTGAGGCGGATTCCCCCTCAAAATCCTGACCAAAAAACCCAGTGTGAACCCGGCCTAAGGCTAAGTTCACATGGGGGGCGGATTTTTGCAGCGAGAGTGACACAGGGAACCGCCTGCCACGACTGTCGCGGCCTCCGACAGTCGCGGCTTTCCCCTCCAGAGTCGGCTCAAATGAATGGGCCGACTCTGGAGGTTGCTGCCGCCTTAAGAAAGGGCAGCCCGCTTCTTTTTTCCATAAACGGCAACATGGCGTTCACGGAAAAAAGTAGCCTGGCGGTCTCTATAGACCACCATTGTTAGGGGGCGGATTATGACGTGGATTACGCGCCATATTTTGCCCCTTCTGTGCCCGTGTGAACAGGCCCTTAGGGTCCATTCACACAGTTTTTTTGGTGAGGAGAAAATCTGCTTCAGGAATTAGAATTAGAAAATAGTTTTTGATGTATTTTTTGAGACTTTTTTTTTTTCCCCCCTCCAGCACAGTGTATGGACCTTGAAAAAAACGCGAACGGTTTTTCAGCGCAGTTTTTGCCAATTCCGCACCCAAATCCGCAACGTGGGTTTTCTGCCTCCCTTTGACTGCGTTGGTTTTTGCAGCTGAAATGTTCCTAAAAGAACATTTTTTTTTTCCCCTTCTGCTAATGGAAAAATTCCACGAGTGGAAAAATAAAGCGAGCGGGAACCCATAGAATTATGGGGGGGGGGGGGATTTTTTTTCATAGTTTTTCTGACGCAGATTCAGCGTCAAAATCGGCGCCCAAAAACTCTGTGTGAATGGACCCATAGGGGGCATTCACACTTGTGCTGCTGTCCGCCCACCTTGATTCCGCTGATGTTGCAGGAAAAACAGATTGGGGACGGCGTGCTGGCGGTCAGTTTACCCATTCATTTCAATGGGTTTTTAAAGCAAACTGCGGTGTCCGTATGCAGTCTCTCCACTGTTAAACCGCTTTTTTACACGGACGCAAAATCAGACATGTTTTTTATTGCTGCCGGCCAGCCAATGACTGTGTACGTTTTTTTTTTTTTAATGCCTACATTGTCCTAGTTCCTGTCCCACCTCCCTGCATAGTTATTGGTGTAAAAAGAAAAAAAGCGCCAGGGAATGTGGGAGGGGAATCGAATATTTACTGCATTTACCACGTGGTATTCTACAGACTAAGAGTATTTCGAATAGCGTAATATCTGATCGAATACTACGTGCTTATCTCTAGACATAACCTCTCATGTTGAATGTACAGTTTCCTCTTTGGGCATGCTGCTATAGAGAACGGTGAGATGAACAGACTGATCTATAGTTTTATGGACCATACACATGACCCAGTTGGGGGCTGAGTTTATCACTGAGTCTATGGGGCTGTAGGATCTTCTCCGAATGGACCCAGTGAACCCATAGCCTTGAATACATCACAGAATGTACTGATGTTATCCGACCGCATTCTGTGGTAACCTTGGCGTGGTCGTGTGCCTGGACCCTTATGGGAGAAGGATCAACGTAAGGGTAAACCTCTTCATAAATAGCACGTGACTGCCATCCTGGTTTTTAGAGTGCTATGGCATATTACTCAGGTCAACGCAGAGCATGTGTGCTAAAGCGCTCGCACCCCCGCATATACTTTTAGGTCAGAATTAGAGATGAGCGAGTAGTATTCAATCGAGTAGGTATTCGATTGAATACTACGGTATTCGAAATATTCGTACTCAATTGAATACTACTAGCTATTCGCAGTAAATATTCGATTCAGAACCAGCGTTGATTGGCCAAATGCTATACACTATAGCATTTGGCAAATGAACGCTGGTTCTGCTGGAGGCTCATCTGTGAGGAGGCGGAGTCTAAGATTGGACCACAGCAGTCTCCATTGTTGTCCGATCTTAGACTCCGCCTCTTCACAGACGAGCCTCCGGCAGGACCAGCATTGATTGGCCAAATGCTGTACACTGGCCAATCAACGCTGGTCAATTCATTCCTATGAGAAAAAGTCAGCTCCCTCGTAACAGCAAGCTGCCAGCTCTCCCGACTTTCAAGGACGAGCCTGCTGCAGAACCAGCGTTGATTTGCCACAGGCTCGTCTTTGCTAGTCAGGAGAGCTGGCAGCTTGCGGTTACGAGGGAGCTTACTTTTTATCAGCGCAACTGCAAGTGCTGTGCAGTTAAAGCGCACAGACCCGTTATAGTCTATGGGGTTGCTCCTCCTAAACACTCTCCTCCTGCTACTCATGGACTTGGTGACTCTCCTTTAGTTGAATAGTGATTTCCCCTGAAACGAGCATTTTTCTCATAGACTATAATGGGGTTCGATATTCGATCGAGTAGTCGAATATTGAGGCTCTACTCAAAACGAATCTCGAATATTTCATTATTCTCTCATCTCTAGTCAGAATCACCCGCAAATCAAAAATGGACATCCAATTTTGTAACAGACGTGACAAGGCTGTCTTTAGAACATATAGCTTACAATATATTTAGAAGTCTGTTTTTGACTGCCATTTTTATCCACAGTCGTCTGTCTATATATCCTCATTGTCTGCCCTTATTACACAGGGCGATGCGATCACAACAAACTAATTTCTTTCGTTGAAAGCAAACCATTCATCACCCGGCGTTAGGGCTGTTCCCACAGAGGAATTTGCATCCGGTTTTGAGGTCTATTCTGCTTCACAATCTGCTCCAAATTCTGTTTGGGTTCAGTGGCTGGCGCTGCTTTTGTTTTTTATTTCAAGAATCGTCCTTTTTGTTTCCACTGCGGAATCCGCGATTCAGCGAGCAAGCCTGCGGCAGACGAGGGGTTACACAGGGTTGGAATTTAGAGAGGAGTCTGAGGTGGAAGACCTCTCCAAATTCCAGCATGTGAATGGGGTGATTTTTGTCACATTTTAAGACGTCGCTTTTGCTAAATGTAGGGGACGTCCGCTCGACAGGCAGGGCGCGGGCACTTTCTCACCCACTTTTTAAAAGTGAAATTAACAGATTAAAAGAGTCGCAGAAATTTGTCACAAGTCTTTGAAATCCTATTTTTTCAGCTTTTGAAGCCAAAATTCTGAAGCGCATGGCTTACAACATTTTCCCTCTTTCACCTCCTCCTATTTCTTGTCAGGATAGCCGGCATCCCCAATGGCCATCACTGGTCTAAATATTTAGTCGTAATGTGATTTTCTTTCTTTGGGCTTAAACTCCTATGTTAGGCTCTGGCAGTCCTGAATGTCTACGCAAAGGTATGTTTTCTACTCTGTAGAGACATTGAATAGAATCCAGATCTATATACTCATTCCAGAGCCGTCCTTACTGCTTTCTATACTTGGTCCTCAGCACTCGTCCTATACCTAATATGGTTAGGCTCTTCTGCTTTAAGTTAACGGTGTTAACCCCTGAGGTGTGAAAGTGTGCGACTACTATACATCTAGCCTATGAAATGAAATTTAATAATGATCCAATCTACCTGTTAATCTTTCTTCTTCTTAAAGGGCGGTGGTCACCAGCTACGACCTTTATAAACTAAGCCTATAAGTATTTGTCACTGAGAATGGTTCACAGCAGGAGGCAAACAGGTCCAAGTAGTAAATGGAGGCTGCATAGGTGGGTAATGCTGACATAACTAAAAATCCAGCGTCGACCATGCGGTAAATATTCATTAAAATATAACCTTTATTCTTGATCCAGATAAAATGTTACATAGTAACAGAGAGTAGAGTAATCGCGCAGACACATGGTTTGGATATGCGTTTCAGAACGATAGACGTTCCTTCCTCATGGCAGAAATTCAGACTGGCTTGTAGCTTGCAAACATTTCAGGCATCATTTACAGTAGAAAACTAGTTTAAATGATTATCAATATGGTGGAGCCCAAACCACACCCTTCTTCCCCAAAGTGGCGAGTGCAATGCAAAAACAACACTTGGGACAATTATTATTATTTTTATTTTTTTGGGTTCTCCAGAGGAATAAAAGCACTACCTTACCCTTGGGCTGTGACTGGTGTTGCAGTTCATTACCAGTCACTTGACTGAGTCTCAACCTATTACCATAAATAACCCATTTATAAGAATGAGCTATCATTAGTATCGGTCATCGGTCTCAGATTGGTGATGGGGGGTCTGACATGTCACCTGTTTGAATAGATCGCAACATTTAAACCAGTGCTGTGGTCTCTACACTGCTTGATATTGCAGCTCATTCCCATTCACTTGAGTGGGCATGAGCTTCACACAGGCCTTGTTATAAATGACTGATGTCACCGGCCTGTGAATCTTATCCGGCACTCACTAGAACGCCTCTGCCACTTCAATCATGTGATTTGTGGTCCCTGGTAAATCCTGGAAAGCCCCTTTTAAAGATCCCCACCGTCTGTACCGTAACATAGCCCTGTATTGTCAGAGGGGGCGTTCCTTACAGCCCAGCGATGATGCTGAGCTATGAGGAATGCCCTTCTGACAGTGGGGAGATATCAGTGCCAAAACTAACGGCACTCATATCTCCACCACCAGGGCACATACTGGGAAACTGACAAATATGCCTAGATCGATGGGGTGGTCATGTGACCGCCCCAGGCATATTTTCTGATATTTCCGGTGACGTTTTGTTTCCGGAAATGGAACGTCACCAATACTACCCACTTCATCATACTTGGTTGTCCACGTGTCCTGATCTTCTGGCACAAAGTATCACTTCTGCCGGCCCCTGCACAATAGAGCCGAAGTGCCATTCCAGCTCTATTGCACAGGTGCTGGCAGAAGCCAAGGGAAGTAGTAGCCGGCGGCACAGAAGAAAATGATCTTCAAGGAATGGAAGACAGGTAATTGTGATGGGGTGGACTCAGAGTTAGGTAGTAGTCTGTGGGCTAACTAGGGAAACAAGAAGGGAGTGTGAGGGGGATCTGAGTGAAGAGCATCATGGTAGTTGTAGGATAAGAAAGCAGGAAGCTACCCAGGTAAACAAATGCAGAGGATACCAGGAGCTCCCAGAAATCACTGAAAACACTGCTAAAGGTATTTGGGTGCACTTATTAATCCATTAATAGCACTAACACTTTTTTTTTTTACCTAGAGAATCCCTTTAAGTGTGAATTCACAGCTGCTGTTCACATAGGTGGTGTGCTTCTTTTTTCTTGTCATTTTAGGTTTTTTTTTTTTTTTTTTCTCCCATTCTTTTGTTCATTGTTATTTGCTACATTTGCCAGTTGCATATGAGATATATGTTTAGTAACAGAGAGCCGGGGTTGTGGCAATACTTAATGTTGCTGTTTATTTGCTTGCAGGTTCTGAAAGAAGCCATCGGGATTTGGTTGACTTCTAAAGTAACTCATTGTAAGTAAAACGTGTAAGTGAACTGTTGAGTAAGTTACCTATTTGCCAAGGCCTGGGATGGTTTCATCTGGTCCTTTCATCGTTTTCACGCTGCTATATCATGCCCTGGATATAGTTATCATTCGTGATTCTCTTGCCAGATCGAACATCGATCTTAAAAAAAGGATCAAACTGCAGGACTAGTGAAGAGTAGAGATGAGCGAGTAGTATTCGATCGAGTAGGTCTTCGATCGAATACTACGGTATTTGAAATACTCGTACTTGATCGAATACTACTAGCTATTCGCAGTAAATATTTGATTCAGAACCAGCATTGATTGGCCGAATGCTATACAGTGTACAGCATTCAGCCAATCAACACTGGTTCTGCCGGAGGCTCATCTGTGAGGAGGAGGAGTCTTAGATCGGACTAAAGCAGTCTCCATTGTTGTCCGATTTTAGACTCCGCCTCCTCACAGACGAGCCTCCGGCAGGACCAGCTTTGATTGGCCGAATGCTGTACACTGGCCAATCAACGCTGGTCAATTAATTCCTATGAGAAAAAGTCAGCTCCCTCGTAACAGCAAGCTGCCAGCTCTCCCGACTAGCAAGGACGAGCCTGCTGCAGAACCAGCGTTGATTTGCCGCAGGCTCGTCTTTGCTAGTCAGGAGAGCTGGCAGCTTGCGGTTACGAGGGAGCTTACTTTTTATCAGTGCAACTGCAAGTGCTGTGCAGTTAAAGCGCACAGACCCCATAGACTATAATGGGGTCCATGCGCTTTAACTGCACAGCGCTCCTCCTAAACACTCTCCTCCTGCTATCCGTGGACTTGGTGACTCTCCTTTAGTCGAATAGTGGTTTCCCCTGAAACGAGCATTTTTTCCCAATGACTATAATGGGATTTGATATTCGATCGAGTAGCCGAATATTGAGGCTGTACTCGAAATGAATATCTAATCTCAAATATTTCACTGTTCGCTCATCTCTAGTTAAGAGGTTTTGCTAATATGGTCCCTTATTTCTGATCCTGTGGATAGGGAGTGAGTGTAATCGCCAGGTCCCCTAGTGATCGGGAGGACGGGACCGAAAGTTCCCCTAAAGAGTCCTTGTGAATGAAGTGCCAGGTGTGACTGATGCTCCATTCACTTCTATGTGACTGTGACAATTGCCTGATATTATAGTCCTTGCAGCTCCATAGCAGTGAATGGAGGGTCAGTCGCACAACCGCTCTGATGCTTCATTCACAAGGAGACTTATAGGGGACTTTCAATCCCCCATTTTCCTAATCACTGAAGGACCTGGCAGTCTGGCCTCCAGCGATTGGACACTTAAGTGTCTATTACGACACAACCCCTTTAAAGGGAGTCTGTTGCCAGAAGCCAGCGTATCAACCCAGCATAGACAATAGATAGGTTAGGGTCACTTGAATTGGACATCGTTTTCACCTTTTGAATTGGTGCCTTGCTGTTGCTGTGATATCACTTTTTTTTTTTTTTTGTCCATATGCCAATGAGCAATTTGGAGCAGTGAGGTCATTGCTGTTGCTCCGAAGAACTAATTTGCATATTACCATAAAGCTATGGCTTGGCAATGGAGGCATCAATTCACAAGGAGACACTTTTTGATTCAGGTGAGCCTATCTGTATGGCTGGGTTCTGGTGACACATTAAATGTAGTCTACCACCTCCCACTAATGTATTCATTACAGTGATAAGTGACTATGTATGTTACTGCTTTGTATTTGGAGAACAAAAATGACTCCTGCAAAAGAGGCCATTAGTGGATTGGGCTCGGGCCTTCAGCTACCTGCAGAACTGATCTTGCTCCTCTAACTGTAAGGGATGGTACAAGCAGGAAGAAGATGGGGGGGGGGGGGGGTCTGTGTGACAAGACCACTGCCCCGGGGAGCTGAGGACCTTTCCCAGTGCAGGAGCTGCCTCATTTACATAAAACATCAAAATAATTTTTCTCCAAATCTACAAAGCGTTATCCATAACAAAGGTATGACGTTTATCACTGAGGTGTGCTCTCTATACGCAGAATCCGCCTCAAAAACCGCTGCCAAAAACGGCTCCCATTGACTTCAATGGGAGCCCATTACTTCTTTTTTCCGCTAGCTAGCAGCGGAAAAAAGAAGCGAGATGACCCTTCTTCCTGCGGATTCCACGGCTGACTCAGCAAGGCTCCCTCCTGATTAGGCTCATTCATTTGGGCCTAATCCGGAGCAGAATGCCGCGACTGTTGCTGGTGCACTGCATCGGCATCCCATCGCGGCTAGCTACGCAGAATGCAAATTCTGCACTGTGAACATCCCCGTACATTGAACTTGTTTGGGAGTTAGTAGACTCTCTTTAAGCAATGTCGTCGCAATGCTCCCAGCCACACTTTGCAGGACCTGCAGCAAAGCTCAATTCAACAGTTTCTGTTCAGGGTTGTACTTTAAAGCAGGGGGTCCAAGAAATCGGAGCGTCAGTGGCCATGGTGTAGTGGCATATCCTGGTGAATACCTCCTTTTATGTATTAAAGGGGTTTTTGGGCAAAAAAAGTTTTATTAAAAAATTTGTTAGTGCTACTAATGGGTTAATAAATTCACCCATGTACCTATATCCGTGTTTTGAGTGATTCCTTGGTGCCTCTGGGGACTGCAGGTATCTCTGCTTTTCTTTTTTTCTTTTTTACGTGCTCTCTAACTTCCTCACTAACCCTTTCACCTTTCTCGCCTATACTTCCTCACTCTTACCCCCCCCCGTCTCTAACTATCCTACCCTTTCCTACCTACTCAGCCCAAACCTTGAACCATAGTGTATACTTGCCCCTCCATGCTGCTTCTGGCGAGACGGCCCCTCATCCTTTACTTCTCCCATACTCTTCCTCAGCAGCGACAAGGCGCCTCTACTGCACATGTGTGGAAGTGCGGTAGAGTTGAATTAAAGGCAGCGGTGCACTCTGTGTAGAAGAGCGTGCACCACTCAGACCGCAGGAGGAGGAGCCGTCTCGTCGGAAGAAGCCATGCATGGTTAAATATGAGAGGAGTGGATGGGGGTGGGAGGAGAGTCGTAGTGACAATCCGTTTCCAGAAATGGACAAACGGATCGTCACTGGATAATCGGAAAATATCCCTGGGGCGGTCACCACACCAGGGATAGGGGTAACTATTCATTGTTATTTAGAAAGTGGGAGGGAGGAGAGTGTTTAATGTAGTGCAGGGATTTTAATTATCCTGGACAACCCCTTTCAATGTTTTTTTTTTCAGGCTGGAAATATTGATGACCTATCATAAGGGGAGATTATTGATATGCTATAGAAGCGAGGCTGTTATCCGGCACCTCTACCTAGTAGTTGTTCTCTGCAGCTCATACACACAGAATAGAGCAGGAGGCAGACAACTCTTTTTTCTGGGCATTGGCCATACAATGTCACTGCAGCTTAGCCCCAGTCAAGTGAATGGTAGCCGATCTGCAGTACCTGGTCTGACCACTACACACAGAACAGAGCTGTCTGCTTCCTGCTCCATTTTCTGTGCATTAGTTGCTGAAAACATCTGGGCATCAAACCCCCACTGATATATAATATTGATAATCTATCCTTATGATAGGTCTTAAGTACTTTTAAATGTTCATTCTGTTTTAGAGAATCTGTCAATAGGTTTTATTTCAAGGCAGAATAGATTAGTGCCAGGGACCCTGTTTCACGTGGCAAACCTCTCCCTGTAGTTAGTGTATTTACCCCTCTCTGGTTAAGGCTCCAAACTTTTTTTTCTTTCTAGGTAATGGAGGGTATGCGACAACTGATGTGAATCAACCATCTAGTCTTCATCTTGTCATGTTCATTGCCCATTTTTCACTTGATTCTGCGGCAAATCAACACTTACAGTAGACTAAAGGTTTACTTTTACAGCTAAATAAACGACCTCCCTTCTAAATCTTTTAAAGGGAATGTGTCACCGGGTCATATTTCATCTTTAAACCAAGTTTAATGTTAAACATATTTGTAAAGAATTTTTTATGTTTTTTTTTTTTTTTGTTTGTTTTGTTTTATGTGTAACCTTATATATTAAAAAAAAAAAAAAAACCTGCTGCAAAGAAAAGTACAGTATTAGCAAGCAATAGTCACCTCCTTTACATCAGACATTATTACGATAGAAGATAACCTACACCACTGACCCACTATTGCATCCACCACTGTCCATAGGTGATGTCACCGTTTATCTGACAAGGTTCACCGGGTGGTTTATTTCAGGCTGAATCAAAACTGCTTTTGTGCTATGGGATCTCTCCAGACTCCAGGGTATAATAAGTGGAGATCCGGGGAAAGTGATCAAACCTAATACACTGTGTTACCCACCTCTCCTTGGCCCTGGAACAACTCTCTGCCGTCTTCGGCACTTCTGACTGATGTCCAGGACCGCTGAGGCCTGTAATTGGGCTGCAGTGTCATGTGACATTGTGATGCATAGATGCAAGCTTTGTGACCTTGCGTGACCACTGAGACCCGGTCTCAGGCCTCAGTGTTCCCTGACATCAGTCAGAAGCGCCAAAGACAGCAGGGAGTCACCTCAAAGCCCAGGAGAGGTGAGTACCACTGTTTTGTTTTTTAGGTTTGTTCTCTTCCCTTGGGCCTTTGTTTCTTCTACTCTGGGATCTGGTTAGCAGTTTCGGTCGTGTTTGGAATGAATGCAAATATTGTAACTGAATCGAAAAGGTTATTAATTGTTCATTCCTACTCTAACATAGGACTCACTCAGTTGGCTCCAGAGTATTGCTATATATGACCATGGCTATACAGTAAAGCATATCACTAAATGCTCAGAAGAGAAGCTCTGGGAAGATGGCTGCCCCCATAATCATGTATAGAAAATAGAGGGGAAAAAAAAGAAATCTACAATCAGAAAATAAAAACAGCTTAGAGAGAAAATAAGTTTTAATATTTTTTTTTTTTGTAATAAATAAAATCTAGGCAATCCATTCCTTTTAATGTGCATTTGCTGTTCTCTGCTGCATATCCGTTAGATATGACAGACTTTCCATTCTATGTATCTGCTAATATTTCCGACTAACATTAGAATTTGTTTACAGTGCAAAAATCACTGAACTAGAGATAAGCGAGTACTATTCCAAACGGTCGTTTCGAATAGCACGCACCCATAGGAATGAATGGAAGCGGCTGGCACGCAGACTTTGCCAGCGGACGGCTGCTTAACCCCCTGCATGCCGCCTGCGTCCATTCATTCCTATGGGTGCGTGCTATTTGAAACTGGAGTTTTGAATAGTACTCGCCCATCTCTACACTGCACCCCTTTTTACCGTCTCAGTCTTATTTTCACAATTTTAAAGGGGTTATTCAGCTTCCAAAAATTACCTGCCAATACATCCACAGCACTGCTAAATCCCTGGTGCAGCTTTGGCTTTATTTTACTTGCTTCTCCTTGTGTCACTATTATTTACACGCAGTGAATGTGTACAAACTACATTTCCCATGATTCACCTGCCCGCTCTCACTCTCTGTGTAACCTCTCCTTTCTCCGCTGTAAGTGAAATCTGAGGTTACCTCCTGCTGTGCTGTTTAGTTTACAAGCTCAAACCACCCCCTACGAGCAGCACAGAGTGAGAGCAGGCAGATGAATCATGGGAAATGTAGTTTGTTCACAGATTCACTGCGTGCAAATAACAGTGAAACAAGGAGCAGCAAGTAATATAAAGAGTGTGCATCCGGTGTGGGGCTAAGTCTGCAGGTGAATGCAGTCGGGTGACAGTTGGAATGACATCTGAGTGTCATATGAGAGCATTCGGTGATACCTTCACATTTATGGGGGTCTTCGGGAACAGGATGGATTAGAAGCCGCCATAGCTATGCATGCAGAACGGTATGCACTCATGACAGTCTGATGTCACATCCAGTTGCCCCCTGTCTGTGTTCTAATGCAAGCTTTGCCCCATACCCTATGCACACTCGGTCTCCGATAAAACATTGTGTGGCTTAGTTCTGGTCCTCGGCTGCACTGCACTTCCTCCTCAGTGAATGAGCTGATTGGTTTGGGGTCCAGGATAGGTCATCCGTTTCCTTTATGCTTGGGGTCTTATTGAATTTAGACATTGATAAGTTTATTAGGTTGATATTCCTGACTCCTATTCATTATGAACATGAGGTTCCTAGAGAACTTGGGCTGTGTTTGCCTGGGCGCCATCTATCACTGAATCTCCCCACCCCACTGTGTTGGTGGAATGAAGAGCATTGTCCGGGCCGGAACATGGAGAAGAATTAGAGGCGAAAGTCTACCTTAAATTTCCCCCCATTTCTGTGAACCAGCGTTCCCTATATCCGATACATACAATTACTCAAACTCCATGTGTTGTGGCACTGAGATGGAGGCTAAAATCAGCTGTACAGGTTAGTTAGTAAAATATAATCATATAATCATATAGCATTAGGAAATATTTTGGTCGTACATGAGCCGCAGGAAATACAGAGTGCTCTACTTTCAATTGCCACTTGGTGGCAGCGCAGACCATAAGATTTGGAAAGCTTTGTATCCCTGAGATTGATTGTCACATTGTGTTGTAAAGCTGTCAGATGCTGGGTTTTGTCTTCTGAGTCTGACGTATGGCGCTGTATAGGCCTGCAGTGGTATATACTAGTCATTCTCTCCCATTGTAATATAATGTATGCACAGTACACTCTTTATTCTGTGCCCCCGATTTATTCTTTCCTGTACAGTAGAAGAGGCGAGAAAAGGCTCGGAGGATGGCGAAAATATACACTGAGTGTATGGAGGTCTATGCATATGTTCAGTGTGCATGTTGGGGTCTCAAATGCTATAGACACATTGCAAGTAGAGATGAGCGAACACCGTTCGATTGAATAGATATTTGATCGAATATCAGGCCGTTTCAGGTATTTCATTACAATCGAATACCATGAGGCAAATGGAGTAAAAATTTGTATCCCCTCCCACCTTCCCTGGCGCGTTTTTTGCACCAATAACTGCAGGGGAGGTGGGACAGGAACTACGACAACGGAGGCATAAAAAAAAGAAAAAGGAATTGGCCAAAATCAGGTGACCTCCACTTTAGACGAATGGTGGATTTAATATTCGATTAATTTGGGACTATGAACTATGTGACTGTGAGACAGGGACAGATGTACAGGCAGGGTTAGCTAGGGATTACCTTTATTTAGGGGGGAAAGTCACTCACCCAGCTCTTTGGTGCTCTATCTGGTCGGGATTCCTGTCAGCTTGCGATATGCGTGAGCTGACTTTTTCCCATAGGAATGCATTGACCAGCGTTGGTTGGCCAGTGTACAGCATTTGGCTAATCGACGCTGGTTCTGCCGGAGGAGGCGGAGTCTAAGATCTGTCCACAGCAGTTTCCATTGTGGTCCGATCTCAGGTGTAGCAGTGCTGACACAGCACTGCTACACAGAGAAGTGGCACAGCTTAGCACACACAGAGATGCAGCAGAGCTGAGTGTGCAGCATGGTTCAACACACACTCAGCACTGCTACATCTGAGATCGGACCTCAATGGAAACTACGGTGGACGGATCTTAGACTCTGCCTCCTCCGGCAGAACTTGCATTGATTGGCCAGTGTACAGCATTCGGCCAATCAACGCTGGTCAATGCATTCCTATGGGAAAAAGTCAGCTCCCGCATATCGCAAGCTGACAGGGATCCTGACGTAATACAGTGACATGGGCATGTTAGATGCCCCCAGACATGCTTCCCCTGCTGTCTCAGTTGCATTCCAGGGTGTTGGCATCATTTCCTGGGGTGTCATAGTGGACTTGGTCACTCTCCTGAGTCGAAGAGTGGAATCCCCATAGTATTTTTACCCATAGACTATAATGGGGTTCGATATTCGTTCAAATAGTCGAATACTGAGTGGCTGAAACGAATATCGAATATTTTACTGTTCGCTCATCTCTAATTGCATGTAGTGTAGAATAGTGACCTCTGTAATACGGCACCCAATGGAGCCCCCATGCCTCCATATTCCTGTACGTTAAATCCGAGGTATAGACCCTACGGCCCCATAGAACTCTGTGTATATAAAGCCGCAATATGGTCACACGCAGGAGCCTTCAGTCCTGACCGCCTGGCCGTCCGTTTTAAGCCGTTTACTGCCACTTGTGCTCATTTTCGGATCGCACCTATAGTACAGCATGTACGGGCCCATCGAAAGGGTAAATATAATTAGAAATCTTTGGGATTTTGTGGCTGGTTACGACCTTTTAAAGAAATGTGTGATTTGGTAATTATTGAAGTGTATTCTTAACGGATGTCACCGCGTCGCTGGTAAATGTAACTCTAAAACTGAGTAGTAATAAGCAAAAACTTGTTAGCAGCTTTAATGAGTGTTGAATCACAGCTAGAGGAAACCGCTGGTTATTTGCAACTGCAAAAATGTATTCGTTTGGTAAGATGTGATAAAAAAAAAAAAAAAAAAATGCATACTAATGATTCAGATCCAGGGTAAATGTTCGTTTTTCCAAACTTTTAGGCCTGTAAAAAAAATCCGCTTTAGCAAATTCTCATTTTATTAAATTACGTCTTGGCTTTTTAGATGTAGTAATGAAGTGAGATGCGTCTAGAATCCGAACAGCAGAACAGATTTCTGCAAAAGTGAAAGGTATCTCAGTCTGCGCTACCAGAAAATACAACAAAAATACAAATTAAAAAATAAAATAAAAACAGTGGGATAAAAATCTAGGAAAAAATTTTTATATATATATATATATATATATATATATATATATATATATATATACTGTATATATGTATATGTAGATCGTGTTTTTGTAAATAGCCACATGTCAATTATACCAACGGAAACACTGGCGTTTTCCATATAGATATAATAGAGGCACAAAGTATGCAGAGGAAAACTACACTGACTTTCTGTGAGGGAAAAAAAAGCGACGCATTTCCGCCACCATTTTTTTTATTTTTATACAACGCTTTTTGGCTACGGCTCGCTACGTTGGGGTTTTCTGGAAGACCCATAAAGGGGCTGGTGATGTGGCGAAATAAAAATTAGTGGCAATACAGCCTTGTGGTTTTTTTTTTATATATATTAATGTAGATTGTGAGCCCCATATGGGGCTCCCTATCAGTATGTCTTTGTAGAATGGGAGGAAATCCACGCAAACACGAGGAGAACATACAAACTCCTGGCAGATGTTGTTCCTGGCGGGATTAAAACCCAGGACTCCAGCGCTGCAAGGCTGCAGTGCTAACCACTGAGCCACCGTGTTGCCCCGAGACTCTGGTGACCTCTGTGACCACTCGCTGACCTCTCCAGTAGGGTTGATGTATTAGCAGAGATGTGACCAGTGATTGGCTGCTGCAGTCTCGCCTCAGCCCTTGAAAAAAAAAAAATATATATATATATATATATATATATATATATATATATATATATATATATATATACAGTCCTATGAAAAAGTTTGGGCACCCCTATTAATCTTAATCATTTTTAGTTCTAAATATTTTGGTGTTTGCAGCAGCCATTTCAGTTTGATATATCTAATAACTGATGGACACAGTAATATTTCAGGATTGAAATGAGGTTTATTGTACTAACAGAAAATGTGCAATATGCATTAAACCAAAATTTGACCGGTGCAAAAGTATGGGCACCTCAACAGAAAAGTGACATTAATATTTAGTAGATCCTCCTTTTGCAAAGATAACAGCCTCTAGTCGCTTCCTGTAGCTGTTAATCAGTTCCTGGATGAAGGTATTTTGGACCATTTCTCTTTACAAAACAATTCAAGTTCAGTTAAGTTAGATGGTGGCCGAGCATGGACAGCCCGCTTCAAATCATCCCACAGATGTTCAATGATATTCAGGTCTGGGGACTGGGATGGCCATTCCAGAACATTGTAATTGTTCCTCTGCATGAATGCCTGAGGATTTGGAGCGGTGTTTTGGATCATTGTCTTGCTGAAATATCCATCCCCGGCGTAACTTCAACTTCGTCACTGATTCTTGAACATTATTCTCAAGAATCTGCTGATACTGAGTGGAATCCATGCGACTCTCAACTTTAACAAGATTCCCGATGCCGGCATTGGCCACACAGCCCCAAAGCATGATGGAACCTCCACCAAATTTTACAGTGGGTAGCAAGTGTTTTTCTTGGAATGCTGTTTCTTTTTGGACGCCATGCATAACGCCTTTTTTTATAACCAAACAACTCAATTTTTGTTTCCAAAATGAAGCTGCCTTGTCCAAATGTGCTTTTTCATACCTCAGGCAACTCTATTTGTGGCGTACGTGCAGAAACGGCTTCTTTCTCATCACTCTCCCATACAGCTTCTCCTTGTGCAAAGTGCGCTGTATAGTTGACCGATGCACAGTGACACCATCTGCAGCAAGATGATGCTGCAGCTCTTTGGAGGTGGTCTGTGGATTGTCCTTGGCTGTTCTCACCATTCTTCTTCTCTGCCTTTCTGATATTTTTCTTGGCCTGCCACTTCTGGGCTTAACAAGAACTGTCCCTGTGGTCTTCCATCTCCTTACTATGTTCCTCACAGTGGAAACTGACAGGTTAAATCTCTGAGACAACGTTTTGTATCCTTCCCCTGAACAACTATGTTGAACAATCTTTGTTTTCAGATCATTTGAGAGCGGGCTGTCCATGTTCGGCGACCATCAAACTTAACTGAACTTGAATTGTTTTGTAGAAAGAAATGGTCCAAAATCCCTTCATCCAGGATCCAGGAACTGATTAAAAGCTACAGGAAGCGACTAGAGGCTGTTATCTTTGCAAAAGGAGGATCTACTAAATATTAATGTCACTTTTCTGTTGAGGTGCCCATATTTTTGCACCGGTCAAATATTGGTTTAATGCATATTGCACATTTTCTGTTAGTACAATAAACCTCATTTCAATCCTGAAATATTACTGTGTCCATCAGTTATTAGATATATCAAACTGAAATGGCTGTTATAAACACCAAAATATTTAGAACTAAAAATGATTAAGATTAATAGGGGTGCCCAAACTTTTTCATAGGACTGTATATATATATATATATATATATATATATATATATATTATATACACATATCAACATAACTATTGTCTGAAAAATGTATGTGAGGAAATATAGATTCACAAAAATTCCCCAGATGCCTATTTTTTCCTCTGAGAGATACAACCCTATTGTGGTTTTCTCCCACAGCTTTCAACCTTTGCAGTGCAGGGAATCCTACAGGGAAATGCAGAAAAAAAAAAAAAAAAAATCCAATTTCAGGTGGTTTTTCCCATGGCAGCTTGCAGAGGACGATGCTTTAGCATTTCCCTTCTGACAATGTTTATCCTATGTGGCTCAGTTCACTACTAGAAGTCACAGTCCCTATTGTCACTACTTCAGTTCCCTACTAGAGTGGTGGTCAAACGTGTGCACCTCTAATGGAACTCCATTCTAATGATGGCTGGGGACCCAGGCAGCCGGACCCCAAGCATTCAGATAGTTCCCACGGGGGCAAGGAGGTGGATTTTGACAGCAGATTTCGTCTCAAAATCCACCTCCATGCAATGGTGGTCTATGGAAACCATGAGCTGCCCTTTCTTCAGGCAGCAACCTCCAGTCGGCCCATTCATTTGAGCCGACTCCGGAGGGGAAAGAAGCGACGGTTGTGGCAGGTGGGTTTTGACCCAAGAGTGACGTGGCTCCCCGCATCACCATCAGTGCCAAAATCCGCCCCCCGTGTGAATGAGCCCTTATTATATATAAGGGGCAGGTTTCCTTAGCTGGAGAA
Organism: Leptodactylus fuscus; assembly: GCF_031893055.1. Taxonomy (NCBI): domain Eukaryota; kingdom Metazoa; phylum Chordata; class Amphibia; order Anura; family Leptodactylidae; genus Leptodactylus; species Leptodactylus fuscus. Next base: position 69,647,352 of record NC_134273.1, on the reverse strand, counting down.
CCACTAGTTTAGGCGAGGAACAATGGGCTGCATCTTTTCTTTTCAAATTTCAGTAGCATCAAAGTGGATGGGATTTTTAAGAAATCTATTCACACTGCAGGGAAAAATCATCAGCTCACAGAGTCAATTATTGCCGTCAGCTCAGTGTCAGTTTTCAGTCTTTGGTTGAAATCCGCTCCAGCCATGGGGTGAATGAGCCAAATCCTGCTCCAACTCCTCTATAAAATGGCTGTGGTGAGACAGAAGTTGTAATGGAATGTGTGAAATAAAGGTAACTCATGAATAAATCCTATGACAGTAAATCTATGACAAACTACTGTATGTATCTCTAGTTATACAGTATTTAATATATATTGTGTAATGTAATAAAAAAACAATGCTTTTATTAGTCTAAGCCCATCGAGAACTTCTCCCAACCCCACAGACACATCAAACCCATATGAAATGATACTACGGTAGGATCACACTAGTGCTGTATCTTCATTGTTCAGGTTTGCCGGGATCGAGCAATGGAGAGGTGGGCCGCTAAAATAGTCCAGTGGACCCCATCAGCTATAATGGAGGAAAAAGGTCTTCCATTCGCTTTCCAATGTCGATTATCGAATTTTGTGACAGAGACTTCAGCACAGATGTGAATGTAGCCTTAGAGGATGGTACTCCATCTCCATCTATGATGCTTAAAGGGATCCTATCATTGGATTCCCTTTTTTTTTCTCCCTAACACGTAGGAATAGCCTTAAGAAAGACTATTCTTCTCCTACCTTTAGATGTCTTCTCCTCGCCGCCGTTCAGTATAAATCTGGGTTTTCTTTGGTATGCAAATGAGTTCTCTCGCAGCACTGGGGGCAGGCCCTAGCGCTCTAACAGCACCGGGGGTGTCCACATTGCTGCAAGAGAAATCTCCAGCGCCACCTCCATCTTCTTCTGGAACGCCCTCTCCCTGTGTCTTCTGTCTTGGGTTTCAATCTTCTAGGCCTTGGGCAGAGGCGACTGCGCATGGCCGGGCCGCAAGAAAATGGCTGCTTACACAGTAAGCTGCTGTAAGTGGCCATTTTCTTGTGGCCGTGGGCATGCGCAGTCGGCTCTGCCCGAGGCCTAGAAGATTGAAACCCAAGACGGAAGACACAGGGAGAGGGCGTTCCAGAAGAAGATGGAGGCGGCGCTGGAGAGTTCTTTTGCAGCATTGGGGACGCCCCCAGTCCTGTTTGATCACTGGGGCCTGCCCCCAGTGCTGCAAGAGAACTCATTTGCATACCAAAGAAAACCCGGATTTCTACCGAACGGCGGTGCGGAGAAGCCATTTAAAGGTAGGAGAAGAATAGTCTTTCTTATGGCTATTCCTACGTGTTAGGGAGAAAAAAAGGGAATCCAATGATAGGATCCCTTTAAGTTCCGCCGTGACCCTGGAGCCAGAGAGTAAACACCATAGTAGACGTTAGTAACCTTCTTGAGGATTTCTTACACATGTCTATATTTCTAGCACGTTTTTCCTGTGACTGATGCTTTTTCAGCCCTTGCTGTAGCCGGAGACTCTGCACACACAGAGCTAAAGGCTGCCAGTTATTGGCCTGTGATGCTGAATTGCCTAGTCAGGCCTGTTGCTACGTGTGGGTCACCCCTGACTCCTGGCCTTAGCAGACAGTAGGGGGCAGTCTTATAATTACAGATCACAATGCAATGGTGCCTATGGGGGGTGCTGGCTGAAAGCAGACAACCCCCTTTAAGTGACCTAATCGGTTTCTTTTGAAGAATTATAGAATAATTATGTTAATATGCAATTATCACCTAATTTTCCTCGGCGGTAACCTCAGGGTGTAGTGTACAGAAGTGTTATAACAAGTGCTGTTAGTTTGCAAAAATACTGATGTAGGAAATCTTGTAAATAAGGATCGCCCGAGGCGTTCATATGATCTGTCATCCTGTAAGGAGAAGGAGGAGAGGTCACATTTCTCCTGTAAATTGCGGTGATTTCCATGATGGCGCTTCCCAGCTTTTAGCTTCTTTGTTTTGCCTTTTATCATGTCATTTACAGGGTTTTGTAGGATGTGAAGAGCAGTTTGGAAAGTAAAGTAGCAAATAAATCTCCAGCTTTTCTGGTTGTAAATTCGTCCATACACATTAGATAAATGTTGGCCATACCATCCTATGGGGTTTTCTGTAACAACATGGGGGGAGAGGATTACTGAAGGCTGGGACCCATTAGATATCATTCTGCACAATCCTTTGTTCCCTGCTAGTGAGTAGATCTAACCATACACATTAGATAAATGTTGGTTACACCCAACAACCAGACTATACTGAGCATGCATGTCTACACATGTGGGGAAGGGGATTCATAGCAAATAACTGTCAGTAAAACAAGTGTTCAGGTGACTGCTACCTGATGTGTACGGTCAGCCATATGGGTAAATTCTCTTCTCCATTAGAGGGTTATTCCACAAAGCAAATTTATCCTCTATCCATAGGCTAGTAGGGGTTGCACTGCTGAGGACCCTCCCCATCCTGTGTGTGCAGGGGGTGTGGGATTGACGCCTGCTGGGAATGTATTTGGGCTGAATGTCCATGTGCGTCTGCTGGATGAGACGTATCCCTGCTCCCATTTATTTCAATGAGAAGTCCCGTCCAGCAGAGAAACCACTAAATCTGCATTCAGGTCGGCTTATACTCGAGTATATACGGTATACAGTATTAATAATTGATTAAAAATTATTTTTATTTCGGACTTGACTTTGAGGCTCATCCCATTCAAAACTGTCCCTAAATCTACAATGTTAAATCTACCCCTATCAAATTCTGTCTTATGTCATCTGTTGTTTGGGTTTATACCTTAATAATTTTATAATATAAATAAAATGAATCATTTTAATGTAAAGTTGGAATCAGTAACTTTTTTTTTTGACGCCACTTTTGTTGCACAGCCCTGCCGACCTGACTCTGGCTTCAAAATAATGTGATTTTTATTATGGATACAATATAATATCTATAGTTTGTTAGGTATTTTCTTTGCTAGGAATCAATCGCTGGCTTATTAATGAATACGAGGATCTTCGCTGCTTCTGACTGACCATGGCAGCTGCCATGTATGACCGTGTAGGAGTTGGTTTTTGGGTAAGATTAGAGGAGTTGCGGTTGTATTACAAGGTGTCCTGTCCTCATGGAGCCATGTCTGGATTACCTCCTGTATACACCGTTTCCACTTGTAGAGGGGACAGTAATAATCTTTCATTTTCAGTTGCCGATAAGGAATCCTGATACTCCTGTAGTCAGTCACCCCGCTGTTCGGGGGGTGCCAGTAAACGTGTTTTCGATGGGAGAAGCGTCTGTTCTCTCTTGCAACCTCTCACACTAGAACAGATGGATGGAGCATGTAAGGTTTTACCTCTGAGGTGGTAACAGTGCAGCCACTCATTAACACTGAATTTACCACTTCGTTAGCGACATTGCTTCCTGTTGAGAAACGCTAATATATAATCTCGAATGGAGCGCGCATACATTTATCTACCTCTGCTTCATAATAAGTTCTGACATCCACGCTCAGCCCCACTTTACAGACGTTCCCATTATGCCGTGTTCTTTCTTTGTTTTAATAAGTTCTTTGTGAAATGTTTCCACTTTCCCTATGAGCAGCTTTCAGCCGCTCCGTCCTGCTGGGTGCTGCTTTAGCACCATTTTGGGGTGCTAAAACTGGCTATAATTTTATTTTTTTTTGTCAATGTGGAAACATGTTTTTGGTAGACTGCTGGGCATCCTGAAATATTCAAGGGGAGTCGCACGCTAGGAATGAATTCCTCGGTGCCTTTAGCACGTTTAATTAGGGTTAGATCGTAAATAACTTTAATCAACGCGTCGCCCTGATAAAGTATCACCAAGTGATATGGAGTCTGCCAGAGCTCGCATAGCAAAATGATTTTTTGTACTTGTCACCCTATTTGTCCTACTTTCCATTAGTGGGTTAATGTCGATTGTTGTCTTTAATTCTATATTATGTATTCATATATATAATATATATGTATCCTTTTATTATTAAGGGATATTCCGCTAGCTTCAAGTTACAGGGGAATGAACTCTGCAGCAATGTGTAAGCGTGACCGAGCCAATGCTCCGTTTATATGGGGCCAACAAGGACCTTTGTTTTTGTGAACGGTCAACAAGTTAGGCCGGGATAAGGGATAACTGGAGATTGTTAGGAAACTCCTTAAAGAGGGGTTTGGGCACAGGCAGTTCTATATACTGCTGGAAAGCCGACAGGGCGCTGAATTCAGTGCACTGTCTGCTTTCCCAATCCGTGCCCTGGGTAAAGAGCTTTTGGTCCCGGTACCGTAGCTCTTTACAGTCAGAAGGGCGTTCCTGTCAGTCTGTCAGGAATGTCCTTCTCCACAGCAGCGCCAATACCGCTGTGTTCTGAGACTGGGGAGGAACGCCCCCTCCTGATAATACCCGTCTATGGACGAGCACTGTGAGCAGAGGGAGGGGGCGGTCCTCCCTGTTCACACTGTACAGCGCGCTATAGGCGCTGCTGTGAAGGACGTTCCTGACTGACTGTCAGGAACGCCCTTCTGACTGTAAAGAGCTATGGTACCGGGACCGATAGCGCTTTACCCGGGGCACAGATCGGGAAAGCCGACAGTGCGCAGAATTCAGCGCACTGTCAGCTTTCCAGCAGCGTATAGAACTGCCTGTGCCCCAAACCCATGAAAAGTCCTCTTTAAGGCCTCATACATACGATTGTGTGCACAGTCAGTTTACTAGCTAACACACTGACCTATTCATTTCCATGGCCCCAAACACATGACCATGTATTTTTGCAGTCTGGTATATGGGGCACATCTCCGGACAGGTCCCATTTGCAGTTTGTGCTCACTGGACACAATGAATGGGGCCACAGAAGCACGGGCGGCCATCATGGCACCGCAACGCACACACTATTGTTCCAACATTGGCATTGAAAACTTCACCACATACTAGCGCACTACTCCATCCAACAAAATGATACACCATAATGGAGGAAAAAAGGCCCCCATTGGGATTGGTAGATGTCTGTTTGACGATGAATCCATTATGAAATGAACAATATAGTAAAATAGAAAATGGAGGAGAGGTGTGAAAGTAGCTTTACTTGCATGAGAAAAGGGAGTGTTATGTCATGGTATATATTAGGTGGTCTCTCCTTAAGGATGGACGTTATCCCCATAATCTGGTCCTCTCACTTCTACCAAGTCAGTTCTCTCTACGCTGCGCTGACGAGGTCCAACCAGACCGAAATAGCTGTCCGTAGTTGAGAAACTGACTTGATAAAACACCCACATTATGCAGTAAAGGCTTCTGGGAAAGTCGGGCATGATGTTCAGAGTGCTTCCTATAGAGGGCAGCATAACAGAGGCACTGTCTCCCTATTTACATCTTGGGAGACAGATTTGCCTAATCCTCCCATGGTATATTATAGCACAAGAGATTTAAAGGGGTTGTCCAGGATTTTGATCTGGGGTGAGCCTACTCATCAGTTCCTGGCACGCTGTTGTCCACTCTTAGCCTCTCTTGTTGCTGTGCCGGTACTTTATACTTTTGGAAACTGTGAGGCTCAAGTGCCCAGGAAACCAGTAAGTTACCTTAGTGGTCACTGGGAGGGACAAGTGATGTCACGCACATATGTCTCCACTTCCTTACCATTGACCGTTGAAGCCTCTGATTGCTCTCACACGGATTCCAGGAGTGCAAGTACATGCACGTGACTAAAAGGGGGCTCGGAGCGGACAGTAGAACACCAAAGACAGGGGAGTATTCTAGAAATATTTTGAACTTGTAGAACAGTCACCAAATTTCCCTTCGTGAACAAGACCTAAACTGGTTTGCAGGTCTGATGTTATTCTTGTGTTTCAATTTACAAATGAAAGTAATGTATGAAAGGGGAAGCATGCAGCATGTATTTGATATATTGGCCATTTCCTATGATGTTTTGCTGTATTTTTCACTTGCTGCAGTTAAGGGACCCCATCCCCATCCCAGGAATCTTAAGAATGAGGACTTGCAAGTGTCGGCAGGTTTCCTGTGTGAGAGGAGCGGTGGTGACTTCCTCTCCATTCATTTCTGTAGGACTTACCAGACTTCTCCAAATGCAGAAGTGAATGAAAAAGTGGCTGGGCTTGTGCCCCATTCACATAGGACTCTTGGGGTTGCTACACATGCACAGTGCATTGAGGTATACGGTTTCTTATCATTGGTGTTCTGCTGGAAAACTCTTGTGACGGTGCAAACCCAGTTCTGGTTTTCTTTATAAACTGTCTACATAGAAGTTGGTTACCATGAATACTTTCTATCTGTATAACATGTATGTCTAACAAATGTGTGTATATATATATATATATATATATATATATATATATATAATTAGGATACGTTACCTATCTTACCTTAAAGGGATAATATCATTTTTTTTCTGACTAACACATAGGAATCGCCTTAAGAAAGACTATTCTTCTCCTACCTTTAAATGTCTTCTCTGTGCCGCTGTTCAGTAAAAATCCTTCAGTATGCAAATGAGTTCTCTCATAGCACTGAGGGCGTCTCCAATGCTACGGGAGAAATCTCCAGCGCCGCCTCCATCTTCTTCTGGAACGGCCTCTCTCTGTGTCTTCTTCTGTCCTGGGTTTCAATCTTCTAGGCCTCAGGCAGAGCCGACAGCACATGCCCGAGCCACAAGAAAATGGCAGCTCACACCAACTTACTGTGTAAGCGGCCATTTTCTTGTAGCCCAGGCGTGCACTACAGGACGGAAGAAGACACAGGGAATGGGTATTCCAGAAGAAAAAAACCCAAAACTGATTTCTACTGAACGGCGGTGCGGAGAAGACTTCTAAAGGTAGGAGAAGAATAGTCTTTCTTAAGGCTATTCCTACGTGTTGGTCAGAGAAAAAAAGCTATCTAATGATAGGATCCCTTTAAATACATGGCAGGTGTTTGCTTGAATGCTTGATGATAAATCTATGCTTCAGCTTTGTCTTTTTTTTTGTTTTTAGAAATTGTTTAATGGGAAGAATAACAATATGGAGGAGTCCCAGATAAGTGGTGAAAGTACCGATGCGAATGAACGCCTCAAAGAGGACGCCGACTTCAGCTCTGTTGAAAATGATCTCGTGTTTAAGAAAAAACAAGAAAGCCCAAGCTCTTTTCCGAAAAGTAGTTCATTGCCCGTGCCTGAAGAACCATCCAGAGACAGGTCTGAAGCCTTAAGCAAAGTCCAGGGTTCTTTCCTAACACACGATGGTGCTGCCACTGTCTCTAGTGAAAATCGTACCTTGCCTAAAGGAACTATTAATGGACCAGTTTCCCACTCCTCAAATAAGACTTCCAACCTGAATGCAGACAGTATTTCTATAACCACAGACCAACCTGTGGGGCCGCAAACCAGTTTGTGTTCAACTTTGAAGGTGGTTTATGATCTTCAGCAACCTGCAAAGAACACTTTACAGATGTCAAGTCAGCAAGTTTTATTCTTGCTACCTGATGTAGCACATGCCAAGAAAGAAACTCATTCCATACATAAACCTCCTACCTCCTCTTCTGTTGGGTGTGAAACATCTAATGGGAATAGTTTCAGATTGGATAGCACTTTAGTAGGGCCCGTAGACGACGCCTGTGACGACAAGAAGATCTTACCGGAGAGTGAGGTGTATAGTCAGACACAAGGTTGTTCTGGTGGGGATGAGTCTGTAGCAGGAACGGAAGCTAATCCGAGTACGGAGATAGACACGGTAAACAGTGACAAAAAAGAAGAGTCTCCAAAAAATTGCGTCGTAAAGGTAGAGAAAAAGCGCAAACGAAAAATGGATGGTAGTAAGATAACTCGCTGCTATTCAGAAGATGCTTATAATGATGTGAATTATATTTCCAAGAAGTCAAAGCTGTTAAATTTAGAGATCGTGGGACAGAGCGACGAAGAGCAAGTGGTAGCGCCACACAAGTATGAACTGATGAAGATCAAGTCTGAATCTTCCATTGATGAATCAGAAGAACATCTTCCAAAGGAAGCTATCGAAGCTATCAATCATTATATGTATAGTCCAGTCCTTGACTATTCTGATGAAACGTCACCCGTTCACGTCGACTCGTTCTTCCCCGGCGATGTGCAAAGTTGTGATTCTCAATCGCCTCCAACATGCACTAGCGATCAAGAGCCATCCTTTTATCCCTGCACCAAGTGCAATGTGAATTTTAGGGAAAAGAAACACCTTCATAGGCATATGATGTATCATTTGGATGGTAATAATCACTTTCGCCACCTTAATGTTCCAAGACCATATGCTTGTAGGGAGTGTGGGCGAACATTTAGAGACCGTAATTCACTTCTTAAACATATGATTATTCACCAGGAACGCCGGCAGAAACTGATGGAGGAGATCCGTGAATTAAAAGAGCTCCAAGACGAAGGTCGAAGCGCACGGTTACAATGTCCACAATGTGTGTTTGGAACCAACTGTCCAAAGACTTTTGTTCAACATGCCAAAACTCACGAGAAAGACAAAAGATACTACTGTTGTGAAGAGTGCAACTTTATGGCTGTTACCGAAAATGAATTGGAGTGTCATAGAGGCATTGCTCATGGCGCCGTGGTAAAATGCTCCGTTCTGAACGCAGACCTCCCTCCGAGGAAATATCAGAAAAAAACCTTAAAAAACTCCTATTACCTTTCATCCAAAAAGCCTACAACTTACATTTGTAAGATGTGTCCATTTACCACGTATGCCCGTAACATTTTGAAGAAACACATCGAATACTCCCATTCGCCATCCTCTATGGACCAGTTTAATGGTCCCGTTGTGGTTAAACAAGAACGTTTCTCAGATAATGAGATTGTAGATAGTGACGCTGAGGCGAAAGAGTTTGTGAAACCGCCCCATTCTTTTCCAAAGAATTCTGTCCTCAAGCAGGACATGAAAAGACCATACGGCTCTCTGGGCCAGAGCAACACTTTCACAAGGTTGTACAGAAAACACAAAATACAAAAAGCTCGGAAAAGTGCTGCCCAATCCATCGCCTGCGGTCCCACCATTTCTCCAAATAAATCCCTGCTTTTTAGTAGCAACGACCAAAAACATAGGTTTTTTCAGATGAAACAAAAACATACAAAGATAAACCATACGTACAGATACAGTCAAAAATGGGACGGCTACAAGACCTTAAAGAAATCCAGCGATCTCTACCCACTGAATTTAAAAAAGGAAGAGGACGACCCAGCCGATTCTATACACTTAGTGTCTAAAGCCGCCAGCCTTCAAGAAGAATGCCTAATCATGGATCCTCATAACCGCCATCCGGGTAGGCTCGTCGGCTTTAAAGATCGGGTGGCCGTCAAAAGGGTGCGCAAATCTGATCTCGAAAGGCAAGTGACAGAAGAAGACATGGACAATTACCCCGACTTCCTCCAGAAGATGACCTATGTCGTACTCAAGAAGCTTGACTCCTCTGAAAAGAAGGACGATTACGAATCTTGGGAGAATAGCGACCTTTGTGATTACAGCACCGAATCGCAGGATGATACTTATAACAGTCCACCCAAAAAAGCCGTTTACCCAATTTTTAAAGATAAATCGAAAGATAATCCACACGGAGAAGACGGCATGCATTTCAATGACGAGGATGGCTTTTATTTTGAATACTATGAAGATATTGACGAGGACGAATACTTACACGATATGTCCGGTGCTGATAACGAGAATGCAGACTCTGGGTTGCCAAGAAATAGTTCTATATTCCACTGGAGTGACTTGACTCTCGAGAAGAAGTCCTGTCCATACTGTCCTGCAACTTTTGAAACCGGGGTCGGGTTATCGAACCATGTTCGTGGACATTTGCATAGAGCTGGATTGACGTATGAAGCTCGCCACGTGGTGTCGGCGGAACAGATCGCATCAAGCGATAAAATGCAGCACTTCAAGAGAACCGGGACCCCGACAAAGCGCGTAAGAAAAGGTAAGAAATTTGATGTTTGGTTTATATTGCCTGTTATAGCTGATATTTCCACATGTTACAAATTCACAGTTGTGACAGATTAGAAAAGCTGTCACCTTGGTATGAGCTATAAAAGTGACAGTCTGTAGTCTGCAGATTTGGAAGGCAAGGACCTTTTAGAGAGGACCTTTCATGACTTCCACCGGCTCCAACTTCTTACCTCTGTCAATAGATTCTACTCTGCTAATTCCAGCTCAGTTGGATTTTTTTCTTTAGACCCCACGGTTCCCGAGGAAACATTGCTGTTAGTTTTATCACAATTATGCCCTATACTGTCAGGTGGGCGGTCCTAGACTGGAGGCGATAGACAGGGACCGCCCACCTGACACCGGAGAGTACAGTTACGATGAAATTTCCAGGAATGGTGGAGGCTAGAGAGAAAATTTCAACTGCACCAGAATCCATGGAGCAGCATTTAATGAAGGGTAAAAAGAGTTGGTGGTGGTGAAGGGTCGGCTACAAGACCTAAAAATTAAAGGGATTGGCCACTCTGTAAAATGTCGTATACTGTTGGATAGTGACATAATGAACCCGTAGCACCTCATTTCTTGCTACCACACCCCTCTTCATTGATTGGTTGTGTAAATAGTGGGTGCTGACAGTGCAATAAGACTAAGGCCCAACGTTGCGGAAACGCAGCCTTTTTTGTTCCATTTTTTTTTTTTTTTCGAGCCAAAGCTGACGGGAAATGTCTAATTGCTTTATTTTTATTTTCCATTCATTTTCAATCCACTCCTGACTATGGCTCAAATATGATGCCGCTATGTTAGTGAGGCCCGGTTCACCATTCTGTTCCCCTCTCCGCATTTTTCGTGCAGAAACCACACGGAACGCATTATAATCTATCGAGTCCGCAGGTTTCCTAAGGTAACCACTTTTTTTTAATGCAGATTAGGTTTCCGTTTGGGGGTCCCCTGAACGGAAACCCATGCGCAGATGTGAATCAAGCCTTAGAGAAATAAATGCATTCAGTGCTGACAGAGGAAGACGCTGCAGCCACCCGGACTGCTCCGGACGTCCCCCCTGCCATCCATTGTTTACACAAACAATCCACAGGAAAGGGGGAACCACGACGCGTGGGGTACCTTGGTCTGTTTTGCTGTTCTAAAGTAGTCAACCCCTTTTAAATTGCTAGTATTACAGTTATGCAATAGCTGTATTTATTCTCTATTGTCTTCTGTGCCGTGACACTCTGTTCTGTTCATGTGACCCCAGACATGCGGTGCTGGTTACTGGATCTATATTAGAAGCCCCTATTCTAGTGCGCTGACACATTTTTGTGTCCATCACATGAACAGATCAGATTGTTATCCCCTTAAAGTTAACAGTGAAAGGTCCTATTGAATGACTAAAATGATGAGATGTGATATTAGTCAATATCGGACAGTTCAGTAACTGCCCACATATTTCGCATCCTAAAGTTGCACTCTCTATGGTAAAGCATGCTATACTTTTATGTAACACTTAGATGTTGCCCTTGTGGTCTTATACGTGTTTTTGATGGGGGACCGGGAGTGGGGTAAAATAGTCACTGCTAATAGTCACTAGTACCCAGCATTTGGCCGCAGTGGTGGTTACCTGTGCCGCTTTACTTCCAGCCCGGCCAATGCTAGCACAAGATGGAACAGGGGACCAAAAGCCGCATCGGAGGACCAGAGGTAGGGGAGTATCACTACTTATTTTTTTTATTTTGCCCCACCCCTGGCCCCTGGAACTGCTTGCATAATTATTATATGTATGCACGACTCTCACAAATCCTCTGTTGTTCTGGGTCCAGTGATGCCCTACTCTCTGTTACTTTTACCTTCATGGTGTCCGATACACCCAGGAAATGCTTAGAGATGCTCGCCTGTCACTGACTGTGTGTCACCGTTGTGGCCAGTAATTTGCTGAGCAGGCATGAGTCACTATGAAGAGGCGAGTCACGAGGGTTGAGACAACTGTGGAAGCAGAGCAGTGAGGGATCAGTGAGAGGCGAATGCCATTTTTTGTATGACTAGGCCTGGTCTTTAGCCCTATTACATATAATTTACTAAAGGGGTTTCCAGGCAAACTGGAAAACCAGGGAGCGCAGGGTTGGCAAAGCTTAAAAAAAACAAAGACGACTTAATCAATACTCACCTACCCTTGGTCCTCTGTTTCAGTGTCTGGTCCCCCACTGGCTGGGTCGGAAGTGACGTGGCTCTGGTGACCTCTGCAACCTATCGCTGGCCTCAGCAGTCACATGGTGTGTACGGGTGGTGTCCATGCTAATAAGTCACCGGTACCCAATATGTCACCGCTGAGGCCAGTGATTGGCTGCAGAGGTCACCTGGGGTGGTGAGTATCTCTTCTTTTTCTTTATTTTAGCCCCAAACCCTCCCAGGTTTTATAGTTGGCCTGGAAGACCCCTTTAACTACTGAAATTTTGATCTGATGTTGTCAGTGTGGTGGGGACAGGGAGAAGTTTTCCCAGGTGGCTACTTACCTGCCATTCTCTGCTGAACTCCATTTCATTGATAGGTGTCTTTGTATATGCATAGGGGAATCCTATAAATATAGATCTATCAAACCAGCAGAGCCAGACGGGAAGTGACCCGGGAGCTGGAGCATTGTTGTCATATCATCTTGCCCATAGTTTGGACAATGCGAATCTCCTGCCAAAGTACTCCTTTAAAGGTATTCTACCATTAAAACATGTTTTTTTCTAATGACCATGTCGGAATAGCCTTAAGAAAGGCTATTCGTCTCCTACCTTTTGATGTGGTCTCCACCAGTCTGCTCTGGCAGCGAGACCCTGTTAGAGCCGACTGCGCATTCCGGCTGGTGGCCATATTTGCGTGGCAGCAATTGTGCGCATAGGCAGTACGCTCCACGAAGTATTTGCCGAACAGAGTGTACTGCACATGCTCAGTAAGGTCCGTACACCCCTCCGACGCCTGGAGGAGTTCACTCGCGCGTTGGAGAGCTGTACGGACCTTACTGAGCATGCGCAGTATACTCTGTTCGGTAAATACTTTGCGGAGCGTATTGCGCTTGCGCGCAATTGCGGTCTCGCAAATATGGCCACTGGCCGGTATGCGCAGTCGGCTCTAAGGGTCTCGCTGTCAGAGCCGACTGCACATGCGTCACCCATGACGACGAAAGAAGAACACACGGGAGGAGGCAGATCAGGAAGAAGGCGTGGCTGGATTGTCCAGTTCCGGCATCGGCGTATGAGCGCTGGGGCCCGCCCTCATTGCTGCCAGACACTCATTAGCATACCAAGAAAAAACGGTATTTCGGATGACCGGCGCGGCAGAGACCACATCAAAAGGTAGGAGACGAATAGCCTTTCTTAAGGCTATTCCGACGTGGTCATTAGAAAAAAAACATGTTTTAATGGTAGAATCCCTTTAAGAATCTCCCGATGAGTCCCTTTAACTCCTGGCATCATCTCCCAACATTTATCTGTAATGTTGGTGATGGGAATCGGCCTTCAGTACAGATGGACTAGTAATAACTGGTCAGAAATCCAGTCAGGGCCTTATTCCTAAATATGTCTTTTATGATGGAGGCGTTTCTAATAAATAATATCACGGGCTTATGTTTGGCTCACAATAAATTCTTGTCTTTATTTTTTATGACTTTAGTTGTAGAGAAGTCGGAGAGTCCGTCGGAGCACACATGCGCACTCTGTGGAGGCTGGTTTGATACGAAAATCGGATTGTCCAACCATGTCCGAGGTCACCTGAAAAGACTAGGCAAAAACAAATGGGACGCCCACAAATCCCCAATCTGCGTCCTAAACGAAATGCTGCAAAATGAAGAAAAGTATGAGCAACTCCTCAAGGTTCTTAATAACAGGCGCACTGTCCACAGGCCTTACTCCAGTCACAAAACTTCCAGTAATGACTTTTCCAGGTCTCATGCTGTACATCACGAAGCACACCGTAATGGCCTAAAAACTGATATTATATCTGGGCATATGGAGGAAGGGGTCCACTTTAGTGAATTTGACGAAGCAGGTGGACAGGGCGAGAAGGATAAACCTCTTTCCTTAGTCGAACTACTTAAACTGAAAAAATCAGGTGAAGAGAGGACCATCGAGTCTTCTCACAAGGTCAACCAAACCGCCAGAAAGAGGTTCATCCAGAAATGCCTTCATCCACTTAATGAAGACTGTTCTTTGATGTGCAATTCTCACCGAGGCATGGACTTCGCCATACAGTCAGGTAAGACCCAATCATCGACCCAAAAACCTGTAAACCATGAGATTGTGTACAAAGGTGCAGTAAGTAATCTAATATCAAGCCATGTAAAGGAGGGAAAGATATCCATGGGGGGTACACAAAACTAATGTCTCATAACACTAATGGGTGGGTGGACTGTTAACGGAGCAATAGGAAATCTTAAAGGGGTTATCCACCGTTATAATATTGATAGCCTGTCCTTAGGATAGTCTAAAAATATGAGCCCTACCCAGGAATATGCCCTAGCTAGATTTTCCAGGTGTTTGGAATAGGCTTGTATATGGAAATATAAGCCCTTCTCCAAAAAAATAAGCCTTAGCTAGTTTAACTCCTTCCCAACATCTCTCGTGTGAATACGGCGGATGCCGGGTCCTTAAGGGAGCATTCACACGATGTCACGCTCTGCTCATTCTGAACGTAAAATTCGTTCAGAATGAGCACGTAAAAAGTGCGTATTACATTGAAAGCAATAGGGAAAAAAGCCTCCCATTGATTTGAATGGGTAGCGTGCGTATGCCGGCACCGATTCAAATCACTGGGAGCTGCTTTTTATGTGCTCATTCTGAACAAATTTTAAGTTCAGAATGAGTGGAGCGTGACATCGCGTGAATGCTCCCTAAGGATGTCCGAGCAGCCACCATAGGTACCATACTGGGTCTCTGCTGTAATGTAGAGCGGAGAGTCAGAGTTAATGCTCTTGATCAGAATCCACCTGGATCGTGGGCATTGTTGAACGTGACCCTCCCCCCAAAGTATTACAATTGCCCGGGGGCCAGTCTGTGAGTCTGTGATTCTTCGCCCCCCATCAAACCTACACCACAAAGCAGAACAACTGTCCCTGGGGCTGCTCCCCACTGGCCCCCTATCTTTCTTGTTGCAGGCTGGTTTCCACGAGGCGAGATCGTAGGAGCCACCTTTTCCTTTGGCAGTCAGGAGCCTTATGAAGACTATGACCAGCCTCAATAGTTGTGTTGCAGTCTATGAGATGACTGCAGTTTGAAGCCCCTCCCCCCTCCCACATACACACACATCACTACCACCAAACACACACACTTTCACTAGAATACATATAAAACAAAACAAAGTGTCCAAAAAAACGCCCGGTTTATAAACTTCTAAATATATTTTTCCTGTATGGTGAACACCGTATCTGGGGGAAAAAAAATTAAAAATCTAAAGTGTTTAACTGCGTGTTTTTTTCCCATTGTTTTGAGAGAAAAAAAATTCTGAGAACATAGTGTTTTTGAAGAAACACTGCAGTAATACATCTGCAGGGTCCAACATCCAGAACCGTTCCTGATCAGCTGTTTCAGGGCAGTATGTCTCCTGGTAACGCTGCTCAGTCACCATAAAAGTCTATGGGACATCTCTGCAGCCGACTCTACACTTTGCATGGCGAGTGAGCAGTGCGGCTCCCGTAATATAAGCAGTATGCTGATTAGGACCCCCCAGCTGTCAGGACCCCCCGCAGATCTAATATAGAAGACCTAGCCAAAGCTGGATAACCCCGCTATTATTTCCTCTTCTAGTCTTAGCACTTTACATGGATGTCTCTTCCTTCCTTATGCGACTTGCATACTAAGGTGCAGTAAGTAATCTTAATGTCAATTTCATAGTTTGCAAATTTTGCGCACCACAGAGGAAAACATTGGTAGTTTGTTGATCATTTGCTTAGCGCACAGATTTTTGCAAGAAACTTCAAATCATTAACTTTCATTATTGGTTGCGCACCCAGAGTAATGAACATAAAAGGCACTGAATAAAATGTTTTGTCTAACAGCTGTTTGCTGGTGTGTTATACCACCTTTTCTCCCTGTCTTCATCAGCAACCTAATTTAGTGCTGCGCCTTTTTACAGTCTTGTGGGTAAAACACTTTAATTACCACTTTGTCAACCAGACTTTTAATTCTGTGCCTGAACATTGAAGCGCCTGTGTACTATTTACTGACAAGAGCACATTACGTGAAATATGTGAGCATGTAAGGCTTATGTCGTCGCACCTTCGGCGCCTTCAAGCTCCCTCGAAGACTATTGCCTTATATTGTTTGTTTCAGAATCCGCTATAATGTAATTGATTTTCTTTCGGGGCCAGATCAGGAGTTTTCATTGTTATTTCTTTCTTTTAGGCATGTCTGCGAAGCACAAGACTTGTGCGAATTGCAATATGACGTTTTCAAGTGCTGTTAGCCTGTCCAACCACATGAGAGCGTATTCGCGGAAGAAGAGCGCTGGTCTTCTCACTGGGACTGGTAGGTTTTTGAAAAGGAAGCCGGCCTACTGCTACACAAACTTCATTTCTGCGTAGCCACAATTACACAGTAGGCTTTTTATTCAGATGACCTATATCCACAGGATTGTTTATGGGTGTCTAATGGGTGGGGGTCTGACATCCAGACCCCATACCTGCCAGCTGACACGTCTGCGGCTCCACTGTTATTGCTTGAATAGGAGCAGAGCTTCTAGATCATCTAGAGCAGCAACAGATGGATCACAGATCTCTGCGGGTCTGAATATCGGCCTTCACCAAGTAGATAAGAATGACCCATTCTGTGGATATAAAACACCACCTGGGGGCCAGAAAACCCCTTCAAGGGTAAGTTCATACGGGTTTTTTTAGTCCAGAACCTGAGGCGGAGGCAATGCAGCGGCATCCAGTCACGCACTCCAATCCAGATTGGGCCCAAATGAATGGGCCTAGTCCGGAGGAGGGAGTGTCTTCAGTAGGATATTGCGAGGCGAATCCTACTGAAGACAACAAACCGCTCCCGGAAAAAAGAGAACTGACTGGCTCCCACTAATTTCAGTGGGAGCCGTCTTTTTGGTCAGGTTTTTGAGGCGGTTACGGCCTCAAAATCCTGACCAAAAAACCCCATGTGATCTTACCCAAGGGCTGAGGCCTCAGATTGCGGAAACACAGGTTCTTGTATTGCAGATTTTTGCGTTTTTTTTTTTTTTTTTTTTTTTTTTTTTTTTTTAGCTAAAGTCAAGAATGGCTTCAAAAGAAATGAGCAATATATAGGAAAATCTTATACCTACAGCTTCTGCTCAATCCACTCCTGGCTTTGGCTGAAAAAAACGTGTATGGGGGGGCCTTAGACACCTTTCCATATTATGGTATATTTAGCCAATTCAGGCCGGAATTCTGTGTTGGAAAACATCTGGAAAACCCTTGCCATCTGCTGCTCGGGACCCTGTCTGTATTTTTTTTTTTTTTTTTTTACATCCGGACCAAAACAATGGAGGGGCGGTCCGCTAAGATAGTGGTAACACACAGATTCTGACAGACCCCATTGACTGTAATTGTCTCTCTAAACCGACAGAGGAAAAGTCCTCCGTGCAAAACGTTTTTTGGTTTTTTTTTCCCTCCGCGACTTTCGGGATGAACGTTGTGACAGTCTACAACAGAGACGTGAATATAGCCTTAAATGGATCTGCTAAACTGATGGGTGAACCCCCCCCCGATATGAATAGACCCCAACAGCTGATTGTTGGATCTACCAGAGCTGGACCTCCCCCAACTACTGGTCAGGGATGCCATCTACAGTGATCGACTTTACCATTTTTGTGATATATGTCGGTTCCTCATAAATCTGGTCGTGAACAAGAGAGAATATCCTTTATCTGGGCACTGATTTGTATAGACATCTTTGTGGTATTTTATAACCTGCAACATGTAGTGATCATCTTCCCTTTGTATATTAGTATTAGATTGCAAGCAGAAGAAGTCACGATCAAGATCCGGAAGTAAGAAGAAAGTATTGCCTTTGCCTCACAGTGCTGAGGAGGTTTATATCTTGAGATGCAGGTATGTTGTAGGGATTTTTTGGGGGGGCTGTTTTGAAGCTTGCTGTATCATTTATACTGTCCTAAAATTATATTGCTATTTATATATTTTATATAAATATATTTACCGTATTCTTCAGACTATAAGACGCACTAAGGTTTAAGAGAAAGAAAATAGGAAAAAAAAAATTTAAGCAAAAAAATAATATTTTTTCATAGCTTTCAATTTTTTTTTTTTTAAATATATTTTATTTGCCCCCACCTAGGGGGTTTGAACCTGCAATCATTTGATTGCAAGTCCCATAGACTGCAATACAACTGTATTGCAGTCCATGGGAGATGCTCTATATTACCGTACTATGAAGGCTCCCCTATGACAAGCCAGGGAAGTCTTCATAAGGCTCCCGCATGGCACAGGAACAGGTCGGCTCTGCGGGAGCTGGCCTGCAACAGGACAGGGGAATGTAGCTATGGCAATCGCTCTGCAGGAGTGGCCACCATCTTTAAGACCCGGCATCTACCTTATTGAAACGGCAGATGTCAGGAAGGGGCTGAAGTGTAGGGACATGATACAGTAATTAAGTACAGGCGCTGCCGCCTGTACCGCTCGCAGACCATTAATGTACCTCCTTTGCTTCTAACCGACGGGACTAAACTGGTGCTGCAAGTTTATGTGCTTGCCCCTCCCACTACATTCGGACTATAAGATGCACCTCCATTTTCCTCCCATATTTGGAGGAAAAAAAGTGTGTCGTATAATCCGAAAAATACGGTATGTTGATTATGTTATATTTTTTCAGATACATTTGGTCAACATTTTATACACTATTATACACTATTATAGTTTGAATTTGCATTCTAGTTTTAAAAGGTTGGCTAGAATAATTTTATTAGGTTTATTTTTGTTGACATTGTGGCTGGCATTTTGCATAGAAGGTTATATGTATGAGTTGTGGCCCCTTCATTACAGGCTAGGCCATCAGTATAGGATGGGTAGGGGTCTGACACTTAGATTCTGCACTCTTCAGCTAATCCAGTTGCCTCCAGGTACTGGAAGTAACGCTGTGAAATGGGGTCCGAAGCAGCTCTGATCCTATTCAAGTAATAGGTGTACAACTGCAGTCACCTGGTAATACTGCCATAGAGTGGAGGGACTCCAATGCCCAGGGGCAGCCGTATCAGCTGATCAGCGAGAGGTCTGTGTTATTGGACCCCCCACCAATCAGATAAACTCATGATCTGTCCTGCAGATGGGGATCAGAAAATCCCTTTAGTGTTTTTGTTTTGTTCTTTTTAAAGGGGCTCTATCAGCAAAATCATGCTGATAGAGCCCCACATATGCGTGCATAGCCTTTAAAAAGGCTATTCAGGCACTGTAAAAGTTAAATTAAACAAATGTTTCAATCCCCTTTAACCAGGTTTTGCGGGCTCATCTTTCGAGGGCCTTTGTCTGTACAAGAAGATTGGATAAAGCACTTGCAACGTCACATTGTCAATGCAAATCTTCCACGGACAGGCGCGGGCATGGTTGAAGTGGAACCTTTACTAAAGAAGACCCCCTCCATAAGCGAAACAAACTTCTCTTTAATAATGACCGAGGCGGCTTCATAAGAGCGGACACCAAGAACACGGTTATTTGGATGTACATTGGACTATTTTCTCTTGTGTTTTTATTTTTAATTTTTTTTTCCCTTTTTCTCCTTTTTAAAGACCACATTGCTATACCTGTTTATAGTACAAAGGACAAAAAAAACAAAAAAAAAAATCGATACTGACGTGCCGTAACGTTAGAACGAACTCTCGCAGACATCACGACCTTTACACTTTTGCTTCTTGAACGAAGCACAACGTAATTCTTGCATAGATGCCTTTTTTTTCTCCCCCCCCCCCCACTTGTAAGTTTGAGATTAGAAACACGAGTCCATAGTCACAACACCATTGATATGAGAAATATATTTATACGGTGCATTTTCTACAAGATCAAGGACAATTCCTGAAATCGTATTTGGTTCATTTAGGGCATTAAGTATTACCATAGTCTGCGGAGTTCGGAAGACTGTTCCCATTCGGCCCAGGGCGCTCAGTACCTTTCTGTACAGATAACGTATGTGTTTTGTTTTTATTACACAATGCTTTTGTACTAAAAAAAAAAAAAAAAAAGTGGAGGGTGGATTGTTTAACTGATATTTCTGAAAAGTGTATATAGTACTGGAAATTATTTGTTGTAAGGAAAGAACTCTTTATTTCAGTTGCGTTTCTCACTAACTGGTGCATCCATGCTACCTCCTACTTGGTCAACAAAGATGTATTTACCCGATGACATTTCTTTTAATGTAGAATTTCAGTATAATAATAATAATTTTTTTTTTTTAAAGCTAGTGGTAAGTCACTTATTCATTTCTCTTTTTAATGTTCTCTTAAGTCTTTTTTTTTTTTCCCCTCCATAGTATTTTATTAAACCTGTTTCTGTACAAGTAGCTTTCACACCACACTGTTTTGTTTTGTTTTTGGTTTTTACATGTTTTTTTTTTTTTTTTCAGTTTTTAGCTCCACACTCGAGCATTTTTAGCAAACGTTTTACTATTTCAACTTATGAGAATGTTTACAATTGCAATTTTAGAATTCGTTTTGGATGTGATTTGTGTATGAAACTGTGTAACACTATGCTCGTGCTAAGGGCCTACTTACAGAAATATTGAAATAAATGTGTTGTGAGGATGGAATTTTGTCATTCAAATGTCTTCGTACTTAAGAAATTAGGTCACTTTGGCAAGGTATGTCCGACATCTGTTCCTTAATATTTTTAACGTAAAGGATTCGCTTATCTTTAGGTTATAAAGATACCGTATATACTCGAGTATAAGCCTAGTTTTTCAGCACAGTTTTTGTGCTGAAAAAAGCCCCCCTCGGCTTATACTCGAGTCATGCAAAAAAAAAAAAAAAGCTTTAGAAAAATATAATAAAAAAAATAAAAGTTCTAAATCCCTTCTTTTCCTAGAATACATATAAAAGTAGAAAATTACTGTGAAACACATACACATTAGGTATCCCTGTGTCTGACAGTGCCCCGTCTACTGAATATAGGGGATCTGCAGTGCCCCTGTTTCGTCGGGAAGGGGTTAATAGGAGCACTGCAGATACCCTATATTCAGCCAGACTGAATTCCAAGTGGGGGAAAAAACCCAGTCCTCAAGCTCAGGGAAGGGGCAGACAGACAACCAAAACACCCCCTCCCCTTCCCCAGCAACTACTGCACCCAAAAACTCCGACCATTTTAATTTTTTAAATTTTCCAGCAGCTTCTGCATTTCCCCCCTCGGCTTATACTCCAGTCAATAAGTTTTCCCAGTTTTTTGTGGAAAAATTAGGGGCCTAGGCTTATACTCGAGTATATATGGTATATAAACAATAATTATAATTCACATCCATTTGTAGCTTTAGTTGGACTGTGAACCTTCATGAATACACGTCCTTTTAATTCTGGGAAATACTAGTTGCTTGTATCACTATGAAGTCTCCCTGAAGTCAAAGAAAAAATCTTAAGGGCATGGAGTTTTTTGCAGACTGATTTTGACGAAGAATCTTTTTTTCTTTTTTCCTCTTCATGTTTAAAAGTAACAAACTGCCAATTTGGATTAAAGGTGTTTTCCCATCCAGTGTGTTAGCACTGCATGGGGCAGATCAGATAATATGCAGATGCTTGTACAGAATGGACTGAGGGTTAGCTGACTGCTTACATAGAGAGATTACAGACCTGGCTTTACCAGAACCTGAGATAAGCTGTTGCCAAGAGCAATGTAATATAGTATGTGAACATAAATTCATAACCGTTGTGAAGCCATGTCATTTACTGGGATAGCCTATGTGTTAATCGAGGTTACAATCTATCAGTGTGCTGAATTTCATTCAAATGTGTTCAGCGTTTTTTTGCGTGATTGAGGAACAAATATCCAAACTTTCACATTTATAATATTAGTAGGAGGATAGGATAGGATTACGTATGTTGATTGGGTCTTAATTATCTCCCTCCTACGGGTTACAGCCCTCCCCACTGTTTGTCCCCCCGTATAGATATTAGTGATCCCCACAGATAATAGTTCTCCCTACTGCAAATGAGATCCTCTACAGTCCAGGCCACACAACTCTCCAGGATGAAGAGGTATGTATAGCTTTTCTGTCTACCCTGTCAATTTCACGAAGATATTTCAAGAGGGACTTAGCATGGCTGGAAAAACATTAAAAGAGGTGCACAGCTGGGCGTCACATCACTGCTTTGTAGGAAGGAGAGGTAAGTATGAAATTCCCTACACCTGGAGACAGAAGTGTGGTGAGGGGGCGTATGAGGCCCTCTGGTTTAGGGGCCGGGTCACTGCTGTGATCCCTGTAACGGTTTGCTGTGGACTTTCTAGCCAAAGACAGAGCAGTCCCCAAGTATAGAGTGCTGGGGACTTTCAGCTAAAACCTGAAAAAAGTGATGTCATGTGACGTGGCTTACTAGCCCTCAACACATTATATGGTTCTATTGTTTGGCCCCCCAGACAGGCATGTCCAGGCCAGACTCCGCTGCCACCTCCAACGTGTTTTCTAACGTAACGTCCTGGTGTCCTTCAGTGTTGTGACACAAAGTGCAGTGCCACCCAGAGGCGACCGTGGAAGCCAACATGGATAGGTGAGTAAATTACACTGGACAAAGATTTTGCTTCCTGAACACTTTTCAGTGATCACTTTTGAGCTGATCATGATATGAGAAATCTTCTGTTTTAGCAATATGTTTTTCATATTTTCAGACTGTTCAAGTGTTATCCTCAATGCGTGTGCAAGCAAAGGCATGAATGCTTTACATTTCATTGAAGTTGCAAAACCTCAGTGGAATTATAGCCTCTGCAGGCAGTGACCAGATGTGTAGGTGTACCTAGTCTGTAACAGCTGCTTGCAAAGATTCTGCAAGTTATTTCAAATCTAAGCAACTATAAACTACTCCAGTATCACCTGATACAGCTAAAATGTCTCTTCAGTGTTAGAATGAAATGGTAAAAAAACGGGTGAAAAGTAGAGATGAGCGAACACTGTTCGGATCAGCCGATCCGAACAGCACGCACCCATAGAAATGAATGGAAGCACCTGTGACGCTGACTGGCGTCACAGGTGCTTCCATTCATTTCTATGGGTGCGTGCTGTTCGGATCGGCTGATCCGAACAGTGTTCGCTCATCTCTAATGAAAAGAAACGCCACTGTGTGAAGAAAAGCTCTGTAAAAATAGCTTTATTGGTTCCAAATGACAGGTATTACAAAGGCATCGCGTTTCGACGCTGGTCTAGCGTCTTCGTGAGGCCAATAGATCATCCACTGTCAGAGCGTTACCATGCTTCAAGATGGCAACGATTGGATTTGCTGTCACTTGGTACAAAAGTTTCTCTTGAAGCCGCCATGATGTCTTAACCTGTTCAAAAAACTGTGACAGGCAGCACGGTGACTCAGTGGTTATCACTAACTTTGCAGCGCTGGAGTCCTGGGTTCAAATCCTGCAGAGTTTGTATGTTCTCCCCGTGTTTGCATGGGTTTCCTCCCACACTCCAAAAACATACTGAGAGGGGGACAAAACCCCCCCCCCAAAACTGTGACAACCTGTGTTTCTCTGCACAGACAATGATGGGTTGTTTGGCTGATGGGTTGGATTTTGGGTTGTATGGATGAGCCGAATCAATGGTGTCTCTTTATTGACTCATCGGTGTTAAGTCTCAAGGCTGTCTTGTCACACAATGGTAATGTCATCCTTCACTACCTGTTATCTATGCTGCACACATGAAAGAAACATACGAGAACGTAGAACACATCAAATACAGCACCTACTGTGTTAGTGAAGGTTAATGAACGGGTCCATGTAAGTAAATGGCCATTTATTTTCAGCATTTCCTTTAGAATCAAATAAACGGATATTTACATCATGATCTGAATGAAAAGGAGTCTGTCAGCAGAACCCAGAATATCAAGCCAGCCCCTCAGATAGATATAAATATAATACATACATATGTAGCACCATCGTATTCTGCAGTGCTTTACAGAGATCGGGGTCCATTGGTTGGGGGTTTGAGTGTCCTTAGGGTCTCGTCGTTCTTGTTTGGGGCATGTGGATATGGGGTATGAATGGTCAATTACAGCAGCGATACAGTAAACTAATTCTCTATCCAGTGACTGTATATGGATAATTGTATTCATTTACGGAATATTTCAGCGATATTTTCGGCACATTTCTTACGATCCATCATCCCACGTTTTCCTTTCCAGTTATGTCACACGCTGCGAAGTATCCTTGATAAAAACTAAAATGAAATCCTTTTATTTATAGTTAGAAAATGTTCTGTGATGCTTTTCTTGGCTCGGGACAAATGTCGCCAATAGTCCTGAATCTTAGCTTTTTAGTTACCTTATGTCGTTTTGATGATCGTGAAGGAAATAGGACGGGAGTTTCTGCAAACTGGAGGGCACAGCATAGCACCATAAATTACGTTTGGCAGCCTCTGTGGCTTCAATACCTCTGTTCTTGTCAGTGTTGTCATCACGAATCCATGTCCTTGCGAGAGGCTTGTTTAGGCTTTGTTTCTATGAAGTGAAGTATGAGCGCTTTCGTGTTGAGTAAAGGAGAACCGGCAAGAAAGTGGAGTTAAAGGGGGGAAAAATCATTAGCAAACTTGTGCTGCTAATCTGTTTTGTAGTCATAAAAATTCAGGAAAAACATGAAAAACCTTTCTAGTTTTTAAGGTTTCATTGATATTGAATTAAAGTTTGTTACATTTCATAGTCTGTCATTTTGTCTGCAGACAGATTTATTATCGTGGGTAGATAAACCATCATCACCCGTAGTATTTATGTCATCCCTTTAAATGATCCTGTGCGTAGTGTAATGTTATTGAATAACTTACTAACAGCTTTATTGTGAAGTTATGTGCTTCCTCCCGGAGTACTGAACTTCACTCTGCACCTCTGTTGTACTCAATGGCCCAGATTTGCTATTGTGGTTATAACCAGACACTGAGGTGCATCTAGTTTGGGCTAAAAGTTTTTGACTTGCTAGATATGTGTGTGGATTTGGGTATGACTTTGCACCATAATGCACCATAAATGCACCAAAATTGTAGCTCATAGTAAGCTAGAAGGTGGTAGAAACATAGGCAACCTTTGGCTCTCCAGCTGTTGTAAAACTACAACTCCCAGCATGCATACTGGCTCTGCTATTCTTGGAACTCCCATGGAAGTAAATGGAGCATGCTGGGAGTTGTAGTTTCACAGCAATTGGAGTGCAGAAGGTTCCCTACCCCTGGACTAGATAATCTAAAGATAGTCTATATTAACATCTAGCATCAGTCACTGTGGTAAATATGGGATATGTTTCAGTCTGTTTGTCTAAATATACAGTAAGTAAATCTGGATCAGGAGGTCAAACGTACAATGAGTCAGATTGAGGTTCTTATAGACTGGCACTGAGTTTTATTACAGGAGACAGAGGATCAGACAGATTAGTGCTTTGGTGGGGAGCATATAATTTTGCAATTAAGATGTCAGTAAGTTATTCAATAGCATCACACTACACAGGAGCGGAAAGGAGTGACCGGAATGCCGAACACATAGACAAGCGGTGAGGGTGAAAGCACACAGACTCCATAGACCAGGGGTCCTCAAACTGCGGCCCGAGGGCCACATGCGGCCCGCCAAGCACTTCTGTCTGGCCCCGCCGACAACGCCGGCAGGCGTGCATTCATAATGAAGCTCCTGGGGAGCTCGGGCCAGGCCATGGAGCGCACTTCACTTTACCTATTGGAGGGCACCGCTCCCGATATCTGTGCGACCTGCTCTTCCTCCGGCCCACTGTTTAAAAAGTTTGAGGACCCCTGCCATAGACTGTAATGCGGTCTGTGTGCTTTCTGCGCACTATTCGCATGTGTTATGCAGACATGAAAGTAGTTCATGAAGTACACCACATGAAAAGCACACGGACCCCCATTAAGGTCTATGCTTTTATAAGCTCACCGCTTGCCATATACTGATATTGGGAGCTACAGTCGCAGGAAGTAACTACCTGCATGGCCACTACACCGTGGATGGAGTGTTGTTATCCCAGTTGTGTACGCTGCGCTACTTCCAGTACCCTGGCACCTGATACCAGTTGATCAGTGGGGATGCCATGTGTCATGTCCCCCAATAATCTGATATTGAAGATATATATTCTCCTATCTTATTCCTTCCCCATACATATGCAGATCCAGCTCATCTAAGATAGCTGTTCCAATGAGTGTTGGCCTCCCCCAATCAGACTGATATAAATACTTACTGCTTCAGCACTTACAAGGCTACACTTTTACATATTCCCAGCAATGGTTACAAATCTTTAATGGAATTTATTTTCACAAAAAAAATATGTAATCTCTGTGCTAGGTTGTTGTCTGCCACACGGAGCGCTCACCCTTACCCTGAGCCACAGTACACAGATGGAAAACTCAGTGGTGGTACAGTACAGAGATAGTGACCACATACTGTATAGACTGTAATATAAATAATACATACAGTATTAGCACTGGGGTAATAAACACAATGATAATACACACAGTGATGTCACAGTACAGGGATAATACACACAGTGATGTCACAGTACAGGATAATACACACAGTGATGTCACAGTACAGGATAATACACACAGTGATGTCACAGTACAGAGATAATACACACAGTGATGTCACAGTACAGAGATAATACACACAGTGATGTCACAGTACAGGGATAATACACACAGTGATGTCATAAGTACAGGGATAATACACACAGTGATGTCACAGTACAGGATAATACAGTGATGTCATAAGTACAGG
This sequence comes from Leptodactylus fuscus, assembly GCF_031893055.1. Lineage (NCBI taxonomy): Eukaryota > Metazoa > Chordata > Amphibia > Anura > Leptodactylidae > Leptodactylus > Leptodactylus fuscus. The sequence goes on along the minus strand of NC_134273.1, from coordinate 69,620,491 downwards.
GATAATACACACAGCGATGTCACAGTACAGGGATAATACACACAGCGATGTCACAGTACAGGGATAATACACACAGTGATGTCATAAGTACAGGGATAATACACACAGTGATGTCACAGTACAGGGATAATACACACAGTGATGTCACAGTACAGGATAATACACACAGTGATGTCATAAGTACAGGATAATACACACAGTGATGTCACAGTACAGGGATAATACACACAGTGATGTCACAGTACAGGGATAATACACACAGTGATGTCACAGTACAGAGATAATACAGTGATGTCACAGTACAGGGATAATACACACAGTGATGTCACAGTACAGGGATAATACACACAGAGATGTCACAGTACAGGATAATACACACAGTGATGTCACAGTACAGGATAATACACACAGTGATGTCACAGTACAGAGATAATACACACAGTGATGTCACAGTACAGGGATAATACACACAGAGATGTCACAGTACAGGATAATACACACAGTGATGTCACAGTACAGGGATAATACACACAGTGATGTCACAGTACAGGATAATACAGTGATGTCATAAGTACAGGGATAATACACACAGCGATGTCACAGTACAGGGATAATACACACAGCGATGTCACAGTACAGGGATAATACACACAGTGATGTCATAAGTACAGGGATAATACACACAGTGATGTCACAGTACAGGGATAATACACACAGTGATGTCACAGTACAGGATAATACACACAGTGATGTCATAAGTACAGGGATAATACACACAGTGATGTCACAGTACAGGGATAATACACACAGTGATGTCACAGTACAGGATAATACACACAGTGATGTCATAAGTACAGGGATAATACACACAGTGATGTCACAGTACAGGATAATACACACAGTGATGTCATAAGTACAGGGTTAATACACACAGTGATGTCACAGTACAGGGATAATACACACAGTGATGTCACAGTACAGGATAATACACACAGTGATGTCATAAGTACAGGGTTAATACACACAGTGATGTCACAGTACAGGGATAATACACACAGTGATGTCACAATACAGAGATAATACAGTGATGTCACAGTACAGGGATAATACACACAGTGATGTCACAGTACAGCATTATGCACACACTGATGTCACAGTACAGGATAATACACAGTGATATCACAGTACAGAGATAATACACACAGTGATGTCACAGTACAGAGATAATACAGTGATGTCACAGTACAGAGATAATACACACAGTGATGTCACAGTACAGGGATAATACACACAGTGATGTCACAGTACAGAGATAATACACACAGTGATGTCACAGTACAGAGATAATACACACAGTGATGTCACAGTACAGAGATAATACAGTGATGTCACAGTACAGAGATAATACACACAGTGATGTCACAGTACAGGGATAATACACACAGTGATGTCACAGTACAGGATAATACACACAGTGATGTCACAGTACAGGGATAATACACACAGTGATGTCACAGTACAGGGATAATACAGTGATATCACAGTACAGATAATACACACAGCGATGTCACAGTACAGGGATAATGCACACAGCGATGTCACAGTACAGGGATAATACACACAGAGATGTCACAGTACAGAGATAATACACACAGTGATGTCACAGTACAGGGATAATACACACAGTGATGTCACAGTACAGGATAATACACACAGTGATGTCACAGTACAGGATAATACACACAGTGATGTCACAGTACAGGGATAATACACACAGTGATGTCACAGTACAGGGATAATACACACAGCGATGTCACAGTACAGGGATAATGCACACAGCGATGTCACAGTACAGGGATAATACACACAGAGATGTCACAGTACAGAGATAATACACACAGTGATGTCACAGTACAGGGATAATACACACAGTGATGTCACAGTACAGGATAATACACACAGTGATGTCACAGTACAGGATAATACACACAGTGATGTCACAGTACAGGGATAATACACACAGTGATGTCACAGTACAGGGATAATACACACAGTGATGTCACAGTACAGGGATAATACACACAGTGATGTCACAGTACAGGGATAATACACACAGTGATGTCACAGTACAGGGATAATACACACAGTGATGTCACAGTACAGGATAATACACACAGTGATGTCACAGTACAGGGATAATACACACAGTGATGTCACAGTACAGGGATAATACACACAGTGATGTCACAGTACAGGGATAATACACACAGTGATGTCACAGTACAGGATAATACACACAGTGATGTCACAGTACAGGGATAATACACACAGCGATGTCACAGTACAGGGATAATACACACAGAGATGTCACAGTACAGAGATAATACACACAGTGATGTCACAGTACAGGGATAATACACACAGTGATGTCACAGTACAGAGATAATACACACAGTGATATCACAGTACAGGATAATACACACAGTGATGTCACAGTACAGGGATAATACACACAGTGATGTCACAGTATAGGGATAATACACACAGTGATGTCACAGTACAGGGATAATACACACAGTGATGTCACAGTACAGGGATAATACACACAGTGATGTCACAGTATAGGGATAATACACACAGTGATGTCACAGTACAGAGATAATACACACAGTGATGTCACAGTACAGGGATAATACACACAGTGATGTCACAGTACAGAGATAATACACACACTGATGTCACAGTACAGGGATAATACACACAGTGATGTCACAGTACAGAGATAATACACACAGTGATGTCACAGTACAGGATAATACACACAGTGATGTCACAGTACAGGGATAATACACACAGTGATGTCACAGTACAGGGATAATACACACAGTGATGTCACAGTACAGGGATAATACACACAGTGATGTCGTAGTACAGAGATAATACACACAGTGATGTCACAGTACAGGGATAATACACACACTGATGTCACAGTACAGGGATAATACACACAGTGATGTCACAGTACAGGATAATACACACAGTGATGTCACAGTACAGAGGTAATACACACAGTGATGTCACAGTACAGGATAATACACACAGTGATGTCACAGTACAGGATAATACACACAGTGATGTCACAGTACAGGTATAATACACACACTGATGTCACAGTACAGGGATAATACACACAGTGATGTCACAGTACAGGGATAATACACATACTGATGTCACAGTACAGGGATAATACACACAGTGATGTCGTAGTACAGAGATAATACACACAGTGATGTATATTTATAATTCAGCACAGAATTTTGGACCTTAAAGCTACATGATGAGAAGAGATGGGGGTAATCTGTCGTACACCAGTGCCCAATTGACTATATGATAGTTGCTGTGATCCTGCCCACCATATATTGCATATATAAGGACATTGTCTCATTGCTGTATATGAAGAATAGGTAGCTTATCCTTGTGCGAATGCCTCTGAGCATTGTAGCCCTGTCACTCATGTAGGCCATGCTCATCATAAGGTCCGCTGTTTTCATCCTGCACAAAGGCTCTCATTATTCATCCCATAGTTTATAACAACATGGCGCTCCCTCATTTACATTAGGTTACAGATTCTCTACTTGTCAAGCTACAGCGCCGAAGAATGCGCTCATTGCCAGTACTGAAGTAAAGGAATATAAATTGAATTTAGCAATCAGAAAGATTATTTATGTGATCAATCACAGGACATAAAACAGAATTTTGGACATTATATGCATGAGATGGAGCTAGGGTCCCCAAAGGGATTAAAATCACCTACTAATTCTAGCATATCCTACAACTGGTGGTAAGCAAGCACATTCATTGTAGCCAGACACAGTCACATGGGGGTACATGAATAAAAGAAAGCTTAATGTGATTTAAATACCATGGAAGAGTTATATTGACAGCCTGGATAGAAAATAGAGTGCAACATCATCTTGAATAGAGATGTTTTTCGGCAGAAGATTCTCCATCAGCCATCTGGCTTACATGCTCCAAGCACTATTCACACAGCCCAGTGGGAAATACCTCTCTTATATCAGCACCTCCTATACAAGGAACTTCAGTACCCTCCCGAATTACACCGAGGAAAGAGAGAAATGAATTCAATTAAAGCAAATCTCTGCAATAGATCATCATTACATGTCTGTGTATATAGCGATACTGTTATCTAGTCATGTATCTACTCTGTATGATATCTATCATCTGTCTACTCTGTATAATATCTATCCTATCTATCTATCTATCTATCTATCTATCTATCTGTCTGTCTGTCTGTCTGTCTGTCTGTCTGTCTGTCTGTCTGTCTGTCTGTCTATCTATCTATCTATCTATCTATCTATCTATTCTATCTATCTATCTATCTATCTATCTATCTATCTATCTATCTATCTATCTATCCATATCATCTATCTATCTATCTATCTATCTATCTATCTATCTATCTATCATCTATCTATCTATTATTATCTATCTATCTATCTATCTATCTATCTATCTCCTATCTATCTATCTATCTATCTATCTATCTATCTATCTATCTCCTATCTATCTATCTATCTATCTATCTATCTATCTATCTATCTATCTCCTATCTATCTATCTCCTATCTATCTATCTATCTATCTATCTATCTATCTATCTATCTATCTATCTATTAATTCTATCTATCTATCTATCTATCTATCTATCTATCTATCTATCTATCTATCTATCCTCTATCTCCTATCTATCTATCTATCTATCTATCTATCTATCTATTATTATTATCATCTATCTATCTATCTATCTATCTATCTATCTATCTATCATCTATCTATCTATCTATCTATCTATCTATCTATCTATTAATTCTATCTATCTATTATCTATCTATCTATCTATCTATCTATCTATCTCCTATCTATCTATTAATCCTATCTATCTATCTATCTATCTATCTATCTATCTATCTATCTATCTATCTATCTATCTATCTCATCTATCCAGCATTGCTTATCACAATATATATAGATATCTGTGTGTAGATAAAGGAATATAGTGGATTAATGATAGCCCTGGCAACTGGTTCACATTCAGAAATCATGTCAGGTCAAGAGCCAGAGGCCAAAGCTAGATGTAAAATGTTCCCTTAAGCTGCTACAGAAAGAACTCTTTTCTTCCTCTTGTCTCTGGGGAAAGACCAATTTTCCTTTCTTAGAAAAGAAGACATGGTATTGACCCTTCCGTTTACCAATATGAACTCCTAGTATAAAACAGTTCTCAAAGGATATAGCACAGTCACCCCATGCTATAAGAAATAAAAGTATCTATCTATCTATCTATCTATCTATCTATCTATCTATCTATCTATCTAGTTGTGTTATTTTATGTAAGAAAATAATTTGAAGAAATGACAGTCTGAATAGTCTCCATGATCTGTATTTCCTCTTTGTTCCCGGTTGCATGTACTTCTGCATGTCACTTCTTAATTCTAGAGCAAGCAAACACAACAAAATGGCCAGGGATTTTTTTGTAATCTTCAAATCTTTAGCATCCTGCGGCCTCGAGCAGCAGATAAGATGGATAAGATGGCTTCATTGTATTGGTGCATTAGCATTTGTAAGACTTATTTCAGTTTTCTTTATATACCAGAATACTGAAACATATAGGGTAAGCGAAACCAGGAAACCTATAGGGCCCTGTGCAGGTTTATGTGTATGGCATACTGTATATAATCCGCAGGTCAGTAAAAGTATATTATACAAAGTATCTTATATTAGGAGAAAGTATCGCTTGCATCCGGCCCTACAACTCTCTGACCATGGCAGGATACTTCTATGTAGAATCACTTTTCCTACTTTTGTCACACACAGCACTTGGTTTCTACATTGCTGCTCACCCTATTTAATTGAAGAAAGTTAAGCTGCAATACCAGGCATGGCCTCTGGATAAGAGTGGCGCTGTTTCTAGATGAAAATAACCTTTTTTTTATACCATAGCATCCCTTTAAACTGTATAAACTAAGATTTTTGATGAGGTTAAGCAGTTCTAGTAAATCCTATTGATCCCTCCTGAAAGGCAGCTGCTGCAGAGACATCCAGGGAAGTGCATGTGGAGGATTTGCATAAAATTTGCTCAGTTTCTACAAATGACAAGACTTGGGAGTATCATTGGTGAATCATACAGGTATACATAATACCTTAAAGATGATCTATCACCAACTCCAACCCATTGTATGATTCAGTAGGTGCTGCCCCTCTAATTCATTTGCAGTTACCTTTTTTTCTCTAGCCCCCACCATTCCTGAGAAATCAGTGCAGCACAATTATGTTCCCTACTGTCAGATGGGTGGTCCAAAGCTGTCTACTCCAGCTCAGGGACCGCCCACCTGACAGTAGAAAGCTTAATTACCATACTGGTTGCTAAAACTAACAGCACTAATAGCTCAGGAACAGTGGGGCCTAGAGTAAAAAATCAGGGGATCCGAAAAGGATCCAACTGGTTTGGAATAGGGGGGTTTGAAAAGGATCCAACTGTGCTGGAATCAGGGGATCAAAAAGGATCCAACTGTGCTGAAATCAGGGGATCAAAAAGGATCCAACTATGCTGGAATCAGGGGATCTGAAAAGAATCCAACTGTGCTGGAATAAGGAGATCCAAAAAGAATCAAAGTTGTCTGGAATCAGGAGATTCAAAAAGAATCTAACTGTGCTGGAATCAGGGGAACCAAAAATAATCCAACTGTGCTGGAATCAGGAGACCCGAAAAGAATCCAACTATGCTGGAATCGGGGGATCTGAAAAGGATCCAACTGTACTAGAATTGGGTGATCTGAAAAGAATCCAACTGTGCTGGAATCAGGACATCCGAAAATAATCCAACGGTGCTGGAATCAGGGGATCCGAAAAGTTAGAGTTGGTGGACGTGGCGAAAGGTTCTCTTTAATGCATTGTATACAAAGCAAATAAAATATAACTCCTTTTTCATATAAAATAAATCGCCTACACTTACCATCGGCCATGTGCTCTAAATTGCCTTTACTTGGTCTCGATCGCTGGATATTTCCATTTTACATAACTTTCCAATGTCTATGAAGTATTTTTGGAAAATTCAGAAAATCAATTTGCTAAGAAAAATCCTAACAGCGACATAAAAGTAATTAAAACACCAAAAGGTCTAGTATTGTACTTGTAACTACAGTAATAATAAAGTAAGGATTACCCTTTAAAAGACTCCGAAAATCTCTATAATATCTATTCTGTCTCTACTGAAAAAGGCGGATAATCCCCCTATATGCCAAATCCAGGAGCCATTGTCCAGTCCAAATACTCTTTGAGTTCTAATCAGCCTCTCACTGAGGAATACACAAATAAGCGTCTCCGGGGAGCAGAATGCAACTGCAAACGGAAAAAAACGTACGCATCATCTGTGTATAAAAGAAGGTCAACCTTTCTGTTAATAATTGAGATAACGCTGCATTCCCGTCCCCTGAGTATCTAAGTAAGTGGATTAATGTAGAGGTTGAATAAAAATGAAATCCAGAATACAACCTTGTTGAACCCTGTGGGTGTACATATCAGACCTGTCAATTAACGGATCTTATAACACCTGCTGTCGCGCTTTTACTTATATCTTACCAGTAAGAATCCGGCATGTCACTGAAGCGCGATAAATAATTGTGACCAGGACAATGGTGGATACAGTCTTTAAAATATTCATTGTTCTAGGGTGGAACATTAGAATAAAACAGGATCCTGCTAAGAGAATGTGGAAGGACGGCGGCCATTCATCGGTATAGGAAGTGTCCGACAATGTATACTATGACGGCATGTGAGTGTATACACGACTAGATCATAGGAATGTATCCGCTTACCTTGTCTCCAAGAAATCGGATATTCTATCAAGTCGTAAGTGCCGTGAGGATGGTGGTCGCCTGCCTAACAATGGTGACTGACGTCACTGCTATGGCTGAAAATTATAGAAAAACGGATATTTCTTTATTTTAAAAAATTAATTATTTGGAGCAATGAGGACATTTCCATTGCTCCAAAGATGTGAGTGATGACCCCCTGATTGCTCCAAATGTCATTAGCATATAGACAGAAACAGTGATATCTTGCCAACAGAGGCACCGATTCACAAGTGGAATATACGCTTTGGTCCAGGTAACCCTAATTTATCGATCTTGGTGCTGGGGGTATGGACTAGAATAATGTGGAGGTGCAGATGGTGCAGTCACTCCGGGGGCCCTGGAGCTTTAGGAGTCCTTAAACTCTGGTATCAGTATTGAGATTGCAGCTTCCATCTGACCCATAACCCAAGGGGACCCACAGATTACCCTAACCACACCAAGGTGAATTAAACTCCTTAGCACCCATAACCATCACTATCAAGAATTCTCTATAGGGATGAGGTAGGGGGCCTGGACAAAGGATTGCACCGGGGCCCACAAGACTTCAGTTACATCACTGGTCACTGCTGTACACATATGGTGCCATTGATTACTTGGAAGTCTCCTGGCTTCCAGTTTGGTGGTTACTCAGGGGCAGTGTTATGGTGCTGGACGCTACACAATGGCATTACCATGGGAGGAGCATCGAGAAAGTGATCATAGAAGAAGGTAAAAGGAAGGCCAGGAGATGCAGTAATGTGTGGTTGAAACTGTGGCAATAGTTGTAAAACCTAATTCACCATCAAGGAGATGGTCTGGGGGTAGGAAAGACTCGTGGACTGTAGACAGTGGACAGAGAATACAACTGTCTTAGGAACTGAATATAACACCTCTCCTTCCATGAAGACAACAAAGCCATGTATGAAGTATATAAAGAAGTTCTTGAGATAGCCCATATGTCCTATTACATAGGACATATGCTTCCATGAAGACAACAAAGCCATGTATGAAGTATATGAAGAAGTTCTTGAGATAGTTATCCTCCTAAGTGTTGGGAACTAAGCTTTGTAGAAGATATATTATCTGTAATCTGGCAGGTATTATTACTCTGACTGTACTGCATGTTGTTAGGACTTGGACTAGATCTGTAATTGTCCACTTGGGCTGGTCTCTTCATTGCGGCAATAGTTTACATGACTTGTATGTTTGCAACTAAAACATCAGGATCCATGAAAGTAGTGGCATGGTGACCAGAGTAACCCGCAAGGGTGTGAAGCATTTCCCATTAAGATGGCTGGTGCATAGCTCTACCTGGTGGGAGCGCCTACACAATCCAGTTCCCAGACCCCAGTTTATGGACTGCCCTACAGTAATTCTCTCTATTGCCGGTGATCAATAGGTTTCTGGCAAGTTTTCTATTTCAACCTCAAAATTGATGCCAAGTTCTGCCCTGAATCTTCCTTCCATTGTTCTGAATGGGAGGCAGAGACTGAAGAAGGACGCTGAAAAAATAAGAGTCCTGCTCCATCTTGCCGCAGATTCATCAGTGAATGAAAGACATGGTGGGAATGGCGCTATTACATAGGACATAGGCTTCAGCAGAAAATTGTTACGTCTATGGCCACATGGACACAACATACTGTACCCATAATGTCGCCTTTTGAGAAGTTCCTTGTCCTCTTGTCCTACAACCACATGACAAATGGTTTTGTAAAGAAGCATTTATGGGTAGCCTTGTGTCCTTCCATTGCACTACATCAGAGGGACTTGTCATTGTCATTGTGATGTAACGTTGTAGCCTTTGTTGCTGATGTCTCCATTGTGATGTGATTATGGGAATCCTTCATAGATTATTGAGAAGCATGGAGGAGAATGTGATCAAATGAGCGCATCTCACTTCTCTACATAATGGGATCAAACACTGGTGGATAATGCCATTGTCATGTATATGGCTCTGTAGCTATTGTCGGCCGCGCTGTCGTGGTATTGCCATGTATGGAGCATTTAAGGGTAAGATGGGATTTGTCTCTTGAGCTGTTTTCTGTGAGTTGTTTTGTCAGCGGTAATAACAGATCATTTAAAGGTGATTTCTTTGTCACATGCCTCATATTTTTAGCCCATCTACTAAACACTGAGGCTCTATAGGCAGCTTTTGGGATTTGTATACTTAAGAACTGTGAAATTGTAAGACTATTGCTGATATCCTCCTCAATTGTTACTTAACACCTTTTCTTGTACAATGAATTGCAAGGGGAATAATCCTCTAAGTGTCTGCCGTACTGGTATTGATGGGGTTAAACAAGGAACAGGGGACCATATATACAGTAACAACAAACACTTCGAGCGGTCTCCCGCTGTCACAGCTGAAGTGAGCCTGGAAACATGTTCGGAGGTGTTTTAGTGGAGAGCGAATTATATTTATTCTGTCTGTCCATCATTATGCAAGAGGAAAACTAGATTTGTTTTTTTGTAACAAATTCATCTTATTTTGAGACCATAATGCATTGCAGTAAAGTTCTTTTTGCATGGGGGACCAAAAGTTATGGCCGTTCGCAGTTGTCGCCGCTCCCTCTGTGCTTTACTATGTCCAGGGGTGAACCTAGCCTTTTTGCCACCTGAGGCAGACGACAGAAAGCCGCGCCCCCCAATCCCAATCTCAACCCCCCACCCCCCCAATCCTCGCCCCACCCATGGCAAAAAGGCTAGGTTCACCCCTGACTACACAGCATGTAGTCCAAAAATTTTTAAATTTTTGGACCCCACGCTGTGTAGTGATTAACCCCGGTCCTCCGGTCCTCTGTCCGGTCTTCAGAGCGCCCCCCCCCCCACATAGGACGCAGGCACGCGCCGGGTGCAGGTCTGATTACGTGGCCACGTCACCCAGCATGTGGGGAGGAGGGGGCGGAGCGGAGGGGGCAGCGTTAGCAGGCAGAGAGCAGGCAGGGAGAGGACTTGCTCTCTGCTAAGCGTGAGGGGCGGCCGCTGGAGCAGCACTGCTAATAGGTAAGTTAAAGCAGCGCTGCGTCCACAGGGCCTCCCCAATCCACCACTCGCTTCCCGTGCCGGGCTGCCGAGACGGTGACGCTAAGCCAGTCCAGGACAGCTGTTCTTATCTTGGTGTAGGAAAGAATTTTTTTTTAGCGACTGTGTGGGATCCATTTTCACAGATCACAAATAGACTTCAATCGATCGAAGGATCTGAGAAATGGACAAAGATAGGACAAAGATAGGACATGATCTGTTTATTGACGGTCAGTTAAAATGAATGTATGTGAATAGACACATTGAAATCTCCTTAATTGAAATTGATAGACAATGTCTTTTTTCAACCATGTTACTATTTTACTATATAAGTAAATTGCCGCTTGGTAGATTGGTCTTTACATGTAGGTAGCTTATGACGTATGACTGTAGAACACATGACAATCAGCACATACATGCAACTTTCCCACTAGGGCTCATCTACCACTGCAATCACATGTACTGCCGATGGCGTCTATCACACCTCAGAGAGGGCGACTTATCTCAGACTGCTGGGTATCCCCATCTGCATCTTCATCAGGAATTCAAGCTGAACACCAGCAAAGCTATAAGTAGCTAGAGTTTAGGGTTCCAAACTTTGGAAACATACAGCCCGTTACTGGTACCTGTAGAAATCAAACTTTGAAGAGCACCGGGCCATGTGCATTGCACCCAATCTGCAGAGTATGTGAAGTGCATTGCAATGCCCTTGGCCTCACTGTGCACAACACTTATGCATGCAAGTCTCTCGACAGACTCATCTCAGTGAACCCTAGGCTTCCTCAGCCAAACCTGTTGGAACTATGGCATAATAGGGTTGTTTTTGAAGATAGAGCCCTCTGGAAATCTCAATCTGAGATTGAGCTGTAGTATTGCCATGTGGCCAGAGAAGAAGAAAGCAGCCATGTTTTCCAATCCTGCACAACCCCTATAATGCAGATAGACATACACTAGTATGGACCTCCGCAGGCCCTACCCCTTTCAACTCAACAGCCGCTCAGTTTGCATGTATGGCGTTACCCATAACTCCAGCTCAGGGCTTTGCCTCTACATACATGTGAGCTGATGCTTCTGACGGATGGCCATGGCTTTCTCTACCTCTTTGGGTCTGGTTGCAGTCATCACCCTCCATTGTTATGCTCATTATACCTAGGTTACGATCTCTATGGAAGATGTAATGGTGACCATATTGGTTTTAACCCAACTTTCACAGGAACCAAGAAAGGACGGAATAGATTTTCAATACTTTGACAGCAGAGAACTTGTCTTGAGTGATATTTGTCTTAGGGTATGGCATGGAGTACTATGGACGGAGTAAATATGTTTTTCAATGTCCATCTGTTTTTGCTTTCTTTTACACATGTGAGAATTGGAAGTACTGGAGAGTTATTTTATCCAAGCGATGTACATTCATTTCTTACCAACACCCTTCCAGTAACACCTATGGCATGTATGTGCATGCATGTGCTGCAACACTCGGAAATAAGGAATACCAAGTACAATTTCTATACCTTGGATTTTGCAGGTCTGTTAGGTTTGGAATAACTCCAGATTTCTGCCTCTATAGGGACCCCATTGAAATTTTGATGTGCTCTGGGTGTCGGGAAAGCAAACAATTGATAACAATACATATGGTTTGTTTTAAAACATCCAAGCCCACAAAAAAATCAATAGGTTTCTATTATCAGGTCTGGCTAGGTCACTATCCTGTCAATGAGCTGTTGTAATTGCTGTACAAGGGTGAATCTGACCAGTCAATTGCTGCTGACAAGGCAGAGGCGTGCTGTCAGGCAGGAGAACAAGTCAGAGCAGGGATTTTAGCTTATAGCATCCCGTTCTGAGTGATCCCAAACAAGGCCATTTGCAAGAAGTAGAGTCTCGCTGCAGGAGGGTATCAAAGGCCTTCCTTCATTTACGGGGTGAGACTGACACACTACAGTCACTGCCGAGACATATACAAACAAAAGCCTCTGTGTCTCGGTGCCTACGATGCCAGCCTCTATCTCCTCCTGTACAAAGACAATGGTCACACTTACCCATTTGCTTGTCATTATGAGATTTTTTTTTGCATATTCTCAAAATATTGTTGCATATAAGGCCACGATGCACACAGTATATTATACCGTCATATAAGCTCCGTGTTGTACAGTCATAATGTGACATTCCTAAAATTTCATGGTCCCCCCTAGACCTCTGATTTTATATGATAGCGCCCGGAGATTTCTCTAAATTTCACATGAATGCATTAAGAATGATGACATGTTATATTGGATACCTAGATATTTTTTGACTGGCAGCCATTGGATGTAAATGGAGACCTGATATACAATAGGCACAGTAATTTGTAATATGGAGATTTGGCACAACATAACATGTATGCACCCCGGAGCCAATTTTTCAGCAGCGCCTTCTTCATCCTCTTCTTTCGGTGCAGGTTTCCGACTTCTAGGCCTCGGGCAGAGCAGATTGCGGATGTCCACAGGCCACGATAAAATGGCCTCTTGCACAGTATTGTAAGCGACGATTTTCTCGTGGCCTGTGGGCATGCGCAGTCTGCTCTGCCCAAGGCCCGAGGCCTAGAAGTCGGAAACCTGCACCGGAAAAAGAGGATGAAGAAGGTGCTGCTGACGTAGATGGAGCCGATGCTGGAGAGAGTTCTTGAGAGCTGCTTGAGTGCTGGGGCCCGCCCCCAGTGCTGAGAGAGAACTCATTTGCATACCGACAAGAACCGGGATTGCTACGGAACGGTGGCGCGGAGAAGACAACGAAAGGTAGGAGACGAATAGCCTTTCTTAAGGCTATTCCAACGTGTTACTCATAAAAAAAAGGGTTTCTATGATAGGATCCCTTTAAGTCATAAAGCAAGGTCAGGTTCAACCTGCCCTGTTGATAAATCTGCCATAATCTGTCACAATCTGGTTCCACCTACCCTGTTCATAATGTCAGGTTTGATCTGCCCCGTTGATGAATCTGCCATAATCTGTTGCAATCTGCTTCGACCTGCTCTGTTTCTATAGTTCAGGTGCGACATCCCCTGTATCTGATATACTCTGTCGTAATCTGGGTCCATCTTCCTTGTTCATAATATCAGTTTTGACCTGCCCAGTTGATAAATCTGCCATAGGCTAAGGTCCCACGCACCGATCTGCAGAAAAAAACACTGTGAAAATGCAACGCGTTTCACGTGAAAGTCTGCAAAGTTTTCCTCTACAGATTTCCTGCTTTTATTATACCCCTATGGAAAACACCGGCGTCTCTTTCAGTATAATGGACATGCTGCGATTTGCAAAAGTGCAACTTTTTAGCGATATTTTTCTGCAACGTGTGCATGGGATTAGCCAGAATCTTATCCGCTTTGCAAGTACTGTAACAGCAGTTTTTGCCATAGCGTTTCCACTGCGACCAAATTGCTGTGTTCCTGCTACATGGGACCCCGGGAATATTTTGTTGCCATCTGGTATGACCTTCCCTGTTGATGAGGTCAAGATCAACCTCCTTTTGGATATATTTTTTGCCATCTGGGGGGGTAACTGGCACACTATACAAAGCGCCGCTATAAGTAAATCTCCGCCTTATGGTCTACATTGTTTTGGACATCAAGTGTCTCTGGTACTCCAGAGAATACGGTAATTACGGCGCAGTCATATTTTGCGTTTGAACGGGAACTACGGGAATTTTTACGGTCTTGTCTCCTTGTGCCAAGGCAGGGAATATATAAATCCAACATAGCCAGTCACCAGAAGTCAGGAAGAAAACACAACGCTCCTCGTGCAGACAAAGGCAAATACTTGGAGGCTCCTAATTAGATGAAACCGTCTTGTGACTCCGAGCACTTGATGTGTCAATTCTTTTATAGCATTAATTAAAAGGCATGTAGTTTTTTTTTTTTTTAATAAATGACTTCATGTTTTAGCCTCTGTATCTCCACCAAATGTGATTATGTGCGCTGATGGGAATTCAGGTTAATATGTTGACACACTTACAATGTAGGGTCATGTTGCACCGTACGCTTGGCTGGTTTGGTTGAGTGCACCCCCTGACAGGTCCTAATCATCCGCTGCCCTGAAGGCAGAAGCAAAGACAGCATTTTAATTACACAAGTAGACAAGAGTTTGCCAGCATTAAATTGAGACATAATTAGGCTTCCAAATTTTAATAATTGTCTTAGCTAATTGGCTAGACGTGGACGTTATATGGCGTGTCATGATTAGATAATTAGTACTGCAAAATGACAAAATTATGCTCTTGATTACAAATTACGGATGGGGGGGGTACGTTCCTCCTACAAGCTCGCACAGAGTTTAGCAATGTTGATAATTTGAAGTCCATTAGGATCTGAGGTTCAGGCGGACGTGCCAGAGATTCCCGTCGCCTTCCTATAGCCGCCGTTGGTTGCCACTTGTGTTATTTTCACCCGACGCCATTTACTCTAATTGTTTACAATTAGCCTTTAAGATTATATTTTCTATACGTTAAAGCAGCACCTTTAGAGCAACGTCTCCATCCTACGGGTTCTTCTCTATGGTGTTTATGAAGATTGGCTTTTTACAATGATCATTATCCAATTAGCGGGTGCTAAACGGTGCGCCGTGTTAGCTATGGATCCGTAACACATAAATTGCAACCGTGTGTGGTAAGGAAATAGTCACCATGTAGTATGATGTGCAATAATCTTTTACTAATCATCCCGGTGCAAGAGAAGGGTTCCCTCGCCTCGTACACCTCGGTGGGTTTTTCTTGTCTTTCATGCCTAAGACAGCATTATGTCTGCTCCAACCATCTCTAAACAGAACAGATGGTCAAGGCTTCAGGCAAAAGTATATAGTACGTATAGAGAATAAGTCTCCTCCATTCTTCAGTCTCGGCATACAAAATCCAAAATCTAGATTTGTCTTACCTTATACAGAGGTGAAATCTTATAGCAAATAGATGAAAAGTGAATTATGCCTTGGCCAGTTTCTCCATTTCCCAAAGTGTTTTTTTAGATTGTGCCGTATGAATCCGATCATATCATATCTAATAATCTAAAGCGTGATATTGGGGATTTAAAGAGGACCTTCCATGGTTTGGGGCACATGCAGTTCTATATACTGCTGGAAAACCGACAGTGCGCTGAATACAGAGCACTGTCGGCTTTCACGATCTGTGCCCCGGGTGAAGAGCTAGCGGTCCCGGTACCGTAGCTCTTTACAGTCAGAAGGGTGTTCCTGACAGTCTGTCAGGACCGTCCTTCTCCACAGCAGCGCCTATCGCACTGTACTGTGTGATCGGGGAGGAATGCCCCCTCCTCTGCTCACAGTGCTTGTCCATAGATGAGTATTATCAGGAGGGGAGGGGGTGTTCCTCCCCGCTCACACTGTACAGCGCGATAGGCACTGCTGTGGAGAGGGACATCCCTAACAGACTCTCAGGAACGCCCTTCTGAATGTAAAAAGCTACGGTATTGGGACCGATAACGCTTTACCCGGGGCACAGATCGGGAAAGCCGACAGTGCTCTGAATTCAGCGCACTGTCGACTTTCCAGCAGTATATAGAACTGCCTGTGCCCCAAACCATGTAAGGTCCTCTTTAATAAAGACTGGGGTTGAGCAGATCTTGAAATTTCAGGATCGTTTTTAAAATCTGATTTCCGATCATTTTCCATCCGATCCCAATCCCAATTCCGATCCTAATGCAAGTGAATGGGATTTTTTAAAGATCAAAAGTCGGATTTTAAAAATGATCCTATTCACTACACAGGGTGGAGTCCAAATATTGAAGGCTTCAATTTTTGAACTCCACACTGTGCAGTAATTAAAAAATCCACCGGCTACTTAGTCCCTCTTGCTGTCCGGTTACTTGCACAGAACCGCTGCCGCCTCCCCTCCCAGTGTGTACGTCGCTTCCGGGACCTCTGGGCCATTGTTCTCTGTCCGTTTCTCTCCTCTCTCATTCAGACGCCGGCAGAGCGCCGTACACCCCCCCGCTTCTCTAGTGAATCACTCACATCTTCCCATCTTGTACCTGCCCACACTCTCCTAAGCCACAACAAGCGCATGGCACTCTTTCGGTGTGTGAATGAGAGAGGAGAGGACAAAGAACAACGGCCTGGAGCTCCAGGGAGCGGCAGCGGTTCTGTGCAGGTAAGTTACAGTTAATTTGAGTTAAGTTGCAGGTAAGGGTTGAGCCATCGGGATCAGAATTACGTTCCCGATCTTTTTCAGTTGGGATCAGAACCCAATCGCAATCGTGAAATTTACTCGATCGCCGATTGGAATCCAATCTTTTCCAATCCCAATCGCTCAACCCTAACACACACCCTATGCCACTTTTGTAGCATAAAATAGTCGCGAGTCATTGATTTGTGACTATTTCACACTGTATTCAATTAAAAAAAGTTACAAATGATATTTTTTGCCAGTCTCGCCACTTTTCATAAATATAATAGAGACCGACTTTCTGTAATAAACTGCAATGTTTTTGGCTGTGGCTCGCTATGGGGGGGCCTTAAACAAATAAGCTTCCTACTAGTAACGTAAAGTAGAAGAGATAAGTGTCTAGTCCTTGGGAGTCTTACCACTGGAGCCCACAGTTTTTACGTCTACGGGTTTTCCCAAGTGAATGGAGCTCAAGTATCGCCACTGCTAGATTATAGGCATGAGCCATGTTCATACATCCCAAAATGGCCACACCATCACATTCTCATGAAGTACTCAAGGTCCCCCATTCTTGTGACCATTGGCGGCCAATATTCATACACTTATCCCCTATGCTGTGTACAATTATCATGACACCCCCTCTATCGTGGGCGATTTTTAATGTCTAATCCATGATCTCATAGTAATTATATTACAATATTCAAATCATTAGTGACCAAATATTATTGGGGAAGATGAACTTGTCCAATCGGAGTGAAATTAAAGCTGCTCTCTTTGGTCAATAAATATGGTCTTTCTTTTAGAAAATTTTTTAAAATTTCCCCATAGTCCGGTGTTCGTACCTCCTTTATTCTATAAAGACCCCACATTCGGTCTGAAGCGAAGCTTTTGCATTGTTCTATAAATCAGCTCAAGCTGGCATCCCCCCACTCCTATGCTCACCCTCATTCCCACATGGCACCGGCATCCCTTTGCCTTACACGACAGACTGGGGGACGGAGTTGGTGTCAAGTCTATCTAAGTTGCTGTGTTGAAGTGCTATTTGAAATCATCAAAATGCTAATTCTGTGCAGAGTCCTGGCCGGCTTGTAATGTGCCGGGGACTGGTGTCGCTCCCCTGGCAATGCCATTATTTTATAATAATTACTCACTTAAGAATGCCAAGAAAAAAAACGTAAGGTGTGACAGAGAGCTGGTCAGCAAACAGCTGCCCCATCTTGCCGATCAACCCCCAGGGCTCTGTCTGACCTCCTTTTTCATCTTCTTCGTTCTCCTTTTGTTACGCACTCTATGTTCTCCCGTATTTTACTGTCTCATCACCTCCTTTCTTCCAATTCAAATGTCATTTCAATTTCCTGTCTTTCGGGCCTGATACTATATCTATGCATGTGGATTTCAGGGGCTGTGTAGCACGTCTAATCCTAGACGAGAAGGCATGACTCAATGTGGATGGCAGAAAATGTGTCAACGCGGAGAGCCTTCTCTACAGAACGGTAATGTGTGGCAGCTGACTTGGATCATAATGATGCTCAATGTTTTCCTCGATCCAGTAAATCTTCAGCCTACGAGTAGCGTAGACCCCTGCTCGGTGCGCACCGTTATCTGTATACAGCACCGCAGCAAAGCCTTGGAAATAAATCACAGCATCATTACAATAATGTGCAGGCGGCAGCAAGAAAGTAGCAGTTTGGTGGTTGCATTGTGGGTAGGATTGTCTAAGTTTTCTGCCCTAGCTGTCATAGAATAGTGTACAGTAGAGGGGCAACACGGTGGCTCAGTGGTTAGCACCGTAGCCTTGTAGCGCTAGAGTCCTGGGTTTGAATCCTGCCAAGGACAACATCTGCAAGGAGTTTGTATGTTCTCCCCATGTTTGCGTGGGTTTCCTCCCATACTCCAAAGACCTACTGATAGGGAAATCTACATTAAAAAACTCCAAAAGGATATTGTAACGTAGGTACCCAATATTATAAGGTGTTATAGAGAAATAAAGGTAACCTATGCAGCTGAAGCCACGCATAGGACTAGGTGATCTATACGACAAGAAAGAAATTTCAGTATATTTTCATGCCAAATGGTCCTATAGATATTCATAATATCATCACATGACCAATACAGATTATAACCAAACACGCCCCGTAGGATTAGCATTAATCCCAGTTCACACTTGTCAGCCATGTGTCCTATCCACTCGTTTTCCTGAACATTTTATATTTACAGGTAAAAGTGTTAAAAATGAGTGTCGCCAATGATTGTATTGCAAAACCATGGCGAAGAGCGGTAAAATAGCAATCGAATCTGTGAAGGAGCATCGAGAATTAAAAAAAATATAATAGGAAAGAACAGAGAGATGCTAGAACTGCGCTCCAGGGTTTCTTTGGTTACAGCCAGAGGCATTGCTGTAGGGGGTGCAGGAGTTGCGGTTGCACCAAGGTCCCAGAGACGGCTTATTAAATGACAAGTGATGGGTGCAGGGCAGGCGACACATCTATCAGTCTCTCAGAGCCATGGAGGTTACTTGAAATCTTTTTTGTTATTTCCATGAAGGCTGTTCACCCTACCGTTGTAAATATCCGTTGCTCTCATCCGCCATAGACATGTATAGCAATGGAGTGACAGTCACGGATGGAGCCCTCTCTGTCTATGTCCGTTCTCATTGACTCTAATGTAAACAATAAGACAAAAACTTTGCTCCACCATAAAAGTAAAAAATATGATAGAAGACAGAAGTTTCTATCATATTGTTTACCATGGGAGTGAATGCAGAGAAAACCTTGGAGGGCACTCTACACTTAATGTCTATTGCTCTCATCCTACGACGGATGAGAACAACAGACAGTAATGGTAGTGTGAACCTACCTTTATTAGTCCATCTACAGCAGCCACCCATTTACCCATTAGAAAGAAAGTGGAGCTATAGATGGGCATACGTAATCCTATACTATACTAGCATTGCTCCTCCTCCTGTACACACATACACACTCTGTACAACTGGACATGTATGTGCTTCAATGGAGGAGTTGAGGAAGTCACTTTCAGACTCCACCGGTGGCAGTTTATCGCTAGAGAGAAATTCAGCATATCCCTCCCTTCTTTCCCCTTTTGGCACCACCACCCCTGCTTTCATCACATGGGCATGAAATGCGCTGGTTACACCCCCTTTTCGAATTTCAACGGCATATCAATTGACCAAGTCAGGAATAAAGTGACTGCTAACCTGGTGGAGGCTGGAACTTTCAGCAGTTTCGCCACCTCTTCCTGGATTCTGAGAGGTCCTCCTTGTTTTGGGAAAGTTGGCAAATATGCTTTATAAACCTTGACTTCTATCAGGTAAAGCTTTGAGTCTTTCTCCTTTGCCAAAACTAGTTGTTTGTGAGGAGGTGAGGATATACCAATGCGATTAGACCAATTTAGCTAGAGGTGCAAAATTTGTAGCAGAGTCCCTCACGTAGCATACACATATAGTTGCGGAAACGCGGCTTCTTTTGTTGCAGATTTGGCTGCGTTTTTTTGAGCCAAAGTAAAAAATGGCTACAAAGGGAATGGGAGATATATGGGAAGTTCTTATACTTCTACCTTCTACTCAATCCGCTCCTGGCTCAAAAAAACGCAACAAAATCTTCAACAAAAAAAGCTGCGTTTCTGCAACGTGGGGCCTCAGCTCTCAACTGTGATTTCTCTGTATTATCCCATTTTTTACCCGAATTTACAGCCCCTTAGATCCCCACGATGTTGTAGATTTAGGCATGTGACCCAGGGTTGGGACATATATAGGAAGCCTTATAGTACTTGCCTCTTCTTATGTTCAGATTGGGACATGACAGTAACCTCTGCATCCACTATAGTTACACTCCAATCAGGACACTGGGAAAGCTGAGTACAGACCCCTAATGAACCATATTGCAGATGTTCCCTGTTATTCCCGAGGACGTATTCTATCCATGAAGTGTTTACGGTCAGGATTGGATCGATAGAACCCGCTCGGACATTATGATTGAATACAATAATAATGGCGGTGAACACGACCCATATTGTGAGCTGGATTCCTTTCAGGGTAATGACACGGTGTTTACACGGCAGCCTTCTCTCCATTTCCATCGTTTGACGCATCCAGGCACTTTCTTTTTGTCCCCTAACAAAAATGCACCGTTCTTGACAAAAGGTGTGAAATCTGTCTCCACGATTTCCTCTCTCCTTTCTTAAAATGTGACTGCTGTTTTTTTTTTTCTAGCCTTCCAGAATTTCGTTTACAACTGAGAACTCAACACCTTGTTGGTTCTGATTGCCAAGAACGCACCTTATAAATATACGATAACCATCGTGTAATAGAGAGTGCGACCATTTAGTTCACAGCACGTTGCCGGCTGCTAATTGATTATTGCAGACCAGGGACTATATGGAATATATTATGGCCACTGAAGGATAATGCCTTTCGTGTCACCTCGTATTTATCTTACAAAGCTCGTGTGTGTTAACCCTGTGGCTTAGCCGACCATGTTTGGATTGTATCTGTGGGATCTGAATGCAGCAGACACAATGCAACACCTCAACTCAACACCAGAGGACGCCCTATTTGCATAAGATGTAGCCGGCGACTAAATGCTTGACTGGCTGAAAGGAAGCAAAATATGCCAGTCCTGAGTCCTGATCTGTTAAGACGGCAGTGATTTGAGAACCACTTAGACAAATGAAGACTGTGATGTCCTATAATTATTGTAAATGAGCGGGTCCTGCTTCATCTATTGTCACATAATCTCATTCTAATTAAACAAGAGAGGAAACAAATTACATTTCAATGTGAACATTATCTGCAGTCACCAATCAGCAAATCTATCTATCTATCTATCTATCTATCTATCTATCTATCTATCTATCTATCTGCCATCTATCTATTTATCTATCTATCTGTCTGCTGCTATCTATCTATCTATCTATCTATCTATCTATCTATCTATCTATTTATTATCTATCTATCTATCTATCTATCTATCTATCTATCTATCTATCTATAAATCTGCTATCTATCTATCTATAAATCTGCTATCTATCTATCTATCTACAGTCCTATGAAAAAGTTTGGGCACCCCTATTAATCTTAATCATTTTTAGTTCTAAATATTTTGGTGTTTGCAACAGCCATTTCAGTTTGATATATCTAATAACTGATGGACACAGTAATATTTCAGGATTGAAATGAGGTTTATTGTACTAACAGAAAATGCGCAATATGCATTAAACCAAAATTTGACCGGTTCAAAAATATGGGCACCTCAACAGAAAAGTGACATTAATATTTAGTACATCCTCCTTTTGCAAAGATAACAGCCTCTAGTCGCTTCCTGTAGCTTTTAATCAGTTCCTGGATCCTGGATGAAGGGATTTTGGACCATTTCTTTCTACAAAACAATTCAAGTTCAGTTAAGTTTGATGGTCGCCGAACATGGACAGCCCGCTCTCAAATGATCTGAAAACAAAGATTGTTCAACATAGTTGTTCAGGGGAAGGATACAAAACGTTGTCTCAGAGATTTAACCTGTCAGTTTCCACTGTGAGGAACATAGTAAGGAAATGGAAGAGCACAGGGACAGTTCTTGTTAAGCCCAGAAGTGGCAGGCCAAGAAAAATATCAGAAAGGCAGAGAAGAAGAATGGTGAGAACAGTCAAGGACAATCCACAGACCACCTCCAAAGAGCTGCAGCATCATCTTGCTGCAGATGGTGTCACTGTGCATCGGTAACAATACAGCGCACTTTGCACAAGGAGAAGCTGTATGGGAGAGTGATGAGAAGGAAGCCGTTTCTGCATGTACGCCACAAATAGAGTTGCCTGAGGTATGAAAAAGCACATTTGGACAAGACAGCTTCATTTTGGAAACAAAAATTGAGTTGTTTGGTTATAAAAAAAGGCGTTATGCATGGCGTCCAAAAAGAAACAGCATTCCAAGAAAAACACATGCTACTCACTGTAAAATTTGGTGGAGGTTCCATCATGCTTTGGGGCTGTGTGGCCAATGCCGGCACCGGGAATCTTGTTAAAGTTGAGGGTCGCATGGATTCCACTCAGTATCAGCAGATTCGTGAGAATAATGTTCAAGAATCAGTGACGAAGTTGAAGTTACGCCGGGGATGGATATTTCAGCAAGACAATGATCCAAAACACCGCTCCAAATCGACTCAGGAATTCATGCAGAGGAACAATTACAATGTTCTGGAATGGCCATCCCAGTCCCCAGACCTGAATATCATTGAACATCTGTGGGATGATTTGAAGCAGGCTGTCCATGCTCGGCGACCATCTAACTTAACTGAACTTGAATTGTTTGTCCAAAATACCTTTATCCAGGATCCAGGAACTGATTAAAAGCTACAGGAAGCGACTAGAGGCTGTTATCTTTGCAAAAGGAGGATCTACTAAATATTAATGTCACTTTTCTGTTGAGGTGCCCATACTTTTGCACCGGTCAAATTTTGGTTTAATGCATATTGCACATTTTCTGTTAGTACAATAAACCTCATTTCAATCCTGAAATATTACTGTGTCCATCAGTTATTAGATATATCAAACTGACATGGCTGCTGCAAACACCAAAATATTTAGAACTAAAAATGATTAAGATTAATAGGGGTGCCCAAACTTTTTCATAGGACTGTATCTATCTATCATCTATCTATTATCTATCTATCTATCTATCTATCTATCTATCTATCTATAAATCTGCCATCTATCTATCTATCTATCTATCTATCTATCTATCTCCTATCTCCCTATCTATCTATCTATCTATCTATCTATCTATCTATCTATCTATCTCCTATCTATCTATCTATCTATCTATCTATCTATCTATCTATCTATCTCCTATCTATCTATCTATCTATCTATCTATCTCCTATCTATCTATCTATCTATCTATCTATCTATCTATCTATCTCTCTCTCTCTCTCTCTATCATGAAGCATTACATACACATGAGAAATGGGAAAGTACTTATAATAATAATGATCAGAATAATGACAGGACACTAATGTTACAGGGGACCTTTCATCTCCTTCTCCATCTCTTTGGATTCTGCAATAGCTGCTGCTTTGCTGATTCTAACACTTTTGGAATTTTTCCAATATGCTAATTCATCCCTCTTCTGTCAGGTGGGCGGTCCCAGGCAGTCTACTCCAGTAGGACCACCCACTTGATAAAAGAAGGCCTAATTAGCATATTGTACGCTGAAACTACCTGCATTGATTGTTCAGGAATTGTTGGGGGCTAGAGAAGATAATCCAACTGTGCTGTGATCAGTGGGCAATTCCTATAGAAAGATGTTGGAGTTGGTAAAAGGTTCTCTTTGGTGAGAAGTTTTAGGGTTTTATGCACTCATATGCTGAGTGGGGCCGTAGCTTCACAGGGGGTTTTGGGCAGATAAAATGGATGGCCTATTCTCAGGATATGCTTTCAATATTACATTGATGGGAGTCAAACTTCCAGCACCCCATTGATCAGCTGTTTGAAAAGGCTGCCGCACGTTCATGATGAGCAATGTGATCCTTGGCAGACTGTCTCAAGAACTTTTTGCTCAAGCCCAGAGGTCTTAAGACATACCTGCAATTATAAAACAGCTTTTCAACTTCTCCCTATGCATCCTGCATCCCACCATCAAGGGCACCCCAACCACCATCAACCCAGGATGTATCCCAGAGGACAACTACCACTTGTTACATCTACATTGCCGATCCCCACATCACTTCAATAGACCCCAGGAGAGTGAGAGATTTCATAGAAGCCACCCCAGTTACAATGACCAGACCATGACTGACCCCAGTCCCATCCTCTCCTCGCTCACCACTGGGTTGCTGCACTCACCTTGCAAATGGTGTCACAATCTGAAATGATTGTACATGGCGTTACAATTTTCCCACAGAACTGACTGGGGCAACTGAAAGACTACTCACCACTGCTATGGACAGTAACAGCATTTTGCAAATGTAAGCACTGAAACAGCTGATCGGCGGGGGTGCTGAGAGTCAGAAATCGCTGATCTAACAGGACAGGCTGTCAACTATAACTTTAAGACAGCAATTCTAACATTTGTTTCATGTCCCATATAAGGCTCTGTTTACATTGGCATTGCAGACTCCTTTTTATCTTACTGGAAGAATATTGTTTTTTTTTGTTTTTTTAAATCTGTGTTGTCTGCTAAACATCTTTATTGTCCATCAAATGACAGGTCTGGCTTCTGTTCAGGGGCGTAACTACCCCGATAATGGCTGACACAGGGCCCGGGACATTAGGGGGCTCGACGGGCCCCTGATGTTTTTTTTTTTTTTAATAGACTGTTACCTATTAACCCCAGCAGGTAACAGGCTCTATTTACTTACCAATCAACTCTCCTGCTCACCGTCGCTGGCACTTCCCCTTCTCCAGAGGAGGCCGTGATCAGGAGAAGGGATCGGTAAGTGAGGCCACGAACCCTACAAACACTGCTATCATTATACTCTGGGCCTGTGTTATTATGCGTTGCGATGCAAGCCCAGCTCGAATGACGTCTGGTCCACCATTGAAGATGCCCAACATCAGCAGGGAGTGCGCCGGATCCCAGGAGAGGTAAGTAACTGTTTGTCAGTTGGAGTGGGGGGGCCCTATGTCAAATGATTACCTTGGGATCCCACCATTCCACTGCTTATGTTCATGACAGAATCAATGATGAATAAGGGGCCACACGGTGGCTCAGTGGTTAGCACTGCAGCCTTGCAGCACTGGAGTCCTGGTGTTCAAATCCTGCCAAGGGCAACAAAACCATCTGCAAGGAGTTTGTATGTTCTCCCCGTTTTTGCATGGATTTCCATCCCATATTCCAAAAAGACATACTGATAGGGGAAAAATGTACATTGTGAGCTCTATGTGGGGCTCACAATCTACATTTAAAAAAGAAAAAAAAAAAAAAAAAAAAAAGAATCAATGATGAATATGTGAACAGAGCCAAGTTACCAGTTGCTTCCTTTAGGTTACATTATATTTACATACATTTACTTTATGTTGTATCTAGACAGTGACAGCTGCAGGACATCAAGTGCAGAGTGAGTTACCATGAGGAGGAGGAAAGGGTGACGGATTCATTAATATTGACCAGTACCGATTGCAATAATCCAATAAGTAACTGCACAGGGTCACCCCCGATCTCTTTGGCCCAATGCAATTGCTTAGGATTTTTTGTGGGTAACACCACCCCTGAAGATTTCTTCCTAATATCAACAATTGCACATTTACCTTTCATTTATGTGATTTCTATGTTATTATTAAATGTCTTGGGACAATCGAGAAGGGACGCCGGGTGTCCCAATGTTCAGCACCCACTGATCATGAGCATGGGGATCCCATATCCTCTGTATAGAGAGAATGTTGTCTTTGCTTGCTCCATCTGATCTCTATGGCACTGATGGATGGCTGAGTCCAGTGCTTGCTTGTCTTTCATGGATTTCATGATCTCTGTTTGCTGTCATTATATCAGATCCTCTAAAGTTTACTACAGTATAATCAGATCATGGAGTTGGGAAGGAATTTTTTCCCCTGAAATGGGGCGATTGGCATGAGCCTCATGGGGGTTTTTGCCTTCCCCTGGATCAACACTATAGGGGACTGTAGGGTTATAGGTTGGACTTCATGGACTGACGTCTTCATCCAACCTCATCTACTATGTAACTGTGTAACTACTATATGATGACTACTCAGGTTCTGGTCTCGGTAAAATACTTGTGTGAATATCAGATAATTGTGACAGATATTCAAGACCTGGAAATAAATAATGAGGCTTCTAATTCAAAGACCACCACTCTATTCACTTCTATGAGATTGATGGAGATCAGCACCGAGTCAGTGACGGTTATGCTGGTGTACTGCCGATCCAATCACATAGGGGGCTCGAGGATCCCCATTGCCATAACTGGCAGGGATCCGAGTCATCAGAGCTCCAGTACTGAAACCTCTAACTTATGGGTAGGTGACAAATGCTGCTTCCTTGGAGGACTATGAATGATTGTACGCTTCATCTACAGCGTGACAAAATTGTAAAAGAACTCCCAAAAATATCAAACTTCAAGCCCCAAATTGACATCCTTTACACCATGTATTGGATGACTTACTCACTTTTGGTGAAACTTGTGGTGCTCATTGTTATATCATAAGCTGCGCCCCTTTTCCACAAAGCCGTGCCCCCTCCCATTGTCAAGTGAGAAGCAAAAAGTATCTGAAACACTAATGTGCTACAAAAGATGTATGCTCGTTTTTTGTTGAAAATCTATTAAAGAGATTTATACGGTAGTACATTTTGATTAGTAAATCTGCCCCAAGGTGTAAGTACCACCTTAGCGCCATCCAAGTTGATATGACGGCACAGTGGCCCACTTATAGTACAGTACAATACAGTGACAGTCAGCCGGTACCCCGATAATAATCTGCCATTGCTCCCATGTAAGAGCTGTCTACGTTATAGACACAAAAAATAAATGATGTTAGTGGTGACCTCAGTGGTGATCTCGGGGACATGATGTCATCCAGGAGGCGGGAAGAGGACTGAGAGAGAACACTAGACCCTGCGAGGAGGCGAGGGAAGCTGAGAATAAAGGTGTTATCTTCTTTTGTAATCCCATCTTTGATGTAAATGGCGTGACTGCTGTGAAGAAAAACCCTACAGAACTGGCAAATGTCATCTATTATGGGGCTTAATGTTCAAAATATTTAGTACTTTGTTAAAATATTGATAGTGACATCAAAAATGTAAAAAAAAATTGCCACAAATTTCTTAAATCAAAAACATTGTTAAAAAAATGGGAACATTTTCTGATGACACTATCATTTTTAAACTAGCCCCCAGTTTTAAAATAATACCCTAAAAAAGAATGTGATAAACTTACCTATCGTGCACGGTGGGCGGGCATTCAGGGTGCGCCGTCTTCTTCATCCACGCCTCCTCTTCCTGCGATGTCCTTGGGTCCCGTCTAAGTCGTGAACTGACACTGCTAAAAAATGGCCTGGGCGCATGCACAGTATCATGCTGCTTCTACTACGGCTATTGCGCATGCGCCCAAGCCATTTTTTAGCAATGTCAGTTCGTGACTTAGACGGGACCCGAGGACATCGCAGGAAGAGGAGGCGTGGATAAAGAAGACGGCGGACCCTGAATGCCCGCCCACTGTGCACGATGGGTAAGTTGATCACATTCTTTTTTAGGGTTTTATTTAAAAACTGGGGGGTAGTTTAATATAACATTTATGGTGCCTGAATAGCCTTTTTAAAGGCTATTCACGCATATGTGGAGCTCTATCAGCATGATTTTGCTGATAGAGCCCCTTTAAGACTGGTGTGAGTTATAACAAATCAATCGAACCAATATAAACTTCATCCCAATCCTATTTCTGCCCATGTTCTTATGATGTGGGAGGTGAGGCACAGATTGGGGCTTGTGGTCCATGTTTGACACAATAAGGGCGCCAAATGGGCACCTCCATATGATGAAAACTGGCATCGGTAGAATGATGAATTCCCCTCATTCCCTTTAAGGCCCCCTCATAGCGAGGCACAGAAAAGACTGCGACGGAAAATCATCAAGTTTTTAATACGCTTTTGGCGTAGGCTATGCCAATCTTAATGACTTGACCCCATAGTTTCTTCCATATGCACAATTACCAAATGATCCTTGCTTTATGCGGGTCCTTTATTTTTATACCTTTTATTTTATGCCATGTTTGTTCCCAGCCCTTTATACTGTTACTAACGTCTGACAGATGGCGAATAATCTAAAAAATAAAAAACGATTTAGAAAGTAAAACCAAAAAAAAAACAGTACACAACGCCGCCAAAACCGCCATCCCAGGGACATGTCATGATATGTTTCCTAACGTGCTTGATTTAATTAGCATAAGTTGTAATAAGGTGATAATTTCTCTTTAACACAGTAATAGTTTAATCTGGGTGAAGACTTTTCACATCCGTATTTCACACTGTGAATTGCTTCACTTGATCTGTGCCAATACCAAGCCAAATGTTACTGTAAAAAAGGAGTTGCCATGGAAATGGATAAAAGTAACGTTGCCCACATTGATGTTTCTGTTCTACCGTTAATTTTTGATTTCATTGTTATCATCCTTATAAAGGATTATAATCTGGTCAAGGGTGGCCTGCACATGGCGTAAAATATTACGGACACCGTGGAGAATTTCACAATGAAGCGTCGTTGAGGTTATGTCTATGACGTCATGGCTGTCATCGAGGTTCGTACATAATTCTACAATGTGGAAGTATCTGGTTTAAAGGGGATGTAACAATCTGAAATTCCCTTTATTAGCATGAGAAAGAAGAGGCTGCAACTCTGGAGGACTTAGCATGACCATGATCATTCATTTGCCATGTAGTTCCACATTTCTCCTCTAGTGGCCACTCTAGAAGTCAGTGGTTTTCAGTATCTAGCTTTCTAGCGAGTCTTTTTCCTAACATCCAAAATTTGACAGCACTGACATTTGACAGCAACCACATTGCTTACAGACGGTAGACTTTGCTTCCTGCTTACACCCGTAATGCCATATTTTTCTAGAGTAAGGTTGTCTTTCCAAGGATAGGTGCATTGAATTGTAATAGAATAAGTGTGATACTAAAGGAATAAGCATTCATTCTTCTTGATATCTATGGAATCCAAAACTATCTCTGGGATGGAATTGACGGCAACAAATGACGGAATCGGGACCTCCTGTAGAACATTATTATAACCTTGACATCCATAGTGTCCTCTCCATTTTCGTTGGTTTGTGTTCAGCATTGCCATTTTTTGACTGATGACATGTAATAACTGAAGGGCTGACATTTCATTCAAACCTGAACCATATCGATAGGGAATCTTTCACCAGAAACCTGAATATCAAACCAGTCACAGCGCCCTGTCGGGGACAATATTCTGAGCGCCATCATACCTCCAGATAGTCCAATAGATGCTCCATTTCCTTGGAAAAGCTGGAAAAATAAATCTCAAATATAATGGTAGCGTGCTGCTAAAATCTCCAAAGATTTGCTATCATAGCAGTAAGGAGTTGTGGATGGTCACAGCCAACTTCAGGAGAAATGTAGAACTACACAGCCCAGTCATATGAATGTGACCAGCGCCTAGATTTTGACGTCAATGTTAAATAACCAATCGCAGAAGGCACGTGTCATCAGCCATCTGGGTGCACTCATCATTGTGGAAGGCACGATGGATCAGCACAAGTATGCATCTATCCTTGCAGACCATGTTCACCGCTACATGTGAATTGTTTTTCTTCAGGATGATGGCATCTACCAGCAGGACAATGTCATAAAGCTCGCAGTGTACGTGCGTGGTTTGAGGAGCACCAGGATGAGTTTACCGTACTCCCTTGGCCAGCAAATTCCCCGGACTTGAACCCAATCGAGAATCTGTGGGACCACCTCGATCGGGTTGTCCGCGCCATGGATGCTCAACTGCGTAACCTAGCACAGCTGGCCACGGCACTGGAGTCAGCATGGCTCAATATCCCAGTGACCATCATCACAACATCCCCTCTCTTCCTGCACGTCTCGCAGCGGTCCGCTCTGCCAAAGGGGGTTATTCTGGATTTTGACAGGTGGCCACATTAATGTGACTGGACTGTGTATATAGCAACTATCAAAAGAGGTTATCAAGTAAGAGTCAACAGCTGAAGAAGTTACTTCCTTTCTACTACACGGAGGTGAAGAACTGAGTCTTCCCGATACCATCAAACATCCCGATCTTGAGTTTCAGGGGCGATATTCTCAACGCTCCATTGGCATATTCTCTTTTGATTCCACCTTGGTCCTCCATATACCTCTATAGGAATGACTGAAGCTCTATATTTACTCTGTTTTTTTTTTGCAGAAAAAAATAACTTGAGCTACCTGAAGAAATAGCTTGAGGGGAAGGAAACATCAAACACGGAGAAGAAGTGTCCAAACAGTTGCTGGTCTTTTAGATATTTGGTGCTACTCAAGGAGATATAATCACTACTTTCCTTAAAGGCTCAAATGCAACTAGGTTGTGAATATAGATAAGAGGCTATAAAATTTCTACCTGCAGGACAGTAAATAAAACACCTTTAATAAGAATTGCAGCAAGGTTGTATTTGAAAATGATAAAGTAAAAAGTCAAACTGCGGATGGTCTACTTAGATATGGACAGCCGATAAGTCACTTAAGGGGAAAAACATTATTTATTGAATCCGTCACCTTGATATTACTAGACACAGCATAAAAGATCATCTCTGCTCTGCGGAGTCTTTCACAATCCAGAACTCGTCAGATTACATATTAAAACTGCTATTTATTAAACTCTTTTTCTTATATATTATCTTTAAAAATGAACATTTTGTAACATTATTGTGTCGCTTATTTTCTGTCTGGGAAGTTACTGGGATATAGAATAAGGTGAATTAATATGGATATTTTTTTACCTTCATTCATTTCTTTATCAGACTGATGTTATTGGTTGTTAAACTGCAACTGTAGGGGGATGATCTGCAACGTGGTCAATATACCCCTTAGAGAACACACAATGGAGGAGAGGGAGACTCCCTCCCACAGGCTAGATGTCAGAATATGGAGAAGAGGTATAATTTCAGTAGTTCTTTTATGTGGTGTCAGTGTAATAGTTTTGCTCTCCTATGTAGTATCAATAAGCACGGTACAGCACTATGCTAAGGTGTTTAGGCTGTTGTGAAACAAATACTATGAAATAGTTTATTTTTGTCAATTTACAAAATTAAATGAATGAACAAAAGAGAAAGGTAAATCAAATCAATATCTGATGTGACTACTCCAGGGCTGTTTTAATACACTAGGGGTCGTTATTCAAACTTTTTATTAGTGGGCTGCCACCACATAATTTAATTTCCCCTGCCCAAGCTTCACAGAAGGCTCTCTGCCCCCTCAACCACCAATGTTTCAAAAAAAATCTAAAACAAAAAATACTCTAATAACTCCATTATACCATGGACCTGCAGGTTGTAGTGATGTCTGCGGTTTGGCGCTCATTTTGCTTCCCTGAGGCAGACCACTAGCCAAAGGCTGAATAATGGAGCACAGAGCTAATAGCTCCTTGCTCCACTATTGTATCCAACCTCTATCTGTGTCCTTAAAGGGACTCTATCATTAGAATTCCCATTTTTAACTAAGAACACGCCGGAATAGCTTTAAGAAAAGCTATTCTTCTCTTACCTTTTTTTCTGATCCGTGCCGCCTTTCCTGAGAAATTTCTTCTTTCTTCCATATGTAAATGAGTTCTCAGACAGCACTGGGGGCGTCCCCTGTGCTGTCTGAAAACTCTCCAGTGATGTGCCCATCTTCAGCCAAAAGCACTGACTGCGCATGTCCGTCAGCCATTTTCCTGTGGCCTCTTACATTTGGTGCTTGTGTAAGAGGCCCTGTGTGCTGTCTGAAAACTCATTTACATATGGAAGAAATAAGAAATTTGTCAGGAACAGGCTGCAGATCAGAAAAGAAAGGTAAGAGAAGAATAGACTTTCTTAAGGCTATTTTGACGTGTTCTTAGTTAAAAAAGGGATTCTAATGATAGAATCCCTTTAAGGAGTTGAAGGGGCCACACGGTGGCTCAGTGGTTAGCACTGCAGCCTTGCAGCGCTGGAGTCCTGGTGTTCAAATCCCGCCAAGAGGCATAAAACCATCTGCAAGGAGTTTGTATGTTCTCCCCGTGTTTGCATGGATTTCCATCCCATATTAAAAAAAGACATACTGATAGGGAAAAAATGTACATTGTGAGCTCTATGTGGGGCTCGCAATCTACATTAAAAAAAAAAAAAAAAAAAAAGAATCCCTTTAAGGAGTTGAAATCACTATCTGCCACCCAGAACAATTGGACAGCACCAAAAATGTGGGATTGTCCTGCTCAGTTTGGGGCAGTTGAAGGGGCCCCTGCTACCATAGCGCCCAGTGCGGATGCATCGTTGGCCCTATGGTTAAAGTGGCCCTGGACTGCGCTTTGAAGGAGGAGTATTGAAAGTGATGGTATGACCCCGACATAAACCTGATCTCAATTTCATCCAGTCTGTCTGGGATTGCAGGAAGAGACAGAAGGACTGGAGCAAGCCTACATCCACAGAAGATCTGGGCTTAGTTCTCCAAGATGTTTGGTGCAACCTCCATGTCAAGGTCCTTCAAATACTGTCTACAAGTGCATCTAGGAGAATTGATGGAAGGCAAAGGATGGTCACACCAGATATTGATGGGATTTAGATTTGTCTTTTATTCCTTTACCTCGTTTTTGTTAATCGACAGAAATAAACTACTAACACTTCTTACTTTACAACCTATTTTCTACACCTGCCTTAAACTTTTGCATACCTTAAACACTATTCGGCATACGACGAGCTTAAGTATGTCATTTCACTGAAACTCGGGTGTAATTAGCTGGAACAGCTTTAGATAATGGGAAAATTATAACCCGGGGTCTGTTCATTTACTTGTCTGAAGATTGTTTCAATATTGTATGAATCTAGAAACCATTTGAAATCATTTTTAGCTCCCGGTCAGCGACAATCCTGCAACAAATGATCGGATCCCTTCCCTGCATTGTAGAAATCCCTGCCTTACCATATGAGACCAAGACTCTGAATACACAATCGGAGGAACCCTCGAACACCAGGTGCACGGTCCACGGCATCAGTGGTGCCTCGAATTACCAAATCAGAGGTCGTGATAATTGGGTCCTCTGGGCCAACAAGGGAGATTCGAGAGATAAAACAAATCACATTGCCAGATAATTTTCACAAATCTGTTAATTTATTTGTCTTTAATTCTGTGTCCAATTCCCTTTTCTACAACACGACTTGGGGGAAATGAGTTTTCCCTCAAAGATGGTATTTGCTTGCTTTCATGTCTGCGTGGAGGTTTTATCCTCGCATTCACACGTATATGGTTTTTGTCGAAAACAGGGCATTAAACCAGCTAATTACGGAGTATTAAGGCCGTAGCTTTGTTCAGATACTTGGACAAAATCTATGTGACAGGGCAGTGTCTGATTGTAATACGGTCCCTGCGGTTCGGTGCCGCTGTTCTAACCATATGTGACATTTTAAGCAGAGATCATGAACAAAATATTGCAACCAAAGTGGCTCTTAAGGGAGGAATTCTTAATTGTTTTTATTAGGAGTTGCAAACTTCTGCCAAATTCCTAAAGAGCTTTAAAGGCCGGCCCCATCTTAGATTATACTCTTGCCATGAATTAAAACGCTAATGTTCCCGAGTCATCGGAACGCTACGTACACGGAGCTAAAGTCCATTGTGTATTCAGCTGACGAAACTTATTCTATAATTTACCGGAGCCTTGGAAAAAAAAAAAAAAATTCAATTAAAAGTTTGTTTAATATAGTGGCATATTGTTTTCAGGTGAAGTAATACTAGAGGATACTTGTTAAGCCTAATTGCATTTCTTCTTTTTATCACTTTCTTTTATTACGTAAAACTTTTCAATTAAATGATTTAATTACCGTGCGTTTAACTTTCACCAGATTCCTCCTTTGTAGCTCTGAATTTGCACTTTGCTCTTAAGAGGAGTAATAATTATCACGGTGAGGGGGTAAATCCTGTTAATGAACAAATTCAAGTTCAAACAGTTCTGCAGGTTCTGTTATTAAGGCGTCTTTCATAACAGTAATAATGTATACTTTCTGCAGAAATCCCCCGGCTTTTCTTATTAAGCTTTTTCAATGAGACCTTGAAACTTCCAACCTCTTGTCGTTTTAAGGCAGAAAAAAAAAGGAAAAGATTTCAAAAGCCCTAAATTGTTTTGAAAGTTTTGCACTTGTGGTAATAGGAGGAGATAAAAGCGACTTGGAAAAGTGCAGGGGAAAAAAAAAAGAGCTATGTAATTCACGTGAGGCGAAAGGCAGCACTTTAACCAATGCAAAATATGTAACAGGCCACTTTATCGATTGGGTACCAGAACTAATACTGGTGTCTTTTTATGTGGCAATGGGTTTTTTAGTCCCCAATAGGCAAAGAGCACGGGAAATTGTTACAAATGCACTACCTGTAGTTGTACTTCCTATTAAAAACCTATCTATCTATCTATCTATCTATCTATCTATCTATCTATCTAATCTATCTCCTATCTATCTATCTATCTATCTATCTATCTATCTCATATCTATCTATCTATCTCATATCTATCTACCTATCTCATATCTATCTATCTATCTATCTATCTATCTATCTATCTATCTCATATCTATCTATCTATCTATCTATCTATCTCATATCTATCTATCTATCTATCTATCATTTATCTATCTATCTATTTATTTATCATTTTGTGGAATGGGAGACTTGAAAGTTGCACTAGATTTATTATCATTTATGACAGTGCAGGTGCACAGCCCACTGGGAGGGGTATGCCTGATATATTATTTCCATTCCCTCAGCAGAGGCAGGGAATATCAAATCAAATCAAAAGAGCTTTATTGGCATGTCCGAATATACATTTGGCATTGCCAAAGCAAAGAGAGTGGTTGGTATGGTGGGGACGTGGTTGAGTTGGGGGGTACAGGGGTGGATGGGTGATTAGGAGGGGGGTTGGGTTGGGATGAACGGGGGTGGTTGGGTGATTAGAAGGGACAGTAATGGGGTATAACAGTCCATGGGGTTTCATCATCCCCTCAGTTGGTGGCAGGTGGACACGTATTGGACGACGATCTCCGTAGTGGACTCCTCTTCTCCCAGTAGGATGTAGAGTTTTCTCTTTTCATCTACAGAGGTGAAATCTGGGTATATGAAGATGGCTATTAAATACACCAGTCTACATAAATGTCCCCCATATATACTGATGTCTCCATGCTCCTTCTTTATAAGATGTAAGGTACAGTATAGACGGCAATACTACCTTATTGCAGTTTATTGTAATATTGGTGTATTACTACTGAGACCAGCAACAGACAGAGCTCAATAGTAATATTCCTCTGTCGGGCCCTTCACGAGACTCTGACCTGCCTTAGGAACAGATGGCTCCAGTGATTTCACCATTCTGGAGCGGTTCGCAGCAACTGAATTGAAAGTAAAATATTCCTTAGATGACCGTGGTTGCATGCGTCCTTAGGGATTAAATGTATGCGATTAAAGATAGACGTTACCATTGGGTTCCTGATGAGTAAAACTGTAAAGATCTTGCAGTTTTGGTGCCTGTTCAGCTCCTGAGCGGGCACCATGTTTAAATACCCGACATCGGCTGTGCGTGTATGGTAGAGGTCGGCTAGGGCTTAAACTTGAAGTCATGTCTTGATGTTACGAACACTATCTATTAGCTAGAGTGCTAATGAAAATCGTGGTCCCCTCTAGGCCAAGTGATGTATTGCATGACTGACCATTTATAGGAAAAGCCACTGTGTAGTATATAACACTCCCCCCTTCCCCCCAACAATATCAGCCAATTACTGAGATTTTCAGAAGCCGGACCCACATTGATCAAGGGTATCTCATAGGGTAGTTGTTAAAGGGAATCTGTCCGCAGTAAATTGGTTATAAACCTAATCCCAGTACCTTGTAGAGGTCATTCTCCAGTTTCCAAAGATGCCCCTGTAATTCAGCTTTGGAGCCCCATTTTCTTGTAAATCATAGATTTATTCCTATGCAACAGATGTGACAAAGTGATTTGGGGGTATGTCTTAGCTTGCTTGGGTTTTGGTCTTGGCTCTAAATTCGAGAACACTCCATCATTTGAATGTAAATAAAACAGTGATTTCCGTGATAATGGGGCTTCTAAGCTGAGTAACAGAGGTATATTTGGAAATTATAGAATCATCTCTACTAGACACTGGGATTAGGTCTATAACTAATTCACTGGTGACAGATTTCCTTTAAAATTAAGGATTATATGATTATATTTGATCCAAGTTTTTTGTACACATATGAACAATAGCAGAGTCCACAAAGAACAGAATGTGCCAATGTCATAGACTGTCATGGATTCAGAGTTCGTCTTTTACAGAAAATATTTTATGCAGAGGGAAGATTAAGAAGTTGAAGAAGCTCTTTGTCTTTTCATCTTCTAGTACATACCGATAGCCCCAATATATATGTCTTATGAATGTATGTCTTTCCTGGCATTGTAGACCCAAATTTAAAGGAGACTTTTAGCAAAGTTTGTTTGCAAAAATTTTTGATGCATGGAAAATGTAAAGGGCTTTTAAGACTGTTGACTTTCAAAAAAATGACCAGTTCCGGTGAGCTCATACTCATACATGCTCTCTCTAAAGAGACATCTCATTGACTTATCTCCAGAAGAACAAGGAGGAGGTTTGGCAGACTCTGATACATCAAGTTGGCCCACCCCATAGAAATCAGCAAGCTCAATGGAATGTGATCTTATGTATATGGGCATCTTTAGAAGTAAGTCAACCCTGAAGGTGCCCATGCTATCAATAGATTCCACCACCTGAAGATGGGTTGGAATCAGGAGAGGGGTTAGGCAATCCCTTTAAAGCTGTACGAGTTAGGACGGGTTCACATCTGCACCCGGTCTCCACTTTAGCCAATCCGGCGGGTTTCCATCTTCTGACTCGAGAAACTGGATAGGGGGTGGAAACCCGGTGGCCAGTTTCCAAACCCATTTACTTGAATGGGTTTGCAAAGTGACCACGCATGTGCATCTTCTGCCTGTCCTCAAGGAAACCGATTTTTGCATGGCTGACTTTGTGTCCGCTAAAAAAAAAAAAACGGTTTAGCCGCGGACAGGCAGAAGATACACACAGGCGGTCATTTTGCAAACCCATTCAAGTGAATGGGTTTGAAAACTGGCCGCCGGGTTTCCGTCCCCTGTCCAGTTTTTCGGGGCAGAAGACGGAAACCCGACGGGTTGGCTAAAGATGTGAACCCGTCCTTACAGATAACATTTCGATAACTCACATATGAACTCATCGGCTATAGTTTATTTTCTTTTTATGTACATTTTGTAGTAAAGCAGTTCTTTCTAGAAAAGTCCATAGGCATTCTAATAGGGGATAAATAATTAAGCAGAATATGGCACTTGTGTGATTTCTTACCCTTAATTCATAAATCTGCAATAACAGAAGTGGTGATTAGATAACAGAGGCGCTGCCCGCCAGCAAATGTTTATGAGTCCTCTGACTTTGGATTTATGTAATTACCCATTTTGTTATCTCGGGCTTGCTGTGTGGTTAGAGGCTTTACACAACACTTCCACTAACAAACTGATTTACATTAAAAAGCGAAGCTCATGCCTACAGAGCCTATGTTATGTGATAGAGGTATGGATAGAGATACTCGCTATTGACATGACAAAAAACTGTGCAGGTCATACTGATGGGTTTGTAAGTAGCTGCTCACATAGGGCTTAAGACCAGGATGATCATTATAATACCTGCCTGGATAGTGATGGATTTAAGGATTGATATAAATGTATAAACTGGTTACCTTGGGTGATATATATTTATTGTCTCATTGTTTATTATTAGAGATGAGCAAGTACTGTTCGGATCAGCCGATCCGAACAGCACGCTCGCATAGAAATGAATGGACGTAGCCGGCACGCGGGGGGTTAAGCGGCCGGCCGCCGTCAAAGCGATAGTACCAGGTGCATCCATTCATTTCTATGGAGTGTGCTGTTTGGATCGGCTGATCCGAACAGTACTCGCTCATCTCTATTTATTATGTGTAATGAGTGTTATTTGTAATATCAAGACAAAAGTACATATTGCTGATCAGAATATGGATTGGCAATCTTTGCTAATATCTATCTATCTATCTATCTATCTATCTATCTATCTATCTCCTATCTATCTATCTATCTATCTATCTATCTATCTATCTATCATCTATCTATCTATCTATCTATCTATCTATCTATCTCCTATCTATCTATCTATCTATCTATCTATCTATCTATCATCTATCTATCTATCTATCTATCTATCTATCTCCTATCTATCTATCTATCTATCTATCTATCTATCTATCTCCTATCTATCTATCTATCTATCTATCTATCTATCTATCTATCTATCAATCATCTATCTATCTATCTATCTATCTATCTATCTATCTCCTATCTATCTATCTATCTATCTATCTATCTATCTATCATCTATCTATCTATCTATCTATCTATCTATCTATCTATCTATCTATCTATCTATCCATCTACAGTATCTATCTATCTATCTATCTATCTATCTATCTATCTATCTATCTATCTTTCTATCTTTCTATCTATCTTTCTATCTATCTATTTATGATTCCTCTGTATCATGTTTTAATAAGTTTATTCTGCTGATGTGTTTAAAGGGATCTTATCATTCAAAAGCAATTTTTTGTTCCTAACACATCGGAATAGCCTTAAGAAAGGCTATTCATCTCCTACCTTTAGATGTCTTTTCTTGTGGCCCCGAGCATGCACAGTAAGCTCTGCCCGAGGCCCGAGGCCTACAAGTTTCACCGCCTACGCTGGAAGAAGACACAAGAAGAGGATGTTCCTGAAGAAAATGGAGGCAGCGCTGGAGAGTTCTCTTGCAGCATTGGGGACTCCCCCAGTGCTGTTTGAGCACTGAGGACAGCCCCTGGTGCTGCGAGAGAACTCATTTGCATACCAGCGAAAACTGGGATTTCTACCGAATGGTGGCGCGGAGAAGACATCTAAATGTAGGAGATGAATAGCCTTTCTTAAGGCCTTTCTTAAGGCTATTCCGATGTGTTAGGGACAAAAAATTGCTTCAGAATGATATGATACCTTTAATTGACACATTTTTGTGCATTGATTTTTTATGTCTTTTAAATTACACATTTCTATTATATCATTTAAAGGGTGGTATCTCTGTAGTACTGAGATTTCTTGCTTTTCACAACTTCAGGACCTGCCCATAGAAGTCTATAGAGAGAGAGAGGAATGAAGAGCAGGACATAAGACACAAATAACTGCTACTGTTACCATGTGAATATTAGAAAGCTCTTCTGTCACTGCTATATCTTTAAAACAAGACCCTAACACTGCACAGAATGAGTCAATAAATCAATTAACAGTCCCCCCTTCTTGCTCCATAGACTTCTGTATTTAAACTGGATGTGGAGACAGATTTTTACAGCTAAAATGAGGCAAGCAGCCCAATACATGGAGAAGGAAACATATTATTTTATAAGATATATTACAACGTTTCTGAGATATAAGAAATATTTATCCAAAGTTATTTTATAAGAGGAGGCAGAGCTTTAAATGTTTTAATGGTTTGTAATGTTTCAAGAAACAATAAATTGCATATAAGATGTATACAAGAGGCAGTGGCATAACTACCACCATAGCAGCGGTAGCAGCTGCCACAGGGCCCGGGACATTAGGGGCCCGGTGACAGCTGCTACTGCTGCTATCATTATGCTCGGAGGTCTTTTCGGACCCCCGAGTATAATGATCGGGGCCCCCTGTTGGTGGAATACTTTCCACCAACAGGGGGCCCCGAAGCTGCTGCAACGGAGACACAGGAGCTGCAGCTCTGGCTCCTGTCAGCGCTTCAGGACGCTCCC
This sequence comes from Leptodactylus fuscus, assembly GCF_031893055.1. Lineage (NCBI taxonomy): Eukaryota > Metazoa > Chordata > Amphibia > Anura > Leptodactylidae > Leptodactylus > Leptodactylus fuscus. The sequence continues at coordinate 69,579,879 of NC_134273.1, read as the reverse complement.
TCTCTCCCCCCTCCCTTTCTCTGCTGTCCTCTGCCCACCAATGAGAGGAGGAGGCGGGGCTTATCCCTGCCGTCCTGCACAGAAGAGAAGAGGAAGAAGCTGCTCCAGGAAAATGAAACTGAAGATACACAGGTACGTACTGGGGTTACTTATTACTATCAGGCATTTGGGGGGATTACTTGTGTTTTAGTAACTCCATGTGCCTCATAGTAATAGCAGTTAACCCTATCATCTCCCTCACATTAACCCCTGTTTGCCTCACCATAAGAGTTACTGATATGTGAGACATTTGGGGGTAATAGTAATGAAGATACTTTATTATTACCTCCATGTCTCTCACATATCAGTAACTCTTATGTGAGGTACACAAGGCTTAATGTGAGGGACATGATAGGGTTAACTGTTATTAATATGAGGCACATGGAGTTACTAAATTGTAATGCACAGGACCAGATTTTTTTTTATCCACAATTTGTCCTGGTATAGCGGTCAGCGGTGACAGTATTTAGTCCTGTAGGGGCCACTAAGGGACATAATACTGTGTGCAGGGGCCACTATGGGACATAATACTGTGTGCAGGGGCCACTAAGGGACATAATACTGTGTGCAGGGGCCACTAAGGGACATAATACTGTGTGCAAGGGCCACTATGGGGGATAATAGAGCGCGCAGGAATGCGTAGGAGGGACTCGGTCGAGATCTTCGGTGTCGGGGGGGCCCCATGTCAAAAGTTCGCCACGGGGCCCCGCCATTCCTAGTTACGCCACTGACAAGAGGCATTGACACTAATACACAAATGTGCTTGAAATTAAATACAAGGAATGCAGTTGATAAAATCTGTCAGCTGCTGCATTTAGATGATTTCTCGTTTCAGGTTCGCTCAGGGCTCCTAGGATTCTATCTATAAACCATAGTGTATGACACTGTCAGGGCTCCTAGGATCCTATCTATAAAACACAGTGTATGACACTGTCAGCACTCCTAGGAACCTATCTATAAAACATAGTGTATAACACTGTCAGGGCTCCTGGATCCTATCTATAAAACATAGTGTATAACACTGTCAGGGCTCCTGGATCCTATCTATAAAACATAGTGTATAACACTGTCAGGGCTCCTAGGAACCTATCTATAAAACATAGTGTAGAACACTGTCAGGGCTCCTAGGAACCTATCTATAAAACATAGTGTAGAACACTGTCAGGGCTCCTAGGATCCTATCTATAAAACATAGTGTATAACACTGTCAGGGCTCCTAGGAACCTATCTATAAAACATAGTGTAGAACACTGTCAGGGCTCCTAGGAACCTATCTATAAAACATAGTGTATGACACTGTCAGGGCTCCTAAGAACCTATCTATAAAACATAGTGTAGAACACTGTCAGGGCTCCTAGGAACCTATCCATAAAACATAGTGTAGAACACTGTCAGGGCTCCTAGGATTCTATCTATAAAACATGATAGTCTATAGAACACTTTATATTCCACATGTAGCTACAACCAAACATCAAATAATATGAATAGAAAAAAAGAAGGAAGAAATGTTAGAATGCACAGTAAAATGATAAAGGTTAAGGAAGTTTAAAGTATACATATATACGTTCTGTGTTTACAGCCATCCCTACATTGTCTGAAAAAGAGCTATGAATATAGTTTTCTAAGAAAAAGTGCATCGCTGGATGTCGACAATATCGATCACAGGTCACTGAAATATCAGAGATATCACATCACTCTAGACAGTAAAGGTTGATGTCCGTCCACATTCACCATCTCTACTTCTTATTCTAGGGCACTCGTCTCAAAGTAGGTGCAGGCATGTCATTGCCGATCACTATGTGACACCTGTGATACATTTAATTCCTCACACTGCCATTTGATCCAATATATATATATATATATATATATATATATATGTGCGCACAGAATGACAATCCTACACACATTGTTATTTTAGCAATTGCAGACCAGTCTAATCTGTTACAGCTGAGTTTAGCTTTGACAGAATCTTGCAATAGTTACATTGTAACAAATTTCAACTGCGTTAAGGTGTGTTCACATGGTGAAATCTGGCACTAATTTTGAGATGGATTTTGTCTCAATTGATATGATGTTCAATGGGTGGCAGAGATCAGAGCAGGACACTTAAAAAATAAAGCCCTGTTCAAACTTGCTTTGGATTACACAGTTGATTTGACCGCAGACTCTGCAGCGCGAAACACCTCACATACAGGCCCATTCATCTTCATCTAATCAATGGTGGAAAGTGGGGAGCCTGAGGGCCTGAAAATAAAGAGGACTTGAAGTGGATGTCCGTGTCAAATTCGTTTTTATCTTGCCCATGTGAATATCTCCTAATTGGAGGGGGGGGGGGGGGGGGGTGTGACTATGTCTATAGAGACTTGCAACCTCTAATGTAAACATAATGTTGCAGAGTGCAGGAACTTCTCTTGTACCACTACTATATTCTTAAGAACTCTCAGCTATAACAAGATTCTTATTTGTATTATTTGTTTCATATTGTGAATTCAGGCTGAGATCTTCAAATAACAAACACAATATAAATTGTAATAAACTTCGGTAAGCTGTCCCAAGGCAAACGTTTGACATGCGCTCCCCCTTGACGACCTCCCCCTGACCAACCCTACCCCCTGAAGACCCCAACCGACCCCCCCTATATTCCTGCACACGCTATTATGCCCCATAGTGGCCCCTGCATGAACTATTATGCCCCATAGTGTCCCCTGCACACAGTATTATGCCACATAGTGGCCCCTACAAACACTATTATGCCCCATAGTTGTCCCACCACACAGTATTATGCCACATAGTGGCCCCTACACACTATTATGCCCCATAGTTGCCCCTGCACACAGTATTATGCCTCATAATGTCCCCGGAACAAAGTATTATGTCCCATAGTGGCCCTCACACACAGTATTAAATCCCATTGTGGCTCCTGCACACAGTATTATACCCCATTGTGGACCACCCATGAACAATTATTATATTCTGGTGTCTTTTCAGACCCTGGAGTATAATAATTGGAGACTCAGGGGAAGATACAAACATATAAACCACTGTTACTTACCTCTCCTGGGCTCTGGCACACTTCCGGTTGATGTTGGCTATCTTCAATGATGGTCACTTGATCTGGGCTTGCGTCACGCCACATAATGACTTAAGCCTGGCCCACATGACATCAGACGATGTCAACAAGTAGGCCCAAAGCCTTCCGAAGCCCATGAGAGGTGAGTAATAATGTTTTTTTATGTTCCCTCACCTCTCCTAGCCCTCTGATCATTATACTACGGGGTCTGAAAAGACCCCCAGAGTATAATAATAGTGGTATTTGTGGGGTTTTCGCGGGCCCATGGGCCTGCTTACCGATCCTGGCTCCTGCTCACAGCTGCCTACATAGAAGGGGAAGCACTGGCGGCCATGAGCAGGAGCCAGGATCAGTAAGTAAATAGGGCCCGTTATCTCCTGGAGTTACTCCAGCAGGTAATGGCCTATTATAAAATATAAATCTGCAGCGGAAGCGGCTCCCGCTGGGCCCCTAATGTCCCAGCCCCTGTGGTAGCCGCTACCCTGGTAGTTACACCCCTGTCTGCTGTACCATTTAACACTGTTCTCTATACTGGACCCAGGTATAATAAGATTCCATTAAGGACTGGTTTAGCTAGTTTTCAAGGTATGTATAAAAGTGCTGTGAACTGTGTGCCCTGCCCTTATGTAGGACAAGATATAATGTCACCATGTCATATAACACTATGTCACCATGTCAGCTGGTTGCAGTCATCTCATTAACACCATAGGCACAATTACAAGGAAAAGTAACACCTCGATTATGAAGCTGGGGGTAGATAACGTAGGATCCACCACCGACAATTGGTAATGGTCACAGCTCACCTCCTCCCTCCACCTCCATAGTGATATCTCAGGTCACAGAGCATGCCCACAAGGCCACGGCTGAGGATTCTTGTTTCCATGAAGCTATAGTAAAGACATTTTCTGAACTCCTCTTCCCAGCTCCGAGCAATAGCTTAGGAAAGATGACAGTCCCCAAAATAATGTACAGAAAATAAAAGATAATATATTATACAATCAGAAAATAAAAAGAGGATAAAAAATCGCATGGATCAGTATTTGGTGACATTCCCTTTAAGACTGCAGATTTGATTTATACTTTATGTAACCTATAACAGCCTGACTTGTACTGGATGTTGTACATAGAATAAATCTTTACCTAAATTGATAGATATGGCCGTGGAGGATGACGGGTTTGCTGTTCGGACCCGAATCCCTCCGCTTTGTCATCTGCTCTCTGTCGCCGCGCATCTATCTAAGATCTCGTGATTTGCTGTGATGATTATTCATATAGGTTTCTGACTTATGGATCTGTTCCCCGAGAAAAACCGTAAAAACATGTAGGGCTGTGTTATATGGAACAGTCAGCCCCAACCAGAAGGAAAGGCTATGGCGGAGAGTCCTCCATATCTTGACATTTCAAAATGTCTAAGAGGAGTTTGATAAAAGGCGATATAAAAATGTATTTTTTCTCTTTTCACAATTTTAAAAAAGGAAACCTGCGTTTCATATTAAAGTGCAAGTTCTCCCCAGGCATTTGCATATATGAATTTTAATTCTAGATATAAAATTATCCCAAAACAGACGACGCTGAGAGGTTTAGGCACTCCATCTGATTTGTTGCCGCCGTAAAGTTTATTGTCTTTATGACTCCTACACTTCATATACCGTATAATCGCATTTTGTCTCCACAATTAAAAGATCCTGCCTTTGTTTCGGCTCTAACCACAATTTTTCCACAGTTTTTCGTGTTTTTTTCTTTTTTTTTTTAGACATTATAAATTTCACAGCTGATTAGGTAAATTATTTCAGGGTGTAAGTCAGGATGAGATTGCATTAGCGCTCTTTAAGATGATGGCTACACGGCAATGCAAAGTCAATTACAGGAACTTCAACGTACAGTATTTCTACCGAAGAAAGAACAAGTGCGCCATTGATACAAAAAAATATATTTGGAATATCTTGTCCCCCATACATAGGGGGACGCATAGGATTTTATTGCAGCTCATTGGAGACCTTGTCCCCAAGTGCTCATGCGCGTGTCTAGGGGCATAACAAATAACCATGGGGTCCCATAGCAAAACATGTAATGGGTCCGCACTCTACTATGACCATGATAAGCAGCAAGTTCATACCATGAAATGTGTATTATTATATATATATATATATATGAAGTGCAAGATAATTTATTACACATGGGGAATAATGCATACAGGGTTGTCACCGCACAGGTATATTGCACACAGTCATGTCACAGTACAGAAATAATGTACACTGTGGTATCACAGTACCAAGATAATATAAACTGTGATATTACAGTAACAGGATAATTTACAGAGTGATGCTACAATATATGAATAATTCCTAGTGATATCACAGTGCAAGGAGAATGTACAGAGTAACATCACAGTACAGGGATAATACACAGCCATGACACAGTAGGACAGAAATAATGTACATAGTGATATCACAGTGTCCGTATAATATGCACAGTCATATCACAGAATAGGGATAATGTACACAGTGATGTCACAGTATAGGGATAATACACACAGTGATGTCACAGTACAGGATAATACACACAGTGATGTCACAGTACAGAGATAATACACACAGTGATGTCACAGTACAGAGATAATACACACAGTGATGTCACAGTACAGGGATAATACACACAGTGATGTCACAGTACAGAGATAATACACACAGTGATGTCACAGTACAGAGATAATACACACAGTGATGTCACAGTACAGGGATAATACACACAGTGATGTCACAGTACAGGGATAATACACACAGTGATGTCACAGTACAGGGATAATACACACAGTGATGTCACAGTACAGGGATAATACACACAGTGATGTCACAGTACAGAGATAATACACACAGTGATGTCACAGTACAGGGATAATACACACAGTGATGTCACAGTATAGGGATAATACACACAGTGATGTCACAGTACAGAGATAATACACACAATGATGTCACAGTACAGGGATAATACACACAGTGATGTCACAGTACAGAGATAATACATACAGTGATGTCACAGTACAGGGATAATACACACAGTGATGTCACAGTACAGGATAATACACACAGTGATGTCACAGTACAGAGATAATACACACAGTGATGTCACAGTACAGAGATAATACTCACAGTGATGTCACAGTACAGGGATAATACACACAGTGATGTCACAGTACAGGGATAATACACACAGTGATGTCACAGTATAGGGATAATACACACAGTGATGTCACAGTACAGAGATAATACACACAATGATGTCACAGTACAGGGATAATACACACAGTGATGTCACAGTACAGGGATAATACACACAGTGATGTCACAGTACAGGGATAATACACACAGTAATGTCACAGTACAGGGATAATACACACAGTGATGTCACAGTACAGAGATAATACACACAGTGATGTCACAGTACAGGGATAATACACACAGTGATGTCACAGTACAGGATAATACACACAGTGATGTCACAGTACAGGGATAATACACACAGTGATGTCACAATACAGAGATAATACAGTGATGTCACAGTACAGAGATAATACACACAGTGATGTCACAGTACAGAGATAATACACACAGTGATGTCACAGTACAGGATAATACACACAGTGATGTCACAGTACAGGGATAATACACACAGTGATGTCACAGTACAGGATAATACACACAGTGATGTCACAGTACAGAGATAATACACACAGTGATGTCACAGTACAAGGATAATATACACAGTGATGTCACAGTACAGAGATAATACACACAGTGATGTCACAGTACAGGGATAATACACACAGTGATGTCACAGTACAGGGATAATACACAAAGTGATGTCACAGTATAGGGATAATACACACAGTGATGTCACAGTACAGGATAATACACACAGTGATGTCACAGTACAGGGATAATATACACAATGATGTCACAGTACAGAGATAATACACACAGTGATGTCACAATACAGAGATAATACACACAGTGATGTCACAGTACAGGATAATACACACAGTGATGTCACAGTATAGGGATAATACACACAGTGATGTCACAGTACAGGGATAATACACACAGTGATGTCACAGTACAGAGATAATACACACAGTGATGTCACAGTACAGGATAATACACACAGTGATGTCACAGTACAGGGATAATACACACAGTGATGTCACAGTACAGGGATAATACACACAGTGATGTCACAGTACAGAGATAATACACACAGTGATGTCACAGTACAGAGATAATACACACAGTGATGTCACAGTACAGGGATAATACACACAGTGATGTCACAGTACAGGATAATACACACAGTGATGTCACAGTACAGAGATAATACACACAGTGATGTCACAGTACAGAGATAATACACACAGTGATGTCACAGTATAGGGATAATACACACAGTGATGTCACAGTACAGGGATAATACACACAGTGATGTCACAGTACAGGATAATACACACAGTGATGTCACAGTACAGGGATAATACACACAGTGATGTCACAGTACAGGATAATACACACAGTGATGTCACAGTACAGAGATAATACACACAGTGATGTCACAGTACAGAGATAATACACACAGTGATGTCACAGTATAGGGATAATACACACAGTGATGTCACAGTACAGGATAATACACACAGTGATGTCACAGTACAGAGATAATACACACAGTGATGTCACAGTACAGAGATAATACACACAGTGATGTCACAGTATAGGGATAATACACACAGTGATGTCACAGTACAGGGATAATACACACAGTGATGTCACAGTATAGGGATAATACACACAGTGATGTCACAATACAGGGATAATAAACACAGTGATGTCACAGTACAGGGATAATACACACTGTGATGTCACAGTACAGGGATAATACACACAGTGATGTCACAGTACAGAGATAATACACACAGTGATGTCACAGTATAGGGATAATACACACAGTGATGTCACAGTACAGGGATAATACACACAGTGATGTCACAGTACATGATAATACACACAGTGATGTCACAGTACAGAGATAATACACACAGTGATGTCACAGTATAGGGATAATACACACAGTGATGTCACAGTACAGGGATAATACACACAGTGATGTCACAGTACATGATAATACACACAGTGATGTCACAGTACAGAGATAATACACACAGTGATGTCACAGTACAGAGATAATACACACAGTGATGTCACAGTACAGGGATAATACACACAGTGATGTCACAGTACAGGGATAATACACACAGCGATGTCACAGTACAGGATAATACACACAGTGATGTCACAGTACAGGGATAATACACACAGTGATGTCACAGTATAGGGATAATACACACAGTGATGTCACAATACAGGGATAATAAACACAGTGATGTCACAGTACAGGGATAATACACACTGTGATGTCACAGTACAGGGATAATACACACAGTGATGTCACAGTACAGGGATAATACACACAGTGATGTCACAGTACAGAGATAATACACACAGTGATGTCACAGTACAGAGATAATACACACAGTGATGTCACAGTATAGGATAATACACACAGAGATGTCACAGTACAGGGATAATACACACAGTGATGTCACAGTACAGAGATAATACACACAGTGATGTCACAGTACAGAGATAATACACACCGTGATGTCACAGTACAGGATAATACACACAGAGATGTCACAGTACAGGGATAATACACACAGTGATGTCACAGTACAAGGATAATACACACAGTGATGTCACAGTACAAGGATAATACACACAGTGATGTCACAGTACAGAGATAATACACACAGGGATGTCATAGTACAGAGATAATACACACAGTGATGTCACAGTACAGAGATAATACACACAGTGATGTCACAGTATAGGGATAATACACAGTGATGTCACAGTACAGAGATAATACACACAGTGATGTCACAGTACAGGATAATACACACAGTGATGTCACAGTACAGGGATAATACACACAGTGATGTCACAGTACAGGGATAATACACACAGTGATGTCACAGTACAGGATAATACACACAGTGATGTCACAGTACAGAGATAATACACAGTGATGTCACAGTACAGGGATAATACACACAGTGATGTCACAGTACAGGATAATACACACAGAGATGTCACAGTACAAGGATAATACACACAGTGATGTCACAGTACAGAGATAATACACACAGTGATGTCACAGTACAGAGATAATACACACAGTGATGTCACAGTACAAGGATAATACAGACAGTGATGTCACAGTACAGGGATAATACACACAGTGATGTCACAGTACAGAGATAATACACACAGTGATGTCACAGTACAGAGATAATACACACAGAGATGTCACAGTACAGGGATAATACACACAGTGATGTCACAGTACAGAGATAATACACACAGTGATGTCACAGTGCAGAGATAATACACACAGTGATGTCACAGTACAGAGATAATACACACAGTGATGTCACAGTACAGAGATAATACACACAGTGATGTCACAGTACAGAGATAATACACACAGAGATGTCACAGTACAGGGATAATACACACAGTGATGTCACAGTACAGGGATAATACACACAGTGATGTCACAGTACAGAGATAATACACACAGTGATGTCACAGTACAGGGATAATACACACAGTGATGTCACAGTACAGAGATAATACACACAGTGATGTCACAGTACAAGGATAATACACACAGTGATGTCACAGTACAGGGATAATACACACAGTGATGTCACAGTACAGGATAATACACACAGTGATGTCACAGTACAGAGATAATACACAGTGATGTCACAGTACAGGATAATACACACAGAGATGTCACAGTACAAGGATAATACACACAGTGATGTCACAGTACAGAGATAATACACACAGTGATGTCACAGTACAAGGATAATACACACAGTGATGTCACAGTACAGGGATAATACACACAGTGATGTCACAGTACAGGATAATACACACAGTGATGTCACAGTACAGAGATAATACACACAGTGATGTCACAGTACAGGGATAATACACACAGTGATGTCACAGTACAAGGATAATACACACAGTGATGTCACAGTACAGAGATAATACACACAGTAATGTCACAGTACAGAGATAATACACACAGTGATGTCACAGTACAAGGATAATACACACAGTGATGTCACAGTACAGAGATAATACACACAGTGATGTCACAGTACAGAGATAATACACACAGTGATGTCACAGTACAGGGATAATACACACAGTGATGTCACAGTACAGAGATAATACACACAGTGATGTCACAGTACAGAGATAATACACACAGTGATGTCACAGTACAAGGATAATACACACAGTGATGTCACAGTACAGGGATAATACACACAGTGATGTCACAGTACAGGGATAATACACACAGTGATGTCACAGTACAGGGATAATACACACAGTGATGTCACAGCACAGGGAGGATGCACACAGTGATGTCAGCAGTGTCCCCTTAGCTATTGAGCACCACAACAGTAACTGTGTCTGCTACCCTGGCATATTGTAGTGGAAAATTCCTTGATAAATCCTTCCTATAATATTTTTCAGTTCTTTATTGATGCAAAAAATGGCTGATTTGTCCAAGTCATACTGCAACTAAAGCTACTGTATATTCACACAACAGTGAGTACTGGCGGCATGACGTGTGTTTTTTTACCGGACGTCTCACGGCATCATTAAATTCAATGTCAGTGAATGGGGCCTATTCATTTGACTGTTATTTTCCTGATTTATTATAATGGACCATCAACATATAGGTCCATATAGGTCCATACATAGGTATTTTTGTCTGTTTTCACAGACCCCTTCATACACTAGGAGGGGTACACTAAATGCATGGGGAATCCGTGAAAAATGGACGCTTGTATCAGCTGTTTTGCACCCCAATCTTGTGAATGTAGCCCTAAAAAGCAAGGTAAGGTCAACCTAAGAAAGTCTATAAATGGTCACCCAAGTCATCAGCTCAGAAGTCAGCAACATGGCAGCTGAAATGGCCAACACTAGATGGAAGGGCTTCTTGTTTGGGGAGTTCTTGTGCTGAAAGGCAAGCGCTAAATGTTTTGACTGCCAAAGTCAATTAAATTATCGGACTAGTTGTCAAGGCCTAGGTGACTACTAGCATCAATGTGGCCTGCACAGAGGAGTTCATGACCTTCCCTGGTGGCACAATATTGGGGGACGGTCTCGTTGCCAGACCTGGTCAGAAGGTGGTTAATTGCCATGCCTTGTTTTTTTGACTGAGGGTTGCAGCGAGGTCCTTTTCGTATTCAACGCTGATTCCTTCCAGCCATCCACAGTGTGGTTTGATATACTCACCATGACAACCAGCATCTATGAGCATACAAATAATAGAGACAAAAGATTAGCATGCAACGAGAAGTACAATAAGTTTCTTATTTAGCATTTAGATAACTGTCTTTCCTTCGGTGCAGGCTTCAAAGTTGAACCCAGTTTAGACCAAGAGGATTAATTCTTTCTCCCACATGCTTCATTGAATCTCTCATTACCAAACTTTGTCTGTATTGATGTAAGATTTGATTGAAGATTAGAACATTTAGCAGATTTTTGCTTTTTTGAATGTATCAGGCCTTTTCAAGCACGGAGCGCAGTGCCCAGTGGTCAATACCCTCACTTTTATCCAATGTCTGCTTCATTTAAACTTAATCAACTCCATCAATGAACTGGAACAGGGAATCATTCTTTCGCGGTAGAATGTTGATCTTTTTGTTGATTCTCTGCTTCTGCTCCCAATCCATCTGCATTAAACCTAAAACCACGGAAAGCGTGATCAGGGTCCCTCTTTTATTTCTAATAAATATGATAATCAAAATTCTGTTTGATAGTATTTAAAGCGGGGCCGCCATCAATACGCCCGCCATCCGGTGTCAGCTCGCTCCCCAGATTTGATTTCCTAAGTGTTTATTTTGTGTGTATCTTTTTTTCGCCCCCCCCCCTCCTGACATTAGATATTGTTCATACTGCAAAATGATGCATCTTTTGGAGAAAGGCCTCATATGTCACATCCAAAGAGTGAAGCAGACCGATTGGCTTTATGAATTATCTGCCTTGTTGCGGTGAATTATTTGCACTGTTTCCCTACCAGTCAACAAGTTTCACAGGTATAGTGCAGATCAATCAAAGATGACAGAGCGCGTGTGAAGCTTTTACTGTGGAAGTCTGGACCGCTTGTCCTTGCTTTTTGGCTCCGGCATCTGTATATCATTTTTATACTGCTACCAGTAGAGCAATTTCAAAAGTATTTGCAAGGAAAATGTATGTCCCCATCTGTTCGTACGATCATAAATGTGCCACCTTCAGAGGCTCTCCATTGGTAATCATATCTTTAATGATCAGCAAACTTGTGATATATAACAGTTCTCCGAAATGGGGGTTTCTCTTCTTTATTGTGATTGGCTGGAATAAATGGCTTTTCCATATGTTAGGGAGATAAAACATAAGATTAGTAGTGGCCGTTTCTTTTATTAGTAAACAAAGGGAACAGTGCATTCAAATGGAGTCTTTACGTAAAACAACCTTTAATAAACCCGGTAACAATGCAATCGGCACGGAGACACGGCAGAACATCTTTCATAGCTGACAACCCTATTAGGTGGTTCCCCCCCCCCCCCCCCCGAAGTGGAACAATGCTGAGTAATTTGACAATCGTCTGAGCTTTAAGGACTGATAATTAGAAAGCTTTGTAGGGTTCTTCGTTTTATGGCCTTTTTTATGGTTCTGTATTCCGTACGCTGTGAATTTTGTAGCCAAAAGTCTTCCCAAAAATGTCTCCTCTCCCTGTGTTGGGTACGGACCTGCCTAATAATGTAAAAAATTTTTTTTTAATGCTTGGAATAGAAAGACCTTTATACGTCGGGGGGCTCTGTCTTTAGTTAAGACGACGGAGTGGAATATGATTTAATGTGACAATTACAGGTGCCATAAGAAATCTTACCCACAGCCTTTGTTCGTGCTAATCTCAGTGGACTGTCATAGAGCCTGCTGGGTAATAATCACCTTGAGACGTTTCAGGAAGGTGTCACTTATTTCTAGCATTGGCGCGCGTACAGTATATCTCTCTGCGACTGGAAAGTGAATTCGTTTCAGAGCTCACAGGGAGTTTTGGACAAGAATGTGAATAGTCCTGGAAATTGAGCTGTTACATTCTGACTGTCCGCACTCAAGCTATAATAAGACACACATATGTACTCGATTCCACCAGGAAAACATTGCCGTGGTCTTCTGCTCTCGCATATCCTCTGCAGACTTGAAGGAAATTTACAAGTGAAATGCAGACCTCTGTGAAATGAACTGAGATTTTAGCAAATGTATCCATGCATATGATCCCGAATATTAACTCAGTTACGGAGCCGAGTAGACTGCGATAAACCTGGTGGTTAGTAACACCAAGCAGCAAGGATTGCATCAGCAGCCATGCAGTGCAATGAACAAAGAGGTGGGAAAATATTAGTCATAGGCTGCAGAATAATAAAATAAAATCTGCCATATATATATATATATATATATATATATATATACTGTCTGCAGATTCATTCTTAGTAAATAGAGATGAGCGAGTACTGTTCGGATCAGCCGATCCGAACAGCACGCACGCATTGAAATGAATGGACGTAGCCGGCACGTGGGGGGGGGGGGGTGTGTTTAAGCGGCCGGCGTCAAAGCGGAAGTACCAGGTGTTTCCATTCATTTCAATGCGTGCGTGCTGTTTGGATCGGCTGATCCGAACAGTACTCGCTCATCTCTATTAGTAAACAGTGATTTCCCAATTTTATCATATTCCTGGAGGATAACATGCAATAAATCCAGAATTCTTACTGATTGATTTCTAAATGTATGTTTTTATAGCACCAAAAATTTCGGTCTAGTTGCAACCTCCACTAGAGGTGCCAGAGAGCAAAAAAAAAAAAAAAATAAAGTACTGGTGGAGTCTATCAACACATCTGGGCCAGTTTTCTAGTGTAAATAAGTGTTTAGGTGGCCCATAAGGTCCTTTCTTGCTCCAAAGATGTGCCCGTTTTGGAGCCTACTTGCCAGTTTGGGCAATGTGGTGGAGCCTGGGGTAGGGTTGCTTGGCCCTACATATTTATTATAAGGCATGCCAGTTTTGTGCATGCTTTATAGAGGAATTCTATGCCATTTCCTGACTGGCAAAGACTTTGATTCTGTTGCCTAGGCATGTACCTTTATAATTCAGGTATGGCAGCCAAGACCTATATCAATGGATTATGGATTGCAATGTATAAGCAGCATGCAGTGTTTTCTGAGTTTCCGCAAATGGCCACTACAGGCAGATAGAACTCAATTTCATTCTCTGCAGACACTTTGGTGTGAAGATTATAGTAAGAAAATAATTATTTTGGATCTGATTAAACAATGCTAAATAGTAAGGGCAGACATTCAGGATATAGGAGGCCGTACACTTTAGTTGAATTATCAAAATGGTGAAATTTAACAACAAATTATATTTTTTGCCAATCTATGAGAAATAGTTATCATCTTCAATGAAGTAGGCTATGTGCAACATTTTGACCTCATAGTAGCTGTTTCAATGAAAGAATGTTTCCATGAAGATTGCTCAGCCCTCATCTGGTGTTCAATGGATATGTATTGGCCAGATTAAACAATGGCTAAGATGGACTAAAATGTACATGGTTGTGTCTGCAGAAAAATCATTCATGATCATGACCAACAACCCAACAGTAGTAAGTTGTAATGTGTATTTTTCAAAATCTGTTCACTTATCATGTACCCACTCTAAAGTAAATGATGGGCTGGACAACTGATACACAAACTGCATCAATATTTGTGCACACAGGCACATTATCTATCTATCTATCTATCTATCTATCTATCTATCTATCTATCATCTATCTATCATCTATCTATCTATCTATCTATCTATCTATCTATCTATCTATCTATCATCTCCTATCTATCTATCTATCTATCTATCTATCTATCTATCTATCTATCATCTCCTATCTATCTATCTATCTATCTATCTATCTATCTATCTATCTCCTATCTATCTATCTATCTATCTATCTATCTATCTATCTATCTATGTCTCTCTCTCTGTGTCTCCCTCCCTGTATCTTAAAATTTTCTGTGTCCTAAAATTAGGTAAATTCCTGTCATTTTTATTGAACAAAAACTAGACCAAAATGCAGAAGCAGTATGTGAAATCCATAGGAATGAAGAGGGTAAATAGTAACCAGGTGCTGCTAATCAAATGCCCTTGATTAATTGATCATTAACAGATGTATACTAGCTTTGGCAGTTTGCTGGTCTGGAGCATTCAGACATGCTTTAATACAATGCCAAGGAAGAAAGGCATCAGCAATGATCTTAGGGAAGATATTGTTGATCAATATGGGAAGGCTTATATGGACATTTCCATACACTTTGAAGTCCAATAGAAAGATCATTCACAACTAGGAAATATTCAGTGGACAGTTTACCGTCTTCTTACTAATAACTTAAAGAAGATAGCTTAAAATAACTTCTTTAACAAACACCTGTTACTTTAAGGTCCGATTTAATAATACTGTGCATAGCTATGTACTACCATTGTTGTTCCCACAAGAAAATGTTACCCTGTCCACATGCAACTGTCAAAGACTACAAAATTTTAAAACTAAGAGTATGTTCAGGTGGAGTTAAGGGAATAGGAATTTGAGTTGGACATCCATCTTAGATTTCTCTTTATTTTCAAGCCCAATGGCTTTCTGCTGTGCCTTTCTCCTTTTTATTGATGGTTAGGCTTAGATGAATAGGCCTAATGAATGGGGCGCCCTGGGCCAAGAACGAGTAGGATGATTATTTTTTCAGCCTCCTGCTTCGATCTCTGCCTTTCATTGAATGCAATGGAACATAGAATCAGGGTGCAATCTGACGCTGATTTTGAGTCAATTCCAAACGTATCCAAACACCTGTTTTATTGGTAAAATTTTATAACCCTTGGTCACTGCATGAAGCCACAACATTTGCACAAATCCTTATACTCTGGGTGAAGTGATATTGTACACTCGATTATGAAAATTTCCACCACCAAGATGTGTATGATCCCCGGTATATTCATTCTCATACTCTTAAATAGCATCACAAGCCTGTAATAAAATACTGACCAGCATCTTATGTTAATTATTCCTTTCTTAGTTTTAGAAGGGATGCAAAATGCAAAAAAAATGTCATGTATGCAAGTGTGCGTGTAAGTATGTGACAAGAAACAAAATCAGCATTTTCAGCAACCTAAGAGCAATACGGCTTGACAGCTTTCTCAGACTTGCAGACCTATGTGTTACAGTTGCTAAATAAAGTCTTTAAAAAGCATAGCCAGCTTAATACTGTCATATTGGATAAGAAGGTGCGTGTCTTTGGAGACCAAGAACATAGTGGGAATTGGCCCCAGATGAAATCCTTAGTCTTTCACTAACTCACTGCAAATTCATTGCTATTTTCCCATTATACTATTTAGCCTATGTATGTAAGGGAAAGCATGATACATATAGAAAAGAAACCGTTCAAGAAATAAAAGGTTAATATTAAATAATGTTATAACATCATTATCTTACATACAGTACAGTGGTGTTAAAGGGGTTTCTGAACAAAAAAAATGTTGTTGTTTTTTTTAAAAAAATGTCTGTTAGTGCTATTAATAGGTTAATAAATGCACCCGTATACCTTTTAGCCTGTTTGGAGTGATTTCTGGGTGTCTCTGGGAGCTCCTGGGAGCTCTTGCATTTGTTTACAGGCTTCAGCTTCCTGCTATGTAAGGTTTTTTTTTACACTTGCTCACGGCGTCCAAATTGTGCATTCCTCCAGGTTTCCGTCTTTAGGCCCAGCGAAAGTGGACAGGGGACGGAAACCCAGCGGTCAGCTTTAATAACCATTCACTTGAATGGGTTTGTAAAGGTGACCGCCCATGTCCACCTGCGGCCTGTCCGCAGTTTTTTTTAGCAAGACACAAAGTCGGACCTGCAGGACTTGCTACAGGGAGAGAGCTGTTACACTACATATGCATGTAGCTGCTCTGTTCGAAGTCGATGGGTTGATGAAGCCAAGTATAAAGCCTGGCTACCTTTGTTAGAAGAATAGACTTTAACACTTGGGCCCCATTTGGTGTAAACACCACGATTTGCCCAAGAAACCTCTGTGAACTTTCTGTCTAGAGCACAGTGGAAAGAACTGTGATGTGTTGCTGCTGCAGTTTTTCCCACAGAGCTTTGTTGCTGCAGGACGCTATGTGGAGCCTTACCCTAAAGTGGTTTTTCCATTTCCCTCTCTCACTGCCCTCTCTTCTCACCTCCTGTATTCTTCAGCAAGCTGGTGGACAGGCTTTGAATGTTTGATGAACAGGACACTATGAAGTACCTCAGTAGGTTTAGACATTGCCTTTACCATGAGAGATTATTTATTATGACTACTAGAAATCTATAATAATGCAAATCAATAATATCCACAGTAAATGTATATTACATTACACAGGTTTGGAGAGAAAAAAAATTGGACTTGCAGCAAACTATCATATCAGTTATCATTGTGTTTACATAGAAAGATAACTTACACTCTTAACTTTTAGCAGTTAATGCAATTATCTGACCAAATAGCAGGAGATAACTCTTAACTCTGAGAGCAAGTGTGATCTGAGAACTCAGCCCCCCTACCCTCCAGAGGTCAGTGAGTAATATCACCCCTCCTATAACCCTATAACACTAGATAAGGAGAGTTACCAGGCTGGATGCCTTGACAACATTGTGTATACAATATAAAGGAATAAACTAACATAACAGGTAAATGAAGCATTTTTAAAGCAATGTATTTAGGAAAACTCTTGAATTTGCATAAGCTAGCAGTATAGATAGGATCCTTGAGATAGGAATACTCCTTTAAATGAGGAGGTAGTGCATATGTGCAAGCATCTCTCCATTTATTGGTCTAGATCAGGGGTCAGCAACCTTGACACTCCAGCTGCTCTGAAACTACAACTCCCAATATGCTCCATTCACTTCTATACAAGTTCCAAAAACAGCAGAGCTAGTATGCATGCTGGAGTTGTAGTTTTACCCCAGTCTAGATTTACAGATTAACGTACTCAGACAGTCTGAAACTATGGCACAGGCTGAATGATCAATCTGGCGTATCGTTCAACTGTCTAGTCCAGGGGTCAGCAACCTTTGGCACTCCAGCTGCTGTGAAACTACAACTCCCAACATGCTCCATTCACTTCCATGTGAGTTCCAAGAACAGAAGAGCAAATATGCATGCTGGGAGTTGTAGTTTTACAACAGCTGGAATGTCGAAGGTTGCCTACCCCTGGTCTAGTCTATGATTATACCACCTTTTAGTTGGCTTACTATGAGCTAGAATATTAAAACACAATTTTGGCACACCAGTGACCAGTCGTAAGCACAATAATAAATTTGTGCCATTGCCTATTGACCTTACGGCAGCATTCCCCAGTTCACACGGGTTCAGTTTTAGCCATCACCCACATAGGAGACCAAGATAATAAAGAAACAGAGAAATAGAAACTCACAAGACTTTACACAAGAGAACGACTCCGACTTTTATTTTCAGATATTGTTTTGATTTTGGGGACTTGCCCTTTAAGAGAAATGTTAGATTTGCATATTCAGTGACAATATTGCATTCAGCAATGCACATATTTTACTTAGAAAAGTTTCCTTGGATTCCTTCAATGATTTTCATATTCAGTTTCTTACCTGTACTTTCTTATAATTAGTTTTATTGATATCTCAATCTACAAATGTCTTCCACAGAAGGAAGGAAACACTTTACATTCTGAGATTTATCACGGCACTCTAGGGAAATAAAAGCTGCAATATGTATATAATATGTGGGAAATGTAGTTATTACATGCAGAAAGAAATTCTGTTTACTTTTCAAAGCCTTGTTTCTAAGAAATATGGGACTATTCCCCGAGGATGATGGCCAATGTCCTTATTTTTTGTAAAGATTTTTATTGTCATTTTCAAGTCGTGCAAATAAATGGGAAAGTAAATCTATTTTCTAAGCAAAATGTGATGCGAGTCCAAAAATTATAACTTCTCTGGTATGCAAAGACGGGGAACCAGATATACCATTTTATTAAGACTTAGAATGAAAGTTTTTTCTCCAGCTCTTTATGTTGATGACCTAATCTTAGGATAGGATATATTACTACGGTATGTTTCTATAGTCACATGTATTATCCATTTGTGAAAAGTTGTTTATAACTGTATGTATGCCTTAAGTCCCTTTAAAGGGAGTCTGACGCCAGAACCCACAGTATATACCGAGCCCTACAGAAAGATAGGTTACTCCTCATTAACATCTGCGTTTGGTAATCAATTCGGGGAGTCTACATGGGGACCCCCAAACAGACTACCGAACGCATTTGCAAGCGCTGTGCAGTAAAAGCACATGGATTCCATAGACTATAATGGGGTCTGTGTGCTTGCTGCGAGATCTCCGCACGAGTCATGCAGAGAGGAAAGTAGATTGTGAAGTACTTTCCTGTCCACATGTTCCCTGCGGAAATCTGGCAGCAAGCACACGCACCCCATTATAGTCTATGGGATCCATGTGCTTTTACTGCACAGTGCTTGCAAATGCGTTTGGTATTCCGTTGGGGAGAGGGTTCCCCATGCGGACTCCCCCGAATGGAATACCAACACAGATTTGAATGAGGGGTTAGGGTCACATAAATCAATCGGTAGTGTCTCATATGGATATTGACAAGAACAGCAATAGCTTGGCAACTGAGGCACCAATTCTCATTGGGACCACCATATTATTCATATGACCCTAACATATCTGTTTGTGGGGTTGATATGTTGGGTTGTGCTGACAGACTTCCTTTAAAGAGAACCTTTCATCACCTCAGCCAAGTCATTTAATGGGCGCAGCTTCACAGGTTCTGGTGCAGTTGGAATTTTTTCTCAGTCCTTGCCATTCCCGAGCAATAAGTGCTAGCAGTTTTGGTGCTTTGTACTGTCAGGAGTGTGGTGTCAGGCAGGAGCAGACAAGGGGTGTGATTCTGAGCTCTGTCTCTGATTAGAGCTCAGAATCACTCCCCTCTGTCCTGATCCTGACTGACACCACCCACCTGACAGTCACTCCCCTCTGTCCTGGTCCTGACTGACTCAACCCACTTGACAGTAAAGAGACTAAATAAGATGTCAAGATCCAAATCTAACAGCACTGATCACTCAGGAATGGAGAGAGCTGGATAAAAATTTTCAACTTTCATTGGAGTGATGTCTATTAATAGCTACTAAGAACTGGAATTGAATACACATTGCCTAGGGACCCATCTGGCCCTATACATCAGCATTACCCTGTCTTTTGATAATTTTTCTTTATCAGCATACCATGTTCCTTTTTTTCAGTTGTATAGGGAGGAGCAGTAGACTGTACTTTCCTATGCAATAGGCCGCTGCAAACAAAAACATGCAAATGGTATAACATTTTTTAATTTTTTTTCTTCACAATGGGATATCCTATGGGACAGGTGCCACAGTATGGCATTCATCACGTTCTCCATCATAAGTATATGTCCTGAATACATACAGTATGTTGGGAGAAAAATTGTCAACTTTTCAGGAGCATGCACAAAAGATTGAAAGTGCCAGATTTGCAATACAAGCAAAATAGCAGGGTTGAGTTTCCCTATATATTTGGGGTACATCAGATTCTTTCACTTTTGAAAAAAAGACGACTATGGGGGAAAATATAACATCAGATGGTGACCATTATACAAGGAAGTGTAACAAGTAGAGATGAGCAAGTATATTTGATCGAATACCTCTGCAGCATAGCTCCCGGTGCAAAAACACTTCCGGGGCATCGAATTTTTACTGCCCCTTCCACCTTCCCTGGTGCCAGGAGCTATGCGGTGGAGGTATTCGATCAAATATACTCGCTCATCTCTAGTAACAAGGAACTGCAGGGACTCCTCAGGTTTTAGAGGCTCCAGACTAGCTCTGCAGTGCATGCTAGGAGGTTGTATTTTGCCTTTAACTGGGCCCTATATAGCAGTCCCAGTTATTTTAATTGGGAAATTCTTTAATCTTCTTTTATAGGGAACCTGTGAGGGCAATTTGGAACAACAAATCACCCAGAAGTCCTTATAGCCTGGGAGGTCAGGGACCAAAGTATCTTTGATGTAAAGTTCATATACAATCTACAAAGGTAGAAAAAACTGGGCACTCATCATTGGTAGAAATTGGTAAAAATATTTCAAATCTTTATTTCAAACATCCATGTTAAAATACAGTACGGGAGGAGGTAGCACGCCTGGAAGAGGAGAGGGACAGCCGTTTCATGCTTGATAGCACTTTTTCAAGCTCAGCAATGTAAAGTTGTTCACACCCAGATTAAAAAGAAAAAAAAAAAAACCTTTATACTTACGTAAAGATGAGTCTGGTGAATCTCATTGAAACTTGTCTTTTGTGCTTCTGGCATCAGCGCAGTTGTTAAGTGAAGTCAAGGATGTACACCTTAGCTTCACTGTACATGCACCTGAGGTCTGGCGCATGCGCGGTAAAGCCAAGGTATACTTTCCCCAGCTTCACCGAACCACTGCACCAGAGATACTTGATCAGTATATTGTTGGGTTTTTTCCAATATGGATGCCAACAAATTTACAACCAGGTTATCTGGGACAATAAACTCCTAGTCCATGAGGACCTGGGCATCACCCTGATAGGTTTCCTTTGAGGTATATGGACAGCAATTGTCATACTAAGACAACCCTAAAACATTAAAATGTGAATGTCCAATGGATTCTGTGACTATTGACTTTGGCTGTCGGTCATATCCAGCTCCACCACTGAGTTAACCACTAAGTCCTCTACTACTGAAGCCATCCTCCTCATATCTTGTGGGCAAGTCTGAATTGATTGACTTCACCTAGGGTCTATATGATAATTAGGATTTTACTAGTAATTACCAAGTGCAATTTCTATAATAAGTATATATATAGCAACGATGGAGCTTTGTCTTCGTATTTCCAGGTTCTGCAGATTGTTTGTCATTCCCGGAACACATCTTGTCCCAAAAGCTAGAAAGTCTACTCAGTGGTATGTCTTATTAGGTTCTGTCTACATAATACCCCTTCAGCAGTCAATAATGTTCTCACAAGTCCAAGAAAATATGTGATTCCATGCTTGTTGACATCCCAACATGTCAAGAGATTTTGACTGACTCCAACACAACCTTCTACAAGACTCAGCATTGATCTCGCTCCGGATAATTGAAAAATCTACATTTGAAATATAAGAGAGAAGGAAATTGGTCCTGAAATAAAGGGCCTTTATTCTATTCCTTGAGCTTGATTATGTGTGAAATAATGCGTGCGAGCTCAGTACTTACATTAATACAATCCCTTCTTCTAAGAAATGAGCTGTATGTCACCCTGTTGTAGGCCCTAATTGGTTTCAGATATTCAGTAGTTAATGATGAGGAGTTGGAGGTAATATGGGATCCTGTCATTTGGTGTTGTATAAGTATTAAGGATGGTGAGACAAATCATATGTCTTTGCTTATTAAACCTCCAAAGCCCTGACACTCTAACACGGCAATGAGATCTTTTTGTGGACCACACATGATAGAACAGACATGATCAAACGGAAATGATCGTAAGATGTGATTTTTAAACATATGGCGCTGTCTATATATTTATAGAAAGGTGACAGAAAAGAAGAAGCTCGGCAAAAGTAATTTAATAAAGGATATAAAAGAATCATGCACAAAATAAGAAAGAAATACAAAAAAAATCTTACTTTTGGTGGCATTGGGAATGAGGCGGCAGTGGCTGTATATACATGGAATTTATACATGGAATGGCCAATTTATTAAAGACACTTGCCTTTCTGGATTCTAAGAAAATAGACATTGGAGTCTAAATCGAGTGAACAAGTTTTCCATGGATCAGTTTGCACGTGAAAGCCATATTGGAATGGGTAATGCGTCCCGGAGAGGGAGGGATGCTTGAGAGAAGGCTCTGGCTCCAAATCGTTTAAGGGGAATCCTGGGTAGTTTCTTTGTACCAGCTGATCGGAGAGGTTCGGTAAGGGTTATGGGGCTGCAGACGTTCTATTAAGTAGTTTGATTGTTGACCTACCTCGGTGAAGATTTTTGGATGCATTTATTTATCTGGAAGACTTACACATAGGGCATTATGGTACTCCAGATGTGAGGTTATGAAGGCATGGACCAACGTGGTGGGATATGTTAGAATTAGGTGTTGGGTTTTTGCAATGTTCCTCAGGTGTATGTACCAAGGTTTGATCATGGAGGATATCTGGTTCCTGAGAGACAGTTTTCCATCAATAACTACACTCACACATAGTCTGAGATTTGAGGCATTGTGTTTCCTAGGGATAGAGGTGGTGGATGTATAAGTTGCCACTTTGCCATTACATGCTAACGTGCAGCCATGAAAACTTAAATTTTGTCTGGGGCCAATGCTGCTTGCAGTTTACCTGAATACATTAGGAAAATGAACCCAGAGTCATGGCCAGGTCTATCACTGCTATGTAGATGATACCCAAGCATATGTAGCCTTCAAGACTGGATCAGTAATCCATCTCCAGCCATAGATTCATGCGTAGCTGAACTACAAGAATGGATGAATGCCAGCTGATAAAGCTGAACCCGAACAAAACTGAAATTCTCATGGTTAGATAACACCGAGTCCCATGGAACCGGTAATCAGGACTGAATGCATTATCTCCAGAAAACAAAACCGACTGATGAGATTTTTTGCTTCCTCCAAAGAGTGAAGGAATACAACATAATACTACAGAAGTACCGTTCAGTATTCTGAATTGATTCATGTCACCAGTAGACTTGGGCCAACTCACCCATTCTACATTCAACAGTCTAACAAACAACCAAAGCTGAAGTTAAATGAAAGATTCTATCAATTCAACATGGCATTTTGGATTAAAGTGATGTTTCATTTAACTTGTGCTTGTTTTCTGTTGCTCACATTTCCCTGAATTAATGGGCAAAGAAGGAAACCTCTGCCACTTATTCTTCAGAGGATAAAGGAAGTTTCACACCAACCACAAATATATTCAACTATCACCACTACCACCGTGTTACAGAACAAAAAACTGTGATACACAACATACTGTCATTATATAGGTCAATTTTGTAGCTGTTGTTGTGGTATGGCTTTTCGAATTGTTACAGAAGGCTTTTGTTGAGTGTCTTCTTTAAGGATGGAAAGTCAAAGAGGAACACTGAGAGAATGACTATCTTGGGAGCGGTAGATGGAGTAAGTGGGAATGGGAATTTTTGTCCATAAATACTAAGTCTGAGGGCATTTCCTCCAAATGGGAATCGTAGAGAAGCCCATGTTCTTTCTTTTGAATGGTGAAGACCCCCGAGACTGGAAAACAAGACGTTTAGACCTCTATAGATAAAACCATTGTCCCATCATTGCACCACTATTGGCAACAGATAATGTGACCTCCGCAACGCAAAGAGCATGCTTAGGCCTCTACAAATACGCTCTAGGTTATTACTAGAGATGAGCGAGTAGTACTTGATTGAGTCGGTATTTGATCGAATACTACGGTATTCGAAATACTCGTACTCGATCGAGTACCACTCGCTGTTCGAATGTAAAAGTTCGATGCAGAACCAGCATTGATTGGCCGAATGCTATACAGTCGGCCAATCAACGCTGGTTCTTCTCCTACCTTTAGAAGTCTTCTCCGTGCAGCTTCCCCGCGGCGTCTTCTGGCTCTTCATTCACTCTGCCAGGCATCGGGCCTGGGCAGAGCCGACTGCACATGTCCGCTTGTAGTTCAGGCATGCGCAGTCGGCTCTGCCCAGGCCCGATGCCTGGCAGAGTGAATTCAGAGCTGGAAGACACCGCGGGGACGATGCACGGAGAAGACTTCTCGGCGGATCCAGCCCGACCCTCACTCGTGGACTTGGTAAGTATAATTTGATCGAACGTTGCCTACACCTGAAACGAGCATTTTCCCCCCATAGACTATAATAGGGTTCGATATTCGATTCGAGTAGTCGAATATTGAGGGGCTACTCGAAACGAATATCGAACCTCGGACATTTTACTGTTCGCTCATCTCTAGTTATTACCACCTATGGCCAGGACTATGCTGTAAAGCGTATTATAAAATGCTGTCAACAGGGCAGAGGCGAAGCTCAGGCAAGATGGCCGCCTCCATAATCATATAAACAAAAGAATTTTAAAAATCTGCAAACACAAAATGATATTAAATGGTTAATAATGATAATAATAATAATAATAAAATAATAATAATATTAATAATAAAAAATATAATAATAATAATAATAATAATAATTATAATTTAATATATAAACTATAAGACAGTATTCTAGGATGAACATCGGCTTCTTATCCCATCACCAGATTGCAATATTACTACTATATTGTAAAAAAGTACATTGTTTTTTCCTTAATGTAGACTATAGAAATGAATGTATACATTCAAATGTATGGGATTTAGCCTATAATATTCTGTAATGGCCCTAAAAGAAGGAAACATATTATCCCTATAAGTGATAGTAGGCCTCTTATGGTCATGGCTTTCTATGCTGTCACATCTAATATGTTTAAACTGTGCAAATGATGGCTTGTAGAATTAACACCATCCTGAGCTAAGTGCTGTGTTAATTGTGAATGATACATGTTAACAGTCAATGATACTGCTGTAAATGATTATGTATGGTAATTCACATTAGCGATTTTGTAGCAAGGCTTCACACCATGCCAAGTCATTCTTAGAATCACAGTTATTATCATCAATTTATTTTGACTGCATGTTCATGGTGTATGTAATTATTACCCGTACACCGAGTCTATCGCTGTTTATCGCCGGCACGCTGAGAAGGACTTATTGTACTAATGATCTGCTCCATTTGAAGAATCGTGTCTGTGTCCTTCCTCATCCTCTCAAGCGTAAAGGTGTTACTGCATTAACTGATTTGCTTTAATAAGCTTCCAATTGCACCCATTGGGATAATCAATAAACTTTAATTATTGCAATCATCTCCTATTGGCCTTTTTTAAGTGAACTGAAAACATCTACTCTCCTAGAGTGGGATCAAGAGGAAGAGCGAGTGGAAGAAGAGTCTATTATGTCTGCCATTGTTGGTCACGATTTCAAAATTGTAAAAAGAAAATGGCCAAATCTAATTCATTTTACTCGTAGACTTGAAGACTATTAGTCAAAATAGCAAATAAGAGGTTTTCTCTAGAAAATTGTCCTGTATTTATTTGTAATGGGAGAGTACTTGTCAGATGGTAGAGAGGCACTTAAATAGCTATTGATGAGACCCCAGGATGATATACTATAGTAATGTAGTGTACATACTGTATATACTTATGGAAACTGTAATGAACTGCACAAAATATATGAGAGCTAACCTATGAATTAATGTATGTATGTATATGTGTGTATAAAATGTCATTTGTATAAGTGTGTATTGTATATGTATATTTGTGTAATGTCTATATAAGAATATTTAATATGCATGTGTGTAATATATATATATATATATATATATATATATATATATATATATATATGTAATGTGTATATGTGTATATAATACCCTGTCTACCAATAAGTATTTGGCCACCTGTGGTAGAACAGAAAAACCACATTTATTCCTATCCAATAGTTAGTAGACCCCAGCAGATGCTTCCTTACGGATGGTATTGATGGACACAATACTCCCGGATGCCTGGTGAGACTCCTGGTGTATGTGAGCCATCGGTTGGGTGCGATTTCTCTGGCCAGCACTCCTCGGTCTCTATCTCACAGTTTCGGGGGTCTGCCGACTCGGGGCACATTCCGACAATCATCATTCACCTTCCACTTTGTAATCACATAGGCCGCTGTCAGTTTTGGGTAATCCAGTTCGCTTGCTATGTCCCTTAAGGATCGATCATTTCTGTGGTACCCCACAATTACTCCTTTCTCAAAATCGGACAACTCTGCACTTCGTGGCATCTTGCATGTGACTAATGCCAATGCACTAATGCCTATGCAGTTTCCCATTAATGGTGGAAAGCATGACATACATCAGGACCACGGATATCTTCATTTGCATGGGTGTCCAAATACTTATTGGTAGACAGTGTATAATCAAAGTTGTTGCTGCATT
Organism: Leptodactylus fuscus; assembly: GCF_031893055.1. Classification (NCBI taxonomy): domain Eukaryota; kingdom Metazoa; phylum Chordata; class Amphibia; order Anura; family Leptodactylidae; genus Leptodactylus; species Leptodactylus fuscus. The sequence goes on along the minus strand of NC_134273.1, from coordinate 69,552,453 downwards.
TCTGCATGTATGCACAGTTGAAAGTCATATAGTGAAGTTACTTTCATATAGTTCTGTTACGTGCACCAGACCTCATACATGGCTGTCACATGTAGAGGATACGCCATGACAGTAGGAGCTGTACATGTTTGATTTCTCGTGTTGCAAAGAATGGGTTGCATGCTCTCACCCATGTGGCTATGTCTGACAGTCTTCCTACAGATCAGATCATCTTTGGGATTTTAGGAGTGGCAATACATTTTTGAAGACGTGGTGGATCTACTAGTGCTAAGAGTGAGCGGCTTGTATTACTTTACGATAATAAGAATGGACCATTTGGCTTCTAAAGATGGTCATACATTGGGCACTTTAAACAGACGTTTTCCTAATGGCTTATCATTCATAGTTGGTCTGTAAAGATTATTATGTTAGGCTACATTCACTTCTGTGTCTAATGGCCAAGAGCAACAGATCCTAAGGGACCCCATTGACTATAATAGGGTCTATTGGGTGTCTGTTATTTATTTTATTTTTTTTGCCATAGGCAGTGACAAAGATATAAACATAACCTTAGAAAACAACTGTATAGGTTATTGGGAAAAATATGCAGTCTATCTTTGATGTGATCTATGGCCAAGTCTGGATTTCTATCGATGGGATACAGATCTGTTGTCCGGAATTAACAACCTTGTGAACTATAAAATTCCAACACAACAGATCAACTTTTCCATAGACATCTGCCTTAAAGGGTCAGCATCTATCATGCTTGTTCATTTCAGGAGACGGCGTCAATGTTTGGAAGAAAATGGCCTAAAATTTCTAGTGTATAACCACATTAAGATAGTAAAGGAAGCTAAGGCCTGCGTTCGGTATTCCATTTGGAGAGTGTACTTGGGGGCCCCCAAACAAAATACCGAACACATTAAAAAGTGGTGAGCAATGAAAGCACACAGACTCCATCATAGTCTATGGGGTCCATGTTGTTTCTTTGCTAACCACTTTTTAGTGCATTCTGTTCAGGGAGTCCCCAAGTGGACAAGGTGATGTGGTCCTGTAAAAGCGGTGGTAACATGGGTTTTCCATTTCTCAAACTTAATGATTTCTTAAGGGCCCCTTCACACGGCTGAAACGCGCGCGTTATTTGCACGTTTTTTTACGCGTGTAAACATGAAAACGTCACGTTTATGCAACGATTTAATAGACGGCGTGTAAACGCAGCATTTATGCGGTCAAAGACGCACAGAAAACGCCGCTTAAACGCGGCGTTTACGCGCCGTCTATTCAATCGTCACGTAAACGCGACGTTTTCATGTTTACACGCGTAAAAAAACGTGCAAAAAACGCGCGCGTTTCAGCCGTGTGAAGGGGCCCTAAAGTGTATCTGTCATTTCAGTATAAGCTGTTGTGTGTAGGTATGAGAAGTTCCTCTATTTCTAGTCATTATATATAGTTTCAGATTTAGCAGTTTCCTCCTGCACATGCTATATCTGGAGATTGTAGTTCCCTCTGAACTTGCAGGTAAAGAATAGCCACCATAGACTGCTCACAGTAAGTAAAGAAGAATCTGCTTTACAACAGTCTTTCTCTCTCACCCAGGAACAGGCCCAAGACTATGTGGGACATATAGAGAGAAGTTCTGACCTTACTGGTGCGAGTAAAGTGCTTTGGTTGTGATAGAAAGTTTAGCTCCAGCCGCAGACTAAAGCTATCTTACTTCTATTCTGAACTCCTTCTCTTCTCTTTGCATAGACTTCTATAGACATCAGTTGTGTCATGTAATCCACACTATGTCTCAAGATGGCTAGAACAGAATGAAAAGCAGCTTAGCGGAAGGAGGGGAAGTAGGGAAACAGCCTGAAAACAGCAGAAAGAGGCATCACTGATAAGATATATTACATTATATTACATTGTATTAAGTTCATATAATCTCCTGTATTATTCATTTATACAAGGTCTTCTGAAATGACAGCACCTATTTAGAGAAGACGAGGTTATGGGTGAACCTTTACACTTGTTTATCCCGCCCTATCCCTTCTATTCTGTTACACTTCTCCGTCTCCTCGACCCCTATCACAACCTATCTCCCTTTCTTTTACCCAACACCTTGGGATACTAATAATGCCTTTCCTTCCTTCTTCCCCACCTTGTCCTTCACCCCATTTGCTCTAAGTCTTGCTATATTTCCCATGTATCTGCTATTGGTTTTACTGCCTATTGTGTAATTGTGGGATGTGACACTCATCTAAGGTGTCTTTGAATTTAAGGAAATATGGAAACCTGAAACTTACCATTTGCCCTGTTCAGATACTAAAACTTCAATAAAAATCTATTGATAAATTAAAAATGTTTGTTTTGTTTTAAAATTT